>NC_136615.1:24901016-24976016 GCF_933228915.1 Telmatherina bonti
ATTCATTTACTGTTGGTAGATATTATTTTATAGTGATAGGAACAATACATTAGACAAAAAGCTAGAAAACTTGAGTTGCATGAGGAATAATCTGCCCTGAAGTCTTCTGTTTTCTGCAACCATCCTAGAATATAGCTGCAAGTTTTGCACATTAGGAAATGTTGCCCCCTTTACAGACAGGACAGCTCCAGCTGCTTCTCACAAGACATGTTGTACAGTAATCTTTAAATCATCATGTATTGTTAGTCAAATTGATATCTAAGCTTTGATCAGGTCACTCAAAATCATCCTCTTAAACTGCTCTATTGTTGTAAGCTTTGCAATGTTCCTGCTCCGGTTTAATGTAGAACCAAAAAATCTGGCTGTATTTAAGCACCATCATTCCTTCATTTGGACCCATTTCCAAGGCATTGGAAATGGCAAATTTCACCACCATTATGGACAGTCTTCTAAACAATAATATGGCATCAAATTCACATTAAACAAAGGGTGGGTCACAACATTGTTTGGATCCATATTTTTAGTCTTACTTATTTATTTAACCATAAATAGCATTGACCAACTATTTTTTGTAATCATTAAGATGGTCCTCTTATTTAAATCCAAACAATTATTTTTCCATAACTGAGTTTACCTAATACAATCACATTTAATCCCACTTTTGATGTGTTGACATGCTCTGAGTGCATTTTTTTTTCTTTTAATTTAGAAAATTTAACCAACTTGATTTACTTAATTTTGCTGGGCTGAGGAAGTGAAAAAGGCAATAAAACTTCATATTCAAATATGTTTGTTTTTTTTAAACATATGGATTTTATAAGAAATGGTAAATAGTTCAGGTTGGGTGTGTGCATGTGTGTCCGTGTGGGTGTGGATGAAAGGTAGTCAGAAGTGGTTAGAGAAACAGTGGCCTTCTCATTGCCCCGAAGATATAACAGCCAATGATGGTCTTTATGTTGCTGCTTAGATGATAACACATAGGACCATCCTTTCACACGGTTGCCTTCACCATCTCACTGTACTATCAGCTCTCACTTGCTCACTTTCCCCTCGTTCACTCTGTGCATCTGTCTCGCACTCCATTTATTTCCCCCAGGCCCTCGCTCTGTCTCTCTCCTGCTCCTGTCTGCAGGAATGAATCAGACATAAGAGGCCAAACAAGATTTTCAAGCCATTGCTTTTGATTAAGTGACTTAACACAGAGGTCTGCGGCCCGGCAATATCACTAATGGTCCAAAGAAAGAGAGATAGTGTGTTTGGGGGATATAGAAAGACAGAGAGTTAGAGGAGGAGAGAGAAAGACAGACGAAGGCTAAATCTCTCACAAGTAGTACCATTATCTCAGGCTAAAGGAGAAAGTGATTATGAACTTAAAAGGAGCTTTGCGCTCATAGCTTTCTCCGTAGCAAGTTTAGTTGGAGAATTATGATTAAGCCGGATTTAGATTCACGCAAAAGCCTTTTTACACAGAAGAGAGGGGAGAGCAGAAGCTCCTTGTGAAGCAGAGTGAGCACAGAAAAGCCTACAAATGTCGCATCATTCTTTCAGCTTCCGGTTTTGCTGTTCGTCAGTCTACAAATCACTCATTGGCACCAATAATCACAATAACAAAGTCAATAAAGACAAGTATCTGAATTATTTTATTACATTAATTCATTTTGAGTTCATAGGAAGGCACAGAAGAAATTATAACACAAAGAGATAAGCATTTCTAAATTCCATGTTTGGAGTTTGAAAGCAGATAGTTAATTCTCCATATGCTGCTTTTATGGAAATGCAAAACATATGTCGCTACTTATCTGATTTCCTGCAGGATATCAAAACAATTTGGCATATGATCTCTGGGATGACAGGATATACTTAAAACATTGAAAATACATTTTTATAATCATTTCTTAGCAGAGATTTATTTGGATGATTATTTTAAAACAAGGAAGAAGGTTTTATTACGTACTTTTGTATGTGTGCTGTACATGCATGAAAAACTTTCTACTGGCGTGTGATGAAGAATACACTGTAAATGGATTGACGGAAATGCCTTATGTTTATCCCAAAGATTGACATCAATTTGACTGGCATTGGATTTTGAGTTCCTGTAATCACCCAGTTCTGCAGTATGGTAAAGATTGTCCATTTTTCATCATGCTGCAGCAAATTCAAGAAAAGTTAATAGAGAATAGAAATTAAATGTAATCTTTAGTATTTCAGCTCCCTACAGCCCCTCATAAGAAGACTTTGATCTTGGTGTGCACATCTGCTTGTTCTCAGAATTTAAGAAAGTTTTTGGGCTCCTCTCTTTTGGAACCAGCTGTTTTCGTGTGAGACACTATGGGCTCCACATAAAGTCATAAAGATTTTGCAACGTTAAATGAATGTTTGCAAATAATTTCAGTTTGTATTTGTAAATCAATTTTTGTCAACCTGAAAAAAAAACTTACCCAGATAACTTCCAAGTTTGTAAATGCGCAGAAAAGCATCTCCATGCTTCAAAAAAATAGTACGACGGATGGTAAGCTCAGATTCATTTTAATAACATGCTGTTGGGACTGATATGATATGATAAACTGATATTTCTCAGTCTGAAACTTGAGCAGCAGGTGCAGTGGACTATCCTGTTCTGTAAACCACCACTTTCTCCTCCAACTGGCCATTGTTTGCAGTCACCTGGCTCGATTTCCTTCAGTTGGCCTCTATGCTCCATAGTTATTACTGCAACGGTGCTTTGATTCTGTGGTAGCCGCTGCTTCAGCCAGCCACGTCCAGCTCTGTCCCTGACAGCAGCTCCCCTGGGCTGAAGGTTTAAGATTATACAACAGGAGAGAGCAAGAAATGGCTGTAGAAAAACAGAATGGCCTTCTGTAGGTACACCCCACCACTTCTCTGCCCCATAGAGAAGTGGTGAGGTGTTCTGACAACCTTGATGGCAGGCTGTTCCTACAACCTCGGAGTCTTGAATGTGCCACATAGAAGCAGTGCTTTTTTTTGGACGAGCTGGAGCCAAGGTGAACCGCCTAATGCAGGAGCAGCTACCCAGAATCCAAATTTTTTTCAGGCTGATTGGTTTCGCAGGATGGCAAAAATGTGATTTACAAACACAAACTCTGAAATTATATGCAGTCATTTATTCGAGACTGAAAAATCTTTATGACTTTAAATTAAGCCCATAAGGCGCAGACATCCCATCTGCATTATAAAAGAAACTTCAAGCTTAACTTGTAATCCTTTTCTATGCCTCTCAGCTATTACATTTAATATTCTTTCTTTTTTGTCTTTTGTTGATCTTTAACCATTTTGTTTTGATTTTTAATGATTTTTTTCTTAATATGATTGTTTCTTTGAGTGCCTCAAAAGAAAACAATATTGTCTTATATGTCATAATCAGAAAAGATTAAAAAGAAAAAAAAAAAGTTTCAATCACATAGGCATCACTTTTTGGATCAAGGGACAAGAAAAGAATGACGGGAAAGCCATGAAGTTTAAAGGACACCAGCAAAACACAAAGTGACATATGAAGACCATTACACTGTTTGGCTGCTCTGAATGGCATTGGTTAAATGAGGCAACATACTGAAAATGAATTTGGTTGCCTAAATTTCACTGTTATTGCTTTGTGCTGCAGTCACAGTTTCCAAGAAACTAACTGTCCTCCTGGTGGGATACTTAGTTTCCTGGCAAGGTGTGCATGAGTGTGTGAGAATGTGTTCAGGTGCTTAGGTATAAGCATCCACCTGCATAGATGTTTGCACTTATGTGAGGTTGCGTGAATGTGTGTGTTTGTGTGTATTATACTCTGCAAATTAACGGTAATTATAGTCAGTAATAACCTTAACGAGGAGAGGGGGACAGGCTGCATTCAGAGCAGCAATTACAAGTTAATCAGCTACCATGTTGTTTAGAGTAATTAGGCAATGCTGTGAAAAAGATCCAGATCTTAGATGTTTACTGCTGCAAGGTTTGAGAGAATGTGTGTGTGTGTGTGTTTATCTGAGAAGTATTGTATCTGTGTGAGAAATACAAGAACAGTAATGAGCTTTGTTAAACTGTTAATTTTCTTATTATTTAGCTTGTGGTGTGTCAAGGAAAATAGACTCAAATCATCACCAAATCGTATGATAACTTTAAATTTATTCTTTCCTTTTTTTTAAGAATACTTGAATTACTTCTAAATGGGCTCTGACGATTTAAAAACCTTTGTAAGTAAAGAGAGAAAGCCAAGACCTGCTACAACTAGTTTACAGCCAAAATTACAAAAAAAAAAAAATGCCATTAAGTTCATTTTCATGCTTAACTTCATGTCAGACATTGGTCAGTAAGCGGTTTTGCACTATACCTTGCAATCTTTTCTCAAGAGCAAGAAGTCTCAGAAGAAAAAAAAAACCTCAAAAATGAAATATAACAGAAAAACAAGTGTTGAAATGCCCACAGGCAAACTGTATCAACTCACCTATTCAGGCACTGCAGCTTTCACTGTACTCTGCTGTGTCAAAATGTTTAGGTCTTGATGTGTTTTGATAGTGATTGTATGTGTGAGGCCCTTAATCGTTGGACTCAGAGGAGGAAGCTGCGATTCAGCACTCTGCCAAGTGCCATTTAGACTGAGGTGCTAATAGCAGGGGTCTGACACTGATACACACACCTTAATTGTATTTTGTGTATAATGAGACGCTTGGGAGAGACAGGGAGGAGAGCGAAGACAGACATGGTGAGCAAAGAAAGCATATAAAAACACAGTCAAAAAGAGACAGCCAGAGATCAGCCAATGACCTGTGTGATGTAGGGAAACTGCTCTGACAGCTCATTGCCCAGTTCGGTCAGTGTTAGTGTGTGTGTGCGCGTGTGTGTGTATTTCTGCCTGCCTTTGTGTCTACACGCATTTAAAAGGAAATGAGCATATTCCTAAATATATGATTAGCAAACAACACAATCTCTTTTTTTTTTTTAAATCCATAAAGATAATTACAAGCCCCATAGAGTATCTGCAGTGTGCTACTTTTTACTTCCCCACCAGATTTAGAAGCGCAAACTAAGCTTTGGTTTGATTTTTTAAGGAGATGAAACTTTAAACAGTGCACATCTGTTCTTTTCTAAAATCATGAAGTTAAAAAAAATAAATAAATAAATGAAACCTTTTTGTCCTGTTTTAAACATGTTTTATGCAAACATCTACAGAGGGACCCTGTCTTTGTAATACTGGATTATATTTCCTACCAAAAGGACTAGCATCTTTGAAGATGATCATTCATCGGCTTCAATTTTATAACTTTAACATTTGATTTCTGTATATTGGTTTATTTCTCTATTTGTAACAGAATAAATATGTTGCCAGAGATGTTGGTGTTTGCATAAGTTACTGCAGTGTAAGTGATAGTGGAGGGTTGACCTCCTAATTACAGCAGCTGTGATGGTAGGAGAGACATGAGGCCAGAGGTTAATAGCATGGTTGTCGGACAGGAAGGTTGAGCAGGGAGAAAAGGTGGGAGGGGGGGCAAGTAGATGGAAAAGAGGGAGAGGAAATTTTGAGGAAAACAGGATTGAATGGATGGAATGAGAAGAGATAGTGGAAAAGAAGAGAGGTGTGCATTGCCCTGTTGGAGGAACTTAAAGGAAGGTGTTTATGAAGAAAGAGGAGTTTTCAGCTACTGCAGTATCAGTGAAATATCATTTGAAAATGTAAACGATGGCTTGGCAGCTTGTCCCCTAATGACAAAAGTATAAAGTTTATAAAATGTTATCAAAGGTGGGTGCAGATCGTGTTTATTACGCATAATTGTTATTATGGCAGATTAAAGAGCATGTTCTGCAACAAAAATGTTCTGCTCTGTTTTTATGTCAGTTTGTGTGTTTGTCTGGAGTAGTAAGAGGTGACATGAGCATGATACAGAAGACACAGAAGCAGAAGCAGAAAGAGACAAATATAACATTGACAACTGGTATCCTTAACAATATGAGTGTCTTTGTGTTTAATTGATCCAAACCAAATATCCTATAATCCATCTTCTATCCGTTACTGTTGATAGAGCTATGCAGACCTCAGCAGGAACTAAGGTGGTTAAGTACCTTGCTCAAGCGTCTTTTCCCATTTAAATGTTTGGCAGCTTGCCACTATCTTGTCCTTCAAGAAATTTCCCAAAGCTAAAATATAATCTATATTTAGATTTAGTTATATAAAGGTCCTAATTTCATTTTTAAAATAGATCAATAATAAAAAAATTTTATTAAAGGAAAAATTTTTATAAAGGAAAATTTCATGTTTTGTTTTTTTTTTGGAGAATGTTGTAACGTGTATTAAACATTGTCCAACAGAAACCAAAGAATGATAAGGCTAATAAACATACAAAACTAAATCATTTTATATAAAGGCTAATAAAATTAAAATGAAAACAGCTTAAAGAAAAGCATCTGTCTCACTTTCTCTAATTGTAAAACTTTAATAACTAAATTGATGGAATAATTAATACATTAAGTTGTTTTTCACAACTTTAATGCAAGTATAACACTTGTTTTAAAACATATTAGTTCCACAAAAAAAATTCACATTAAAAACTTAATGAGGCTGCCTGATGATGTTCTACTCCTTATCTGTGTTGCATTTTCATTAGAGTTACAAAACATGTTAAAATAACAACCAAAAGAATCAGAAAGATAAACACACAAAAAAAGTATGCTGCTATAATTGTAATTGGAAAACTAAAGAACGTATCGAACACACTCAAATCAGAATTGGACAAACTAATTAAAAACAGCATTCTAAACAATTTAAATCACACTCCTTAGGCAGGATGCTCCAAAATACTTTATCTTATGAAATAACAAAAATAACAATTAAGTTTTGCCCTGGGACAACAGCTTATAAAAAGATAGCAGTAAACAAGTTTCGGACCAGCGCAGGAAATGAGGTGCTGCTGCTGCGGTCTGGACCTCTAGTTGGAAAGAGAAACGAAGTGGAAGCACTGCAGAGTCTGATTGTAAACATTATGGAAACACTGATGGTGGTGTTCATGTTGGTAATTAATTACCCTGATTGATTCCGACTGCAGCTTGCTTGTGAGTGGCATTTCATCATGATGTTCTTTAGTTAACACCCCCACTCCCCACTAATAAGACAACAATTAAAACAGCCATTTGCATCTAACATTATACCCTCTATTAGCTTCCAAGCAAAAAGGAGCAGGAAACTATCTTTGTGTCTTTGTTACTTGCGGATGTAGTTGCCAGTAGGTGCCAGCGTAACTTGCAAAAACACATAAGAAAAAAGGGAACAGATGTTAACATTTTCCCCTGAACTACGTTGCTGATTTATAGGAACTGTGACTGCCAGTTTCCATGACCCTGCCACAATGCTACATGTCCGACCGTTGGTATCCTGAATATCCCACACTCGCACAAACAGCCATCACTCGTTGGAATATGAGTTGCAATGCCAAAGATGGGGGATCCACGGGCTGTCCTTGGGGCTGATTGGCTGAGAGTTGTCAAACGATCACAGCGGTGGCGAGCGAGGGGGCCTTTCTCCCCCCCCGTAAAATCAATTTCAATCAACGTGGAGACGCAATATTATCAAATGTCAAGTCCACCGCGGCCCTCGGCCCCGTGCTGCAGCAAAAAATTATTCCTGACAGCCACTTGGCGACTTAATTAAGTGCAACAAAAAGAGACGAAGGGAGAAAGTGGTGGCGAAAAAGACTGAAGGGGGGGAGGGTATATGCTGGGGTGGGGGTGGGGGATTAAGAGTCAAAATATCTCAATTGGTCAGTTGGTCTTTTTGTTTGGTTGACTGATCGTATTGACAAGGCCTCAAAATGATAGTCTCACTGGGGAGCAGTCAAGAAAAGGGGGGGGCGGGGCAACAGGAAGGAGCTGCAACAAACGAGGGATGGGGTCATGGAGTAAAAGAGTGCTGAAATATAACACAGGACAGCAGGATATGGTCAATTTTATTTCAGAGATGCATGGATCGGTAAAGGATGAGTTTAGAGAGGGAAACATGAGGGATAAAAGAGGAATGAAAGTTAAGGATGAAGAGAGGAGATGATCGATGGAACGGCAGCTGGAGGAAAAAGAGAGGAAATGACGGGCGAAAAATGCAGACATGGATGGATGAAGAAATGGACAGAATGAGTGATAAAGGAGAAACATAAGAGGTAGTCGTAGTTCATTGACAAAAATCTCTTCACACACACGTGCACACACACACACACACACACACACACACACACACACACACACACACACACGCGCGCGGCGAACATCCTCCCATCTTTTGGCCAGCTTTCTTCATATTGAAATAATTCCTTGGGAAATAAATCACATTTCGATTGGCTGGTAATTGCTGAGGATCGATCAACACGTTCTGCCTGGCTCTCCCAGGGATCTTCCCTCTTTTTCCACAGCACACACACACATTCACACACACACGGGTCGTCAATGGGGGACCTCGAACCTCAAGGGATAACTGGTACCTGATTGAGCGAATCAGTAAACATGAGCTGCTGATTGTTCCTATGCAGATTAATATGAGGTGGTTGATTGAAATGAAGAAAATGAAGATGGAATTGGAAAGAGAGATAGATGGGAACAAAGTTAAAAAGAACAAAGGAATAAAAAACGAAAAATGTACCAAATAAAGGTTGTGATACTTCTATACTGGGTAAAGTCATAAAAACATGATGCAAAAGATCAGCCAAAGTATAACTACTACAACTTTGTACAATAACCACTGTTATTTCCCATGTGGATGTTTCACCTTTTAAAATGCTTTGGGATTGTAACTCAGAGTGCTGCAAAAAGGCTCTCTGATTCATGAATGAGTAATTTTGATCAATTCTGCAATCAGCCAGTGGTTAGAGGTTCATGTCCCTCATGTTAAAGTATGATTTATAAATGGCTAGAGGTCATTATGACACTATGGATGCTTTACCAGGCTAAATGAGTATGGTCTTTTTTCTCATGTCCTCAGTTTGACAGGGACAAGCAGGTTGTCAATACAGAAATGACCCTGCTGCAGGGCTGATAAGAAACACACATACAAACACTTCCACAGAAATGTGCACAGAGGCATACAACTGCATGGCTTTTTGAGCACATTTAACACAAACTCCTCGTAGTGTGTTCACATATAGAAACACACACACAAAAAGAGTACAGTACTGCGCACAACCACTGTGATAGATATTCCCTCACAAACACATGCAGGTACAGTAGCATATATACTCACTCCCAGGCAACGGATCAGTCAATAAACACATTGATCACCTTGTGATTTACAGAAGCAGCAAGCACAGTAAACAGCAGCATAGATTTTTCTGTTTCCATAAAACACATGCACAATTTATTCACTTTTCACAGGCAAATCGATGTGATTCTGTGGCCGTAGCACAGATTTTTCTCGCATACAGCATAAAAAAACAGACAATGTTGTTATTCAAGCATACTTTAAACCTTGAAAGCTCCTGCTGCTGAGTTCTGTGTTGCTGGAGTTTCAGGTAGATTTACGCAATAACTTTTTAAAGACATAAAGGATAATTTTATGGGACTTAATGAGACTAAAATAATTTTTGTGTTTTTTTTATTGGTTTTGTTTTACTTTATCTTGATAAACTTATATACTTAGAGGCTATAGAATGAACATTTTAATAATTACAAATTACAGATGAAGCTAAGGAGTGCACAGAGTACTTATTACACACACGAGCATGGCAAATTTCAAATCCCATCAATGAGATCCTGGCTGCTATTGTGCAAGCTGGGTGTCGCACCATGAACATGTGAACTTGACAATCCTTCTATAAGGCCTGTAGTAGCCACCATGTTAGTATACACATATGTCACGTGTTATTTTTGTTTGTTTTTTTCTTTTGGATGGTCTTTTAGATAGTTGAATAATGCTTCATTTTAGCAGTTGCTGTTTGCTCCTTTGAACTGCAACGTGTTGCTAAGAGGTCAACTATTACCAAGCTTTTTCGATTAAATAAATATGGGACGGGGAACTTTTTGTTCACATGTGATCTTCCTTGAAACAACAAGTTTGAAGGTTTAAAACACACACACACACACACACCTAAGGGTTCTTTGTGTAAATAAGCGTACCTGCTATCCTTTAGGGAGGTCCGAACACCCATCCATCTACCCCTGCCTAGGGTCATTACACACACACACACAAAATATCTGACTTACTTTTGTTTTCTCTTTTGCTCTCAGAATAACACACATAGACACACACTTCTTCCACCCTGCAGCCATCATTTAGTGGTTTGTGTTCGGAAAGTGTTTTGGATGTGTAACACTGGAGATGACATGAAAAGACACAGGAAGACAGAACACTGTCCAGAGGTCAGTGTGTGTGTTTCTTTCTTTTTGCTTTGCTTGTGTGTGCATGTGGCTGCTTGTCCAGCTACGGAGACTTGTGGAGCTCCCCGTAATGCATCAATATGGTCACTAAGTTCTGATTTCTTTTTTATTACTATTATTTTGGATGTGTGAGTTCTGTTTATGTTGTTTTGTTATTTTTCAATTGAAAGTCAAGAGTTTCTTCCCATTATTAAATGACGAAAAGCAGGTTCCAAAAATGTTTTACTTACCAACTGACCTGCTGGTGAAGTGGCCTTGCTATATGGTCGTGCTTTCATGTTCACTTTTCCAAACAGAAGCGAGTTTGTTTTAACTGAGCTGGATATGAAGCACCAACATATTTAGCAGGGGGCATGTCCCTTTGACAATGCAGCAAATGATCTCAGTAAAGAAGTAAGGACCAGTTGTGAAAATCACAAACTGCAGAAGTTTATCTGTTTGTTTCAACTGTCTCCACTGCAAGTTTGCAAAATCTTCAACTGTAAAATGGAAATAGCAGAAGCAGGTGCTGGTGGGATACACGAGTACCTGCAAAATCCAGGGTAAATTTTTTAGCTAGTTATCAAACACACAGCCCAATGGTCCCTTTGACTGGACCAAGGATAATTGGCCTCTGCATCTATGAAAGTGTTATGAGTGGGGTCATGTGGACATACTACCTCAATGTCACTCAACCCACTCCATCAAATCATTGGCTGTCAGCTACAGCAGGGAGCCCAGTGCTTCTTTTAGAGTAGTTTGGCTCAACTTTCAGGACAACAGAATGCTGTAGATGTGGAGGGACAGTTTTGCTGGGTGCTTGCGTCAGGGCACTCATAGCACATTAACAACGTATTGGGTGCACTCTGGGTGTGCACTCCCAGAGTGCATTTTGGGAACATTTTGACAAGCATACCCAGCCAAATCAGCTTATACACAAAGCTCAAAAGATGTCAAAAGACGTCTTTGGCAGACAATGAGTTAAATCACAACACGTAATAGAATTTGTTGTAATTCTCCAATTCCTTTGAGTAAGTATAACTCTATATTTTCACACTTTTAATCAAATATTAATTCATATGTTTTCGTGTGAATTATAAACTCCTCTACATGTGGCTCTAATGGTTGCCAGCTGAAAAAAGAAGAAACAGAAATACAGTGTCCCCTACTCAAATATGTCTCCATTTGGTTAATTAAGACAAAATTATATTTCCTCATTTTCATCAAATATGTGACCATAATTTTAATGAGTACAACTGCATGTGATTCTAAAACATAGTGTATTAGTTGCATTGTTAGATTTAGAATGTATTTGAGCCTCTAACGTAGTTGTGTCCAAGCCCTAACCAAGTAAAAATATTGGCTGAACCCAACAATGAAGTGACTAACATTGGGGAAAAGTAAAAAACTCTTAAACATGACATGGCATTTCACACTATCATTAAACCTCGTCTTTATTCTTGAGGTGTTTTGACATTTTAAATGAATCAAGAAGACATCACATCTCTACCAGCATGTCTACCCAGTATTTCCCTTCTTTCTTTCCTATGGGAAGTATTATAAGGTTATGGAAGAAAATGCAATATGATCATTTCAATTGGAGGATTTAGGAAGGAACTTACCGAAGGCTTGACCTTGTTTTCCAGTTGTTGGACTGGACTTGGGCACCCCTCATCAGTGAATATAAGTTATGTGTGAACATGGCACAAACTCACAATATACAGTCCTACCTATATTCAGAAAATTGAAATTTAAGGTTAAATTTAGTAAAGTAGGGAGAAAAAAGTAAATATAGACAACAGTAAATTCAAAAATTAGTGAAAGGAGTTTTTTAAGGAGCAAGTAATAACACTTGCTCACATGTTCATTTACCAATTTACAAGACAATAGCCATGGACAAACGCTATAAAACAGTCATTCACATCATCCATGTACGTTAACATATACAGTCATAAATGCATAAATATACACTTAAACACAAATCAGTATATGTTAACCACAACATCAAATAAGTATGTTGTGGTTATGAGCATTAGCAGTTGTATTTACCATCCTGACCACCACTTAACAGAGCTCACTTTATGTGCATGTGGGTGTATGTGTGTGCTTTTGCGTGCACATTTTGTGTGTGAAACCTTTTAGTGGGACAGAGACTGAGCAATTTCTATTCTCTAACTGCCAGAGAGACCTCATCTCATCTGATTGTTGTTCTGTGGTTCTGCCGAACACACAGTACGCACCTCAAGAGTGCACATCCCTCCTGGTTTGCCCTTCCCACACACTGAGCTCCACACCCCACCCTCACACTCCTTTTATGTTCTTAAATATTGATAAGTAGCTTTGCAACATTAATATCTTAGATGGCTTACAAGAACACTTAAATAAAATCTCACTTCCCCTCCCTGCTGCCCCCCTCCCTTCCCCCTCTCCAGCCTCCCATTTGTTTTTCATTTGTGTAATGCATTTTTTTTTCCTTGTTGTTGTTTGGGAAGCAAATGGGGGGATGGGGGAGGGTGGGGGATTAAAGGGAGTGTGTGTGTTTGTCTAATGAAAATGGGAACATTGTTTTTGCATCTCACCAAAAAAGAGTATTGGAAGAAAGTTACACATAAGAGACAGTGTTGTGTTTTGTGTTTCATTAGAAATGATAGCATTAATAGGCAGCCTTGTAATACTCATGCAATATAATATTATTATCTAATGAAACCGGTCTAAATACTAATGGAGTGAAAATATGATGCAAAAAAAGATATACTGAAGAAGGCAGTCATCTTAAATTCCAAGAGGAAACAGGTGTTTTCCTAAAATTAAATGATTTGTCAATTCATACTAATATATTTATATTTATACAAGTACATATAACCTCTGTTCAGGTTTTAATTAGCTCAAGGTGTGGGAACTTTTGTAGAGTTCACACAATTAATTTGTTTAATTTCATGACATAGCGAGTGATGGCAGATGGTGAAAAAATAAGGAAGGACAACAGAGAAACTGGAAAGTCTCATTGAGGAGCTGCTGTGAGAAACGGCATCATCCCATTTAAAAAAGTGGCAGCAATCTTACTTTATTTACCAGAAGTATTGTATAACATGGTATATTACACTCAAAATGTGTGTGTGTGTGCCTCTCTGTGCATTTTTCTGGTGTGTGACTTGACAAGGTTTAACCCCACTAAGGTCCTAGGAGGCTGATAGAGAGTTTTAAAGGGATTAGAACAGGATTAAGGACCAACTGGGAGGGATTAGCCCCCTGACTCTTATTGCTGCTCACATAGCAGTTATCAGACACATAACGTCTGTCTCTCTTTCTCTTTCTCTCTCACACACACACATTCAAAGACACATGTGAACCCAAGCTCCTGAATAAAATTGTTTTCTGCAGGTAGGTCCATGCATGTGCTCGTGTTACAGAGTGGTGAAATGTTTAGAGTCTTGTACATTTTTATTCAAATGTACTTTTAATGTGATTGCAGATGCTTAATGTAAACCAACCACCTTGTTTGACACCAATTCAGTTTTAAAATTCCAGAAATGTGTAGGTAAGTAGGCCGACGACACCAAACTTCCTCTGTGATCTCCACACTCTGAAAGATCCATTTATTTATTTATCCTGATTGAACTTTTTAGTCTTTCAGCAAAGTCAAATCACTCTTTAACAGATGTGCCTTAAAAATAAACTCAGAAACATCCCACATTCTGATTCTGGGTGTTATGTGAACACACACATGCACACACGGACAAAAAGGCCCTCTTGACCGCGTATTTACCCGAGCGCGGCCTCTTCCTTCAACAAGACAAATATTTGGTCCAGAGCGTTCAGCACTTCTGTGTGTGCATGCTGCGTGTGTGTGTCGGGCGGTGATTTTTCCAGGGGAAGCCAAATGGAGAAGAGTGATAGGCTGACGTACAGTGAGGTTCATCAAAGTCAAGGCGCGCAAAGGCACTCATTTTTCATTGGCTGAGGGGTCCTGCGCACCTGCAACCTGCAGCACCAAGCCCACCTGAGAGAGGAGGAAGGGGTGGGGGGTGGGCGCGGAAGACAGACTGTGACAGAAGAAGAAACCAACATTATGAAGGAGGGGGAGAGCGGAAGACACTTGTGGTTGGGACAGTTTGAACGACAGCGTTCTCCCTTTTACATTTCACACCCGGACGGTCCACGCACCGCCGAGGGGTGGGGGGGAGGCAGTGGGGAAGTGTGGAGGAGGTGTGTGTGCAGTGTGGGTTGTTTTGCTCAAGGGAGAAAGATGGGGAGATACATTCTGAAGATGTTATTATTATACGTTTACCTTGTTTTGGACTCACAGGGGGACTAAAAAACAGACACACAAGCATGCATACAAGAAGTATGCACATCAACATTTGTTTCTGCATGTCGATGGGCTTGAAGTTCTGAAAACACTTTGATTTTATTCTACTTATCACCCCCGGTTTGCACTCAAGGTGCAATTCTGTGATTTTATATAATGCAAATTAATTAGTCCAACTAATATAAACCAAATTATAGATCATTTTCTTCAGGTGTGAGTAAAATATATTTTCCTGTAATGTTATTCTGTAAACAATGTGTAGATACGTGCAAAAATATCTGAAAATCCTCGTTTCACAGCTGGAATTTATAAACAACAAAACCTTGTCTGTACTTAACAAGAAAAACAATGTCCTACTTTGTTGAGCTGATACATTTTTCTGAAATCTTTGGAAAAAAAAAAAAGTCATAAGTTATTACACATATAAACTGGTTTGTCATTGTAAAACAGTTTGCATTTAATCCCAACTCTTCTTTCATAAAAATAACTTTTTCAGTTTTGAGCTCAATCATGACATAGTATTTTTTTTTAACTTCAAGAACAACAACAATTAAAACAATGAATGCTGTGTAAAATGTGTAAAAACTGAAAGCAAAATCCTATATAATATATAGGATTCAATTTTATACATTTATGATAAACCATAGAAAACATACCAAATGATAAATCTAGCAAATTGTTTGAGATATTTAGCTCAGCTTGAATATCTAAAAAAATATGAATGGACCAATGTTTGACTGGGGGAAAAAAAAAACACCTGGAAGGACCAGTTGCAACTTATTTGGTTAACTGGCAACAGGTCAGTAACGACATTAGGTACAAGAAGAGCATCTTACAGACGTACAGACTCACAGCTTGGCAGAGATTCTGCAATCAGCAAAAACCTGCATCTACAAGTTGTGTAAGAATTTTGGAATAATTTCTTCAAACATAACATTGTGATCTGCAGTTTGATTTCACAAACTGAAAAATTCACACAAGTGATAGGAAAAAACGTGTTTATTGCTAAATAGCATTCTACATCTTCCTGAGAAGGAGTCAGCTAACAGTGTAGAGCTGCAGAGGCCTGATTATGACTCATTCATTTGATTTATGTTTATTGCTGCAGTGAAGTGTGTTAATGGGTAGAAAGTCCCAAGATCATGATATTTAAACACTGTCACACATGCCTATGGTAGATATTCTTAAGAGACTATTATTTACTAATTATAACTAATTATTCTTCATTTGTTGTTGTTTTTCCTTTGCATTTTTACAGTAATTTAATTTTTTTAAGTCTGGAAATTATAATTAGACTTGTAGCACAATCTTTTAAATCTTAATATAGAGCAGTAAAAACTGTATACTGTATGAAAAATAAATACTGTAATGATGTTCATTACAGCGGGCAGTTTTTAATTTTAGTCTATAAAGCTTGGATAGAGGTGCACATCTTGCATACATTTGTAAGTGTTTGTATACACAGACCTCTGTTTGAACCGGTGTTGTAGTTTTCTCATCCCAAAATAAACTGCAGCAGTTCAAAAGAAAACAAAAAAATAAACTACAGTTTAAATTGTCCAGTTTTATCTGAAAAGATTATTTATGAGCGATTTCAAAGGCAGCAGTACTCACTTATTTTGTGCATGTAATTTTATTCACATACACATACACACACATATATATATTTTTTTTTTTTTTTTTTTTTTTTTATAAGATTTTTTTTCATTTGGAATTAAAATGAAAGATAACCTTTAGTTTTCCTGCATGTGTGTTGACAGTGGGGTATCACCTGCAGCACATTGAGGTCATCATAACCATGAGATGTCCATCGCGCTTGTCAACACACGTTTGATTGTACTCAGTCCTCGTTGTTGCCCCTGGCAATAGAATCCCTGCGTCTGTCCGCTATACTGCACACTATACTGGACCCATCACTCAGCCACTGTCAGGCAGAAACACACGCAGTTACAGAGACAAATACATGCAGGTAAAAACACATACAAAACACTGAATATGACAGAAACACACATTCAAAACCACATGGTCCAGGAGACACACACATCTTTGACACAGTCCCTCCTGCTGCTTGAATTCAAGCATACACCGTCACGAGCTCACAACAGACAGCTTACACTGGAAATGAAGCTAATCCATCACCTGGAACACACACGTTTGAACACTCACGGCAGGCATTGTCACTTTCACAGCTCACCTACTATCATTGTGACATCCATGCCTGCTGGACACTGTAGCCACTGTGATGAATTTATAAATGCATAAAAATATGCATAAAAATCGAAAGATGCATGTGAGTTTATATGCACACCCAAAGAGAAATATTTTTCATCAGGCTAAAGATTCTAATGCATAAATAACATTGATGTTAAGTTCAAACATATAAAAATTACGTTTAACTTGTTAAAACAGCTTCATTCCATACTTTTTTGAGCTATTGGGATAGTAAAGGTAGCTCAAAATGGTGCTTACCTCCAATTCCAGTCTACATGTGTGCGTGTGTAATGATTTTAACCGCTGAGCTACAAGTGTAGTTAAGGCTGTGAATGAGAGTTGTTTCTCATTAAGACATTTCATCGTTGGAATGCCTAACTAGAACAGATCTACCTGTAAAGTTGCCAATTTCACTTGTGGCTGTTCTCTCTGTAATGAGAATGCTTCCACTGTTGCAACTACAAACTCCCTGCAGCTATGACTGATGCAAAACTCAAACAAAAATGACCTCCCAAAAACAACAAAAACACAAAATTCCTCAGAGGATCAGTGGTGTGCATAATTGACAAATGCTGGCCGGCAGCACTGCAGTCTCATCCAGCAGCTAGCTGAAGGCTAGAGCAGCATTGTTTCATGGCTCTCTTGTTACTGGGCTGTAAATTCAGCGGATGGCTCCTGTCTCTGTGTATTGATCCACTCCGTCACCTTGAACCTTGGTATTGACACATGGGGCGACGCTGAGCAGGGAAAAGCGGCAATTTACAGACCCTCAATTATGGCATTCATAGATGATGTCACAACAGGGGCATGGGGCTTTGAGAGACACATGCAGGTTGCCGAGGGATTGAATCCATTTGTTTGAGCTTTGTGCACCAAGACACACACTCAGATACACACCAAGCAAAGGCTCTCCATCCTGAACGGCAATTAATGGCACCCTGTGTGCCTGTGTGAGATTTTCATGTAAGTCTGCACACAGTATGTGTATGTGTGTCACCTCTGACAGCCGTTCTAATGTCTACTATCTTTTCATTCCCCAGACAGATGGTTCACCGGACCATGTCATTAGCAGAATATGGTTGACCATTATAATGTCATATTCAATACTACATATGAGATAAAAACAATCTGTGCTCCCTGCTGAAATCTCTGCATGCAACATCCAGTAGTTGACAAACATTAGTTTATACTCTGTTTTAGCAGTTTTTCATTTCAAATAGGATGTGGATGCGTTTGCATACATGATATCTGTCATTTTTAGATGCATAAATATTTAGTTGAGAAACAGGACTAAAACTTGAAGTTCTATGAACTCTTCACTCTGTTATTTATGTAGTTGAGATTTTTATTTTTAGATATCACAGTATCAAAAAGAAAAACCAATATATGCAATTAATTAAGTGTTAACATAATAAATAACAATTAGACACAATGTTAATATTATCTGCAGGATTAAATAAAATAGAGCTGATCAGCCCATTAATCAGCTGACAGACAAAAAATAGCCTACAGTTATGATAATAATATATTTCTTCTGATTATATTTTAACAAATATTCATAAAATTTTGTGTGATCAAGCAAATTTAGGGCATGTAGTTGAAAGTACATCACTCATCTGGGGTTTTTCAATATTTTCAGACTAAATGGCTTCTTAAGGGACATAATTATGATCTATCAGTAACCCCAACTTTGAGTCTTGACCTCCACATGAAACATGCTGCTATATTGCATTACAAATGGATTTCAAATTGGAGCCATATCAGATGTCACATATCTGATTCAGTAAGTAGTGGCCAGGGGCCACCAAGCCATCGTTAATACTGTAGTCACAATCCATTGATGAGGTCATGACAAACTCTGTGTATATATTTTTTTGGGTGTGTGCCCCTCTAAACTCCCTATTGCATGCACTGATGCTCATAAATGCACACAGACATACACACAATCCCACAGGCATGAGTGCTCTCAGTGTTGACCACCGAGGATGTGGGTCAGTATAAGAGGGCAAAAACAGAAAGGGGTTCTTAACAGGCCACACAGATGGGCTGCAGTCACACAGACAAGCTCACACTAACACGTGCTCTGGGAGGTCAGGGTTCACCTGAAGAAGCTCTGGTCACTTTCCATCCAGTTTTATTACTAATGCCAAACTAGAAACACAGATGCTACATACAAATCTTTATATGGACGTGTCTTTCTGTCTGTCTGAAATCTTGCTGCAAATGCAGCTTTAAAAGTGACATTGTTAAATCTGTCTCACAGACGAGGCTGTCTACATTAAACCAGCTTAATCTAAAAACTATTCACTTTTCAAGCAGACTTGGATGTTTTGGTGAGAAGAGGTTCTTACTACATTACATTCAGACATTGTAACCAGAAACCACCAGTCATAGATTAAAGATAATTATTTTCTGGTTCAGATGCTTAAAACAGTCCATAAAAAACACATCGCAAGTTTGAATAGTACCTGTAAGCTCATGAATCATTATCAAATGTTTTGTCTGAAACTCAGATACATTGGTTTGTGCTTGCCTGAGTAAATACACGCAGTCTACCACATGCACTTTAAAATAAGGTCTTCCAGTGTGTGTTTTCATGTGTGTATGTGTCTATTTTCTCTTATTTCCTAACATTTTCCCATGAGAAAATGGCAGCCATTTTGTCCTGTCAGTCCTCAGAGCATTTTTCCCTCTTTGCCTGTCCAATAATGACAGTTTAATTTGCCATCCAATTACACCTGAGCGGTATTTAAATGAGCCAATCAGGACTTCTGACAAGATGACTATACAGAGGTCGATTTACTCTCTGACTCACTTAGTAACACTGTTGTGAGACATATTCTGTCTTCGCCATTATTTTTTTTTATTGTATTATAGTTGTGCCATTTAGTTTTTCTTTACAAAAGCTTAAATATTACAAAAGAAAACATTGTAAAACAGGGAAAAAGAGGAAGGAAAATGAGTTGAAACAGAATGAACTTGTTGGTAAAGCAAAAGGAGGAGCCTAAGGCAGTGGTTGATCCTAATCCTCTCATCCCCTGGGTGTAAATAATGTCTAAGCATCTTATCCTGATCATTTATGTAATGGTGGTCTGAAATACTGGTTCCCATACTCCTCTTGAGGCCTGAGATGTGATTGGGTTTTTGCATATGTGTGAAGGATGTTCTTCTATCTGATACCACAGGTACTTTCCTTGTGTACTCAGGGAAGTGACATATATTGACTTTGCAGTGCTTTCACTGTTGGTGTGTGTCTGTGTGTGTGTGTGTGTGTGTGTGTGCGCGTGTGTGTGTGCGCGTGTGTGTGCGCGTGTGTGTGCGTGTGCGTAAGGGAGAGAGAGAGAGAGAGTGAGAGAGAGAGAGAGAGAGTGAGAGAGAGAGAGAGAGAGAGAGAGAGAGTACTCCTTGATTAAAGAGCCCCTTTAATCTCCTTCCTGCTTTCCTAAGGTCCCCCCCATAAGCATAACTAACTCCTGACCGCACAATAACTGTAACTGTGCTTTTTAATACCGAGTGATGGTAAGTAAAAATAACCTGTGTCTAATATCTTCAGATTAAATACATCTTTTAAAGTCTGGCTTTGGCCTGCTGTGTTGCTGTAAGCTGTCCCCACATACACACAAACAGACACTGGCACTGTTCATGTTTGGACTCCACCATCCATGTGCTTATAACCATAGTGGCATAACCATACTTAAAGATATTAAATGTAGCTGTAGAAGGCTTTGCAAATTGCACTTAAATGTGTGACCTGACCTGAGAGCCTTTCTGGCGCCCAGGAAGCATTACTCTGCTTGATGAGTGTGTAACAACACTGCTTAATCGAACTCTGCTGTGTGCCGTCAGAGAAGAGGAACCTGTTACTGTAATGAGTCTCTGTGGGTCAGAACAAAAGCAGGGCATGAATGCGGCCGGAGATGTAGATTTAATTACCAGCTGGACCAAGAGCAGAAGTCTTACTTGTTAATGTGGTGTGTTGACGTTTTTATTTATATGATGTGCAAAAAAAAAAAAAAAAGGCCAAAAAAAACCCCAAAAGCAGACAGAAAAGCAAAATGCTAGAAATATTGGTAAGATAAGAAGAATATAGACATGAGCAAACAGATGAAAGAGGCAGCAGGGAAATCAGATGGTTTATGTTTTATCTGTTTGTTAATTATTTCTCCGGCTAATATCCTTTTGTATTTAGATGTTGTTTAATACTGTTCATCTGAGATTCATGCCAATAAACAACGGGCAGGGAAATCTGAAGAGCTGTAAAAAGGCGAGGGAGAAAATGGAGAGAAAATAGAGAAAAATGGAGAGAAAAAGAGACAATTGATCAGAGGAAGAGAAAATCTTGACATAATGGGAGATTTTGGCTGTGGTCCAGCCATCACACTGTGTAAATGATTTGACTCTCTTATCAAATTGAGGGTTAAAGACTCAAGTGCATGACCACTGAGGAGAGCAGCACACACGGTGCTGTTTCATAATGGCATGTGGGCATCTGAGTCAGGGCCCTTGCACATAAACACACAGATCCACACACTCATAGATGGAGCAAAGCATGCTGGGCTTTCCCAAGACCGAGTGCATCCCGCTGTGCAACTGGCAGCATCCTCCATTAACTCCATCACACACAAATACGCACATACATGAATATGTCTATATCTCTCTGTGTCATAGACACACATACATGGTGGAAAGGGACTGGATGAAATGAAAGGGGAAAGGAAAAGAAAGAAGCAGAGGATAAAACAAAAAGATGCAAAGAAATGATAAAGACAAGTTATACAAGGGAAAGGGAAAGAAGGAAAAGGGGAGCGGATGATGGCTGGGAAGAGGAGATAAGATGACAGAAATCAAAACTGAGGCCTAAAAAGAAACATAAGAACTGAAAGTAGATGAGAGAACATGAGAGAAGAGAAGGAAACTAGATGAGGAGCGAAAAGATGAGAATGAGCAAAACTTGAGAGAAAATCAGGAAGGAAATTACAGGAGGAGATGTAGAGTGAGATCAGTTTGTGATTAGCTAAGAGTTGATTGAACAAAGGGAGGGAAAAAGCTAAACGATTGAGAGATAATTGGGAAAACTGTGGATAAAATCTTTTTTCTTTGCCAAGATGAGTAAGTGCATCAAATATCTCCTCTGTGCTCGATCTGTGTTGATATAAACAACACGAGCATCACCAACTCAGTTACTTAGTTAGTTGGTTAGCAGGGGAATCACTGAGTACTTAGGCCCCAATTATCCACTAAATCTGCCTCTCTCTAAATGAGATTATTGCCACACACAGAAGCTGTGGCTCCCATTGGGTTCCATTAACTTTGATTACTCCTCATTATTTACTTACAGCTCTGCCAATGTTATTGCTTTTGCGCACACACACATGCAAAAAAAAGGCAAGGACTGGAGGGGCATTGTAAACAAGAAGCTGCGCATACAGAATTATATGCAAACATAAAGATGCAGTTGATACAGGTTATATTGACTTTAAGTAAAGTAAGAGATCAGACTTATTCAGAGAAATGCATGAGGGACAATGAGTGCAGAAGGGAAGGGGGGGGGGGGGGGGGTTGAAATGAATGGGTATGAGAATGAAAGGATAATTAAAATAGGATGAGAACAGGAAATGACTGTTTGCATGGATAAACGAAGTGAACCATCAGACTCTGCCAGGAACATCTCATTTCAATTCACACCTGCTGTTGATACAGTTTTAGAGGAAAAAGCACCAAACAGAGGAACAGAAATGCAGAAAAAGAGTGAAAGAAAGCAAGAAAAGTTCATTTTGCATGTTCACGGAGGGAAACCTAATGAGAGGAGAAGAGATTATAGAATAGCACACAAAGTGATCGAGAAAGAGAGGATCAATTATTCCCTATGTATGGAAGCAAAAACCAAATGAAAGAAATGCATCTTCACCAGACTCAAATTAGACGCTGATGGTTACTGATTGCATATGATTGATTATTGATCAGCATCAATTGGTTCCACACCAATTGGTTGGTGTATGGCTGTGGATTGCTTTCCAATGTTCTTCTGCCTGGACCAACAAGATGCACACAGATTTACAATAACTCCAACTCCTATGTTACGTTCCACCTATTTATACAAAAGCAGGGTTGTTTTAATCTGACTTTATGCCTGAACTAGTCCCCCTTTGCAACAGCAGACACTAAAAATCAAGGTTTTGTTCAAACTGGCTGGAAAACATCGCCACAAAACACGAAGACATCAAATTATGTTCAGAAGACCGTTAAAAAATGCTTTCATCATTACAAGTGAAAGGGCTGTTGTTAATAGCACGAAAAAGGAAAGAAAGAAGTGAAACTTCATTTTAGATCAGATTGGATTTGATCAGATTATAAATTAAAAGCACAACTTTGATCCCTGAGGGAATAACTGACTGGAGAGGTAAATGGTGTGGAAGAAAACAAACACATCTTATGTGTAATATCATTATAATAAAGGAACAACTCTTTCTAATTTAACGTCCTCCTGAAAGAAATGCCTTAGAAACTGTACTTTTTCGATGAAGGGGAAAAATGAAAGTATAGAGAAAGACAAAACGCATCTGCCTTTTTTTTTCACAACAGCAAAAGGACCACTTACTGTTTTTAAAAGAGACCCTTTCACCACGTAAGTGCTGAGAATAGCCGAAGAGAGAAGTTTGCTTACCGGAGAGATGTTCATTTCATGTTTTGGTGCCTTGCCCAGCGCTGACGGCAAACACCACTCTGTCACACTCTGTGCGCTGAACTGCCATGTAGTCCAAATCACCTGGCCGCAAGTGTGTGTGTAAATGTATTTTGGCATGAAGTTTTGTGCGTTTAGACCATATCAGCATCATGGGGCCACAGCTGTTTTGCCTCTAAACTTTCTAATGGCAGAAAGAGAAAACCATACAGAAAGCCAGAAGAGAGAGGGAGAAACAGAAGAAGCGCAGGGAGAAAGAAACTCAGCTCTAAGGCCTAATTTCACCAACATTGTCCCTCGCCTAATTGCAAAATCCCTCCATCTCTCCTTCCGTCCCTGTTGTGCGGCCCTGTGGCGCTGCAAGGTAAAAGAGAAGTCGGGTTCTAATTTCATTTTGGTTTGTCTTAGGACAACTCTTAGATGTTTAATTCTATCCCAATTTCATGTAATCAGGCGAAAGACTTCCCTAGAGGGAGGCCATTGCAGGCCAGGGCCGGGCATGTGCTATTTGCAAATGTAATTGGTTCACCTTTATTCTGCTCCCTCTGATGTTCACGCTGTCTTTTTCTCCCACTCATTTATCCCGTATTATCTTCACATCCTCCTTTCTCTTTCCATCCTCTCCAATTCTTCTGTTCTATCTTTTCTTCCCACCTCTTTCTTTTCCTCTCTCTCTCTCCCCCTCCTTCCATCACTCCCCTCTGGGCGAAACCATTGTGGTTGTTATTGCGATTTCATATTTTTTTTCTTCCTTGTCCCCGCCTCTGCAGCCTCTGGACATTGACTACAAAATCCATTATCATTTGTATATTTTAATTATGCAAATGAGGATAGCTCAGCTGGCCTGTTGGAAGCTGCAGGGGAGAAAGCAGGAACTCCATTGCGGGTGATTACAATTCATCCGCTCGTCTCGCTTTAATTGTAACAAGCTAATTACCTTGTTTCCATTTAGTTTGAACAATGCCAAAAAGAAAAGAGAACAGTGATAGCTCTGGCTAACTCACACGCTGAATCTAGCTGACAGCTATTGAAAGGAAGAAGGAGAGGGAGTAAATGAGATGGGAAGGACAGAGGACAGAGTACAACAATTTATAGTCAGTCTTCATTCAGTGCACATTTTTTATACGTATGAAGTCTTGTCAAGGAACTTTTATTGCCTTCACCCCAGTCATACCCCAGTAAGAAAACATGCATGCAATGTGGTGCATTTGAAAAATAGGAAAGAGACATATTTAAAGAATATTTAAAACATCTTAAAAAGTTGTGTTATGAATAACCACACAACTTGTCCATGAACACATCTTTCCTTGTTCTCTTTATGTCATTCAAATAAAAAATTCTGTCATTGGACTTTTTTCCAGATATGCACGTTTTCTGATCCCTTTCATTCCACTAATATTCTTGATTTCCTCTCAAAGGTTGATGTTTAGTGAAAAGGTAAATAATTCAGCAGAGAAATGTCAAAGAAAAAAGCTTTCCCCTCAAAGAAAAAAGGCGATCATCCTGGTCTTTCATAGGTTTAAGATCCCTCTACAAGACCAGGTTTGTGTTTCTGCCGCTGGTGTTCAGTCTCATATTCCCTCCGATCAGAGGTTTCTCACTGAAATGAGTCCAGGGCTTCTGGGGATCAAGACCGGGCCTCAGCTGAACAAGATCTCATTATCTCTCCCTCATAGATCCATGCGCACACATATAAAGTCACACACTGTATAAAGAAATACACACAGGGATGTGTATTCACACATACACAACCATTGTCATGCCACGGTGAGCAGAATGTCACGATGAAGAACCCTGAATGTATGTCACCATGAACAAGACACTGGAGTATATCACAGATTCAAAAAGGAGATAAAACACAATACTTTCTACGGAAGCTCAGAGGACCCAGACTGCTTTTACATGCATGCCTTCTTATGTTTACATGTGCAGTTTTTAATGGATATTCTCTCTTTAAGAAAATTCTTTCACTCATTTAGGAACAGTACACACATGAAAGTAAACATTGCTCCAAAAGGTAAACTCAGACACAGGCACAAACTTTTTTGCTAACAAAGTACCATCCATTAGACGTTTTAGTATACAAACTGAACCACCCTTCTAATCAGAAGACCTGCATACAGACATTTGTACACACATCACACACTTAAATATTTACCTACTTTATCTATACTGGGCAGACTGGCATACTACTTCCCCAACTGCCATTTTCTCCATGCCCACCTACTTTGAGTTGCCATTAGGGAGAGACTTGAAAGGTATTTGAAACTGTCTTCCTTAATCATTTCCCGGATCCCGCAGGACGCTGCGTGATGTAGAGGAGGAAGGACGAAGAGGCGGAGGAGGTGGAATGAGGGGACAGAGAGGGATGTCACACATCAATCAAGTCTTCTCTGAGGGTTGGAAGAACACCCAGTGACACAAATGGTGAAAAAAGTTAAATATTTAAAAAAAAAAAAAAAAAAAAGAAGAAATTGCAAGAATTAATTTAACAGACAAAAATGAAATATGTGTGATGATAATGCAACTTTTATTCCTGCTATATTTTTTCTGTGAGACCTAAACTGGGTCATAGAGCGCTTTCTGCCAACAATTCAATTCTTTCCACCTCTGAGATACAAATAGCTTCATTTTACAATAACATCACAGTTGTGCGAAGCTCAGTTTAGTTTCTGTTTCTTGACAAGTAAAAGTTTAATATTTTGTACTTTTGCTGTCTTTTCAGTCTCCTTCCTCTCAGCATCCTTATTACTTACAACTGTGTGTTAGCCAAATAGCAGATAAAATAAGCTCTTAAATAACCTTGGAACGCTTTATGGAATAAATACATGTTTAAAAAAAATATCTTTTGTAAAGAAATTATCACACTTTGTGTCAGTTAATCCTCCATGGTATATGGTGGTATTTACTTATTTTATTGGTATTATAAGTTTTTTTTCCCTCAAGACAAGAACAATATTGGCCAGATGTCATAAAGAGCAGCTGCATATGTTAGGCCTCCAAATCTGACAAAATCTTTCATAAATGCCAGGGGCCACGGCACCCATCTGCCAGTATTCATTGTTAGAAACCACCTTCAGAAGCCAGAAAGATATCACTTAAAGCAACATTAGAATAAAGTACAGTATATTTGAGCATCGTGATTTTGTAGCTGATGAACCTACGGTATCTGTCATGCAATAAAGTGAAGAATCAAGTCTGTCATTTTAAAACAGTCTGACCAAATATCTGAAGACAAAATATTGAGTGCTAAAATGCTAAATATCTTTCAAAGATTACTTACATCTTAAAGGATCAAGGAAGACTCTAAACCGCTGCAGGAAAATCCTGTTATAACACGGATTTACTTCGACATACAGATGTTGCACTTTATGTTAAAGCAGATGTAAATAGCAGAAAGCCTGTGCAGAAATTGAAAGTGGGTGATTTAATATCTGTTTAAATATAAGACCATCACAGCATACCCACAACAGCAGTTAAGCGACTTGATGCCTGTTTGACCCATAAGAACAGCACTAATGTAAAAAAGCCATATGTCTCCATCCACTTCTGATGGTGATAATCTCAAAGCTCCACCATTGGCATTTTTCATTCTCAAATGATTTGCATATAAACTTGAATTACACACATAGCTCTTTGTGTGTTAAGCAGTTTTCAAGAGCTTAGGACACTGTACCATTGCATGCTCTCTTTATTTACTAATAAACAGTCATTGCACAGCTGTGTGACTTGTAGAGCACACCAACCATATGTTCTCAGAATGCATTCATCTTTGTGTTTATTTATGACAGTGAAGTAGCTGCCTGGGAAGGTTGCTCAACAACTGTCATATGTTGTTATTTTCATTTAATTACTTTTCATTTAAAGCAAAAACTGCCAAAAAGGCATGTTCCATGCATTTATTTATGATGCAGTATTTAATCCATTCATGAACTTAGAATCAGGATAGAAATTTAATTGATGAGTTTGGAATAACATGCAGTGAACACTGCGCACAGAAGAAATATAACATATTCCAATTTTAAAACCTGGGTTAAGTTATGATTGTTGGCGTCTGTCTACATCTCCATACAATTTGTACACAAATATGTGTAAAAATTAAATGAAGCTCAGCTATTTCTGGAACATGTGTTGCTTTTGGCTGAGGATGAACTTTGTTCCAAGCACACTTAGAGGCTTAAAATATTGTGACCTGGATCATCTGCCCTGATGATAGGCATATGTAACTAATCCCACATCTCCGCAGTGTAGGATTCAGTGACTCCTTAATATCGCAATTAAACATTTTAGTCTTCTATTTCCTAAATATCACATCTTAAAGGTTTTTTTTTTTTGTTTTTTTTTACACATTTTTAGATTTTTATAGTCTACACGATACTCTGTAAATGTATTTAAATTAAATCAACCCTTTTAAATTTTTTCAGTGATAATTTTCAGTATTCCTGTGTTACTGTTGTTTAATTCCTGCCACCACCTAACAGTTTGAATTATCAAGAAATTGGGTAATTTTTTATGTTTTGGAATTTTTACATACATAATTCTATGAATAAACATAAGTGAACCCAATGCAGAGAAATATATTTCATAATTACTGGTTGTTAGAATTATTAAATAATTTCACTTTATGTGTGTATTCTATTTCCAGATGGATGGATGGATGGATGGATGGATGGATGGATGGATGGACGGACGGACAGACGGACGGACTTCCCCAGACTGCATCTTCCCCCTAATTTACTCAGATCAGAACCATGTTGTGTCATGATTTGGGTTTTTCTGTGCTTTGTTTTTGGGCTTCCTGTTTTATTTTGTAGTTTTTCCTGTCTTGGTTCTTGGTTAGCTTCTTAGATTTCCTGTTCATTGATTTGGTTCACCTGGGTTCATTTAGTTCATTTGTTTCACCTGTTTCTCGTTCGGTTTTTCCTGTGTATTTATACCACTCATGTTCACTCATTGTTTGCTGGATCATTTTGTACCTCAGTTTAGTTTGTCTGTTCTGAGTTCCCTGGGTTCCTCTGAGGAAAATAAATCTGTCTGAGTTCTGCATACCGGCTTCCCTCATCTCCGCGTTTGGGTCCACACCACATCTCCACTGCTTTCGTGACATGTTGCAACATTTTCCCAGCATCACTACTGCTTTTACAGGGATTTAGCATGGGAGTATGCCCTGAATGTTTACAGTGCATATCAGGTTCATTGTTTTCTGGCTCACATACAAGGACTGCATAATTTCTGCAGTTTATATTTAAATGTATAAACCTGAGACTCTGCTGTCTGTGTAAGCAGTGGAGATTCAGGATACAACAGCTAAAACTGTCTTGATATTTAGCACATTTATGCAGCTTTTAATAGATGTCTTTATTTATTTTTTTTATTCTGCTGCACAAAACTTTTCTTAAAAGGGTCAGTTGGATATTAAAGTAAATCTCTGTCAGACTATTGGCATTTTTCTGGGATCACACCAGCATCTTTCCTGTTTTATTAATGGACATGTTTTGTACAAACCAACCTTTTCAAGCTGCTTAAGTGCTTACACTCACACAAAACATTGCATAAGAATAAAAAGATAAAGAAGTATTTAAAGTCTCTCTTGTTCTTCCATTTTCAGCTTGAGATCTGTTAGCAAAGGTCAGCCAAATGGATGAGAAGGCCAGCAGACAGGGCATTTAAAGATCTGCTTTCTCTTAAATATCTACTTTATGCCCTCTGTTTTTCAAATACAGCTTAGAGGTTTACCAGCAGGTCAGGCTCAAAGAGAGCGCAAAACATAAATGTTGAGACAGCAAGAGAAGAGAGATTTAAATCTGTAACATTCATTTAGAGATCAGACACTCAGTGAGGATCAACTAAAAGCTGTGCGTCAACCTCACATTTTCAGCTGCACTTGTGTTTAAATGTGTAGTTTGTGTGTAGTATCGTTTAATCACAAACAAACTAAGTGCCTAAAACTATGTACATGAACACTAAATATCAACGCCATATTGAACTGGTCAATATTTCTTTCCACTTTTCCAGAGGCCATTCTCAATAAGAAACAATGAATAAAATAAAAAAGATAATGGTCAACAGTTTAGGATTGATGACTTTTTTCAGAATTGTGGCAGAGTCATCACTGTTTGTAGAAACTTTTGTAATCCTGGAAGAGTAACTGGGGAATTGGAAGATAGATGTTGTTGCAAATAACAATAGGTTGCCTTCTAAAGAGCCTCAAACATAAAACTACATCAAGGTCAATATTGATGGTAGGTTCCCCTGCTGGAGCTCCTTTCACTAGTCTGTGCAAACAAACTAAATTTCAACATGCAACAAAAAGCACATCCAACAATCAGTTAAGCTTTACCATTATTGCCTCCACCAGAAACTACTCCAGGACAGAAGGGGGCCACTGTGAGTTTTCTATTTAACAATCAGAACACCTTAAGGATTAAAAAACACAAACAAAGTAGCGTTAAACTGTTTTCATTTTTACACCATTGTTCAAGTTAGGTAGAATTTGGTTTACACTTATGGCTTAAATCAGAACTTTCAGAAGTGGAATCGCCAAAACTTGACCTGTTGGTTGTGGAAGGGGCAGAGAGCATTAACAAGAAGAAACTAGACAAAGTTGGTAGAATCACACATTTATGGAAGCAGACAATTAGAACAGTTGTTTACCACAATAACGAGGTATAGCAGTACAGTTTATGTGTGCCAGGAAAACGTATATGACTTGCATGATGAGACCTGCAGTAGCTGAGAGACATATGAGAAGTTGAAATTGTGAACCAGTGGCACATCTATGAGAATCTAAGACCTAACTTAATCATCCAGGATAACTACACTCTCCCCCACAAAGCCATCACAGAGTTCCTTCAGTGGAGTGGAGAGGATTTGCTTTGAGTCCAAACTTCAATCCAATCAAACACTTGTGCGATCAACTTGGGTGTACTGTTCATGCTAGTTACCAGCACAACCATACTGGTTGACCTTCAACAACTTTATTCTTTCATTTCTTAATCGCTCAATCCAATTCAGGGTTGCAGGGAAGCTGGAGCCTATGCCACCAATTAGCAGGTGAGAGGCAGGGTTCACCCTGGACAGGTCACCAGTCCATCACAGGGCCCCTTCAGCAAGTTCTGTTTGAGAAATGGGATGCTGTCCCACAACAAATTGTGACCAGAATGATGATCAGCATGAGGTTGAGAACCAGAAAAAAGATAAGAAACAGACAAGAAGTCAGATAAGAAAACACGGAACACCATAACCTAGTAGTTGGCATTGTGTACAGAAACAATTTTGCAAAACATGAACTGGAGAATATAGGTCATAATGGGCGACATCTCCCAAGGAGAACAAAAGAAAAGAAGTTAAGGATGAGGGAAATAAGATCCTGTAAGATTTCCAGAAACAGACCAAAAAATGATAATGGCTAACCAACTGGAAGATATGATCATGAATAAAGAACAGAGAAAAGTTGTTATCATAATACAGTTGTAACCGTGGTCAATGTAGCATGAATGTGTGTCCCTGGTGAAGTGGTTACAACCTGGCGAAATATCTCAGTCCAGATGAGATCAATCCTTGGAACAGTTGAGATACTGTGCAGAACTCAAACTTCCAGGACTCTGGTAGAGGACCCGTACCAGTCGAAAGTCTGGGAACATTTCTCTATTAGAATATATATAAAAAGGGAAATTTTATATATATATATATATATATATATATATATATATATATATATATATATATATATATATATATATATACACATATTTATATAATTTTCCTTTTTGTATCTGTATATTATTCCCCTACCCTCTCAAAAACAGTTTTCATTGTCTGTTCTGTGATGCACTGCATTGACCTTCTCATGATTAAACTTCTAGCCTGGGATTACTGCTGCAACATCTGGGGACCATGCTAATGGCCCACACATGTTTTTAAAGTTTAGATTTAAATGTGAACATGTTGCTTTTAATTTCATCTCAAAGAGCGGGAGTGAGGGAGCATCTGAAGATTCTCTCTCACACTCTCTCTCTCTCTAAGTTTCTCTCTCTCTCTGTTAAAATCATAACCGAGTGATGACCAAGCCCCACTAATGACAAGAGACCCACCCAAACTGTTAAAGTGGTCCTGAGCACTCAAGGAAACTCAAATAGCCCCATCTGTCAATTTTACACTCTATGATTCTTACTTAGTGCGCAACGCCTCTGTAAGTGTAATATGCTGTGGGGATCCAATAAACACCAAATACACACACAAACATGCTTCCGGCTATGATTTTGTTTAATCTGTGCTTTAAAATAGAACCTGCTGAAGGAAGAATGTCATATTCAGAGCAGCAGGGCCAATTCACAGCAACTACAGCTCAAATGAACACATTAAACCCTTATTTGCCTGTGTTTCTTGTTGAATATAGGCTTAAGCTCTTACCAGAGTTCTTACTAACAAGTTCAGCAGTTTCAATACTCTCCTGCAGAGGGTATGTTTTAAGTCCCAAAAAGGGTGGTTATAAGTTGGTTTGATTATCATTTTGACTATTTAACTTGTAGATTGTGTTCATTTATACCAAGTTCTGGGTGAATACTCAATTATGATTGGCAGCAAGATGTCCTTTAAAAAGTGATATAGGACACCAGTTAAAAAAAGTTCTGTCAATTTGCCCAATTGTTAGTTAGTTAGTTGGTTAGTTAGTAACCATGACAACAGAAATTTTAGTGACAAACGGGCAGAACAGAGCAGATAGAAATTCTGGACTGACAACATCAGACAGTGGCCCATGGTTACAATGATCTGCCAGTCTTGAAGTTATTTAAATTTCTCGTGTTATTTTAGAGCATTAGTTGAACAATAACCAGAGTAGAAAAGGGTGAAAGAAAAAAATTCTCAGATTCCTCCTCACTATTGTATTTTTTTCTCAGATTCCTCCTCACTATTGTATTTTTTTGATGTCCTATTTAAATCGTTCATTGAAATCAGTCACTGCAGACAAAATATTTATCATATTGTTTCAACTGTATTGAATAACATTAAATCAGTGTGTTTGTTTCGAAGCTCCAGGTCTCTGAAAGAGGGACAGAGTGGCTCTGACCGTCCCACTGCAGCAGTGTTTCTCTGCATTAGTGGTCCTGTGGTTTTGCCAGTGTTACAGCAATCTTCTAAAAACTAAAATTGCAATAACAGAAACAAAGAAATTGCAAGAACAATCTTCATGATTTAAAAAGATCTGTGCTGTTCACAGATTTTTTCATGGCCGAATTTTTCTTGTGCTGTTGGAGAAACCAACCATCACACATCTTGATTACCTTAATATTGTGAAGAAATATGCATTTTCAGGCAGAAAAATCACCATATTTTCATTGGAATCAGTTAAAAGAAAGGGGACGGCACTTCCGTTCAACACTCTTATATTTCAGGTTTGATCACCTGACGGTGCACCGTGCGCACGTACTCACTCACGTTCACACACACTGAGCTCCCTGGACCACACAGTCACACACATCCCGTAACACTATCATATTTCACCATCATCTGTGATTCGTTGCAATAGTATCTGCAGCCGAACAAGCTGCAAGTGCTGCCAAAGGCGGTTAGGCAACACAACAAGAGACATTAAATAGTCCACTCAGTCCGCTCTTATATTATTTCCTTTGTGAGTGACCATGGAATAAGCGGGATAATGCCCTCCGATGTGACTTCACGGAGGCATGAACCGTCCTCCATTTCGCATGTGAAAGTTGCCTCCGTCGTCCATTAATTAATTTGTTGGTGGAAACCTCGTCAGGCATTATCTCTTACTTATATTGTGTTTATATGTATATATATATATGTATATATATGTGTATATATATATATATATATATATATATATATATATATATATATATATATATATATATATATATATATGTATATGTAGAATTTTATAATTCTAAGATTACAAAAAAAAAATCAGATACAGATTAAATGTTTAGTATGCATTGATTACATCTGGTTATCACTAAAAATATTACATTATCTAACAGAAAACGTGAAAGATTTCCTTATTTTTTTTTATTACCACAATCTTTTTCACAGTCTTTCAGAGAAGTTAAGTTTACAATATGTTTTCAGTTTCACTAATTTCTTATGAAGTGTTCATATATATCCTGATGAACACTTTATCATGTGAGTGAAACTAAAAGAAAAATGTTATTTTTACAATTATATAAAGATGTTTCCCTCTAAATTAATAACCCTCACTGGTTATCTAGAATAGTTGTTTTCATTGTCTTAGTTTTTCATAACATCTGTCCTTAGGTTGTGATAAAGCTGAGAGATTATATTTATGTCAGGGGGGAAATAATCCTGTAAAAAATATATGAAAAACATCTTGATGCATCTAATATTTGTGTGTACATAAAAGAGGCACGGTGTGTTTTTGTGTGTACTCACACAGCAAGCATCAATTGTGTGTGTGTGTGTGTGTGTGTGTTTACAGACATATGCATGTGACTCATGCCTGTTTAGACATCATCATCAAAAACAACAAAGGCTCATGTTTCTGCCATCATTAGTGCTGTCAGATCACTGTCACACACCCGCTTGCTGTTAATCCCTTCATTCACACTCTGATTTAGAAGGGTATTTATGTTGCAATGGATCCCACAGTAATTCAATGAAAGATCAGGCAGAATAATAATAACAACAATAATAGTGATAAAAGCTGTTTTGACACTTATTTTTAATGTAGGGGGTTAAAAACAATCATGTTAAATCCCCCCACATTTGATCTGCATGATCTTGTTTGGAAGACAGATGTTGTGTCAAACAAACACCTGATTGTTTTGATTGTAATAAATCAAAATAACTGAGAATTACTTCAATGGAGAAAAAGAAACAGACATTTTCATTAGTTAATGCTTCACTCTGCTTAATATCTTCACACAATAAATCTGTAATATTTTTGCACTTTGAATCAGCAGCTATTTAGTTATCAAAATGTCTTAGTTTTTCATTTTGATAAGAAAAAATAACTGAAGGTGTAAGAAAATAGCATAATACATAGGCTATTTTCTTTCTTCCTTTAATTACACCTGTGATTTTATATGTATATATATATATATATATATATATATATATATATATATATATATATATATATTTGTTTGGATCACTGTGTATTTTAATCTCCAGCTTTATGCACATGTGTGTGTATGTGTGAGTTCTCAACTCTTGCTCGCCTATCTGTGCGCTGCATATGTTCATATGTGATGCAGCTTGAGCCATTGCATCACACACATACACATGTACGCACGCACACACACACACACACACACACACACACACACACACACACACACACACACGCACACACACTGGTTTTAGAAAAAAAGGCAACTATTATTTGTTATTTAAACGCCAGAGCTGATAGGCAGCTGAACAATAATTATTTTCTGGAACAATAATTATTACCATTTAATTCCATTGTTTACCATTTTGCCCAGTGGCCCCTCTCTAAAAGCCAGTCTCTATCTATAATGGCAAGCCCTTGAGCAGAGCTACATTTACCACAAATATCAAATAATTAAAAATCAAATAATTGAAAAATAAAAGTGTAGCTTTTTTTGTAGTTGAATATTAATTGGCAGAGAAATAAGCATGATAGTTCCTCCCAGCAGACTGTTGTTGGTTGTGCTAATACTCAGATTTTATATTATCCTTGTCTCCTTTTGTTTGTTTGCACATTTTATCTCAGATTTCACAACAACATGGTATAACAGCTTTTCTTTTTCTTACAAAAAACAATTAGTCATTATTTATAGTGGTTATAGCTGATTTCTTGTGCAAAACCTGCAGTATCATGTCTTTCCAGAACTCTGACAAGTCTCTTTTTAACTCATTCAGTCTGAAGCTGCTCTCTGGACATGGGAACTGGTCTACCCACATTTACATCAGGGCTATGCGCTGCTGAACTTTGGCAGATCTAAGCGAATGAGGCATCCGTCTTGAATCCTATCTATTCTCCGAGCTATCTCCAGCCAATTCTATTTAACTCTTGCTCTTTCACTTTGTCTCTTTTTATTCCCTTGTTTCTCTGATAACATCTGTCTTGTTGGGTGTCATTGTTGAAACAGCCATGGTGCATTTTTAAAATGACCAGTATGTTAATATTTAACTGGCATGTTTGGCAGTGCTGTAAAACAAAATACAGGTGTCATGTGATGCGTCTGGTGCGAAAAAAGTTAACGGTTTCTCAATGGCGGGAAACTGCACTGCAGCGACAGCTGTAATGTGTGTCAGTGCCATTTAAACAAATCAGAAATACAGAGTTTCAAGGACGAAGGCTTCCATAAAGTAGCTTTAATGGGTAAAATTTGAGTCAGTTGGAAAATTATATTTAATGATTTTGCTGCTTTGGTCTCAGTGTCTTTAAATTATATCACATCATAATTACTTCATAAATTATATGCAGTGATTTTTACCTTTGATTTTACTTATGCTTACTTTAAGCCATATGATGTTTAAAAAAAAGGTTATCAAACATAATTATTTGCATCAATAAAATTCACCTTAAACTTGTTTAAAGCACCATTGTTTCCTTGTAGCAACCAGATTAGATGTTTGCAGTGAAATCAGGCAGAGATTTCTGATTTCTGTTTGTGTGTACTGTGTACATGATCTCCCTGTGTACTATATGTTTGAAGGGATTACAAGCCTGATCATAGGATTACCTATTGAAAGCTTTTCTGAGGTGAAGGGGCTGCTGATGTGTGAGGAATAGTAGTACACTCACACACATGAGCTGAGAATTATGTAGTTTCCTGACGTACAGTAGTTTAAAAAACATCCCAATGTAAAATTATATTATGTTTATACTCATGAATATATCTGCGGTTTAGTTAAAATAACTTCCACAAAATCGACAATTTGCTCATATCTCCAAAAATAAACACTTTTTAACCATAGTTTTCTTTTTACACAGTAGTCGTAAAATATTTTTGTCAATTTCAAAATAAATTTTAATTCAATAAGATGAAAAAAAATATGACAAAGAAGGATGAAAACTTGAGAATTTATTTGATAATTGGTACCATAGCAGAAGCATGAATTTCAGTGTTGCGAGAACCTCCCTTCTTTTTACCTGATTTCCAGCCATCATGTTTTCCTGACTGACAAACAGCATGGTTAGTTGTAGAAAAGTCCATTTTTCGGAAGTTTTGTTCTTAAAAGGGCAAATATTTGGGTTCAAGACTGTCTATAACCCAGTGAAAATAGTTCAGTATGTAGCAACTTAGTTCTTGACTAGAACATACTTCATTTTTCATGTGGACGTGGAGATTTGGTGGAGCTAGGGGCAGAAATGACCATACACAACACTGGTTCATGTCAGTGTGGCTTATCCCAAATGCTGATGCACGATGACTGCTATCCCAAGTTGTCTTGTGACACATGGTCTGTATGTGTATTCAGGGAACAGTTAACTGTGTTAGTGCCTGATAAAATAATTGTTGGTGTTAATGAATTATTACTGCACATAGCCTCAATATTTTTGGTGCTGAAAATCAAGCATTGTGTTTTTAATCCTAACCAAGTATCTTTGTTAGATAAACTCAACCAAACTGTTCATTTCAAATGATGATGTCATCATTACTAAAGTTAGTGAAGCAAGGTAAAGAATAGTTGACATCTGACTATGCAGAACAAAATGGTGTAAAACTGTGGGGTCAGAGCTGGATTGTGTTCCTCTGCTAGGAAAATCAAGCAACTTTTCTACTGACAAAAACAAAAAAAGTGGTTCAGATAATGAATGAATGAATGAATGAATGAATGAATGAATGAATGAATGAATGACAGCACTTCCTCTAGACCAGGGTACCAGCTCGGTACCACAAGCACTGCAGTCCTGCAGGTTTTGATGTAGCCCTGCACCAACACACCTGACTGAAATTCATAAGTCATTTTACAGAATCTGATTAGCTGTTGGATCCGATTAATTTGAGAAAAGTGTGTTGAAGCAGCCCTGCGATGGACTGGAGAGCTGTCCAGGGTGTACCCTGCCTGTCGCCCAAAGCCAGCTGGGATAGGCTCCAGCTTCCCCGCGACCCTGAATTGGATTAAGCGGTTTAGGAAATGAATGAATGAATGAATGTGTTGAAGCAGGGACACATTGAAAACCAGGACTGCGTCCCTCATGGGGCCGAGTTGAATAGCTCTGCTCTAGGCCACACTAATGCAGAATGATCACATGCTTTAAGCATCGGGGGGGATTACATGTTTTTACACATCCTCATTTGTGGACAAACATGTTAAATGAGCTCATTAATGAAGGAATCAACAATGCCTTCTTGTCCCCCCCTTTTTTCTCCTTCTTTGTCCAGTTTCTGATGAAACTTACTCCTTCAGCTTACTTCTTTTATTGACTACCTCCATCCCTTCATTTCTGCATCACTCTCTATGTTGCCTGGTGATTAAGGCGTAGTTTAACCTCCAGTCCTCATTAATAATAGACAACTAGAAAAAGCATGGGTTGTTCCACTTCCTGCCAGCAGCACTAATAGAGCCCTTAACATTCACACTAATGTAGGCCTTGTTTACTCAAACATACGGAGACATGATGGAATACATAAAAGCATCATGTAGAAAATAAAGTGGAATTCATATGTGGGATACTAAGACTCATGTATATAAGCCACGTGTCCGTAAGCCTGTGGACATCAAAATAACGCAGCCCTTGTACGTTAGATTCTACAAACCAGTATCCAATAATAATAATAGGACACACATTTGAATTTTCCAGAACTTTTTGTGTTTCTGTGCCACATTATTCAGTGCCAGAGATGTTGAGTATATGAGCAAGCCTAATGCGTCTTGATTACTGTAGTCAGCAGTGTGTGCTTGGAAAGTCTGCTTGGATAAATGAAAGATGTGTGGGGCTTGATGTAAAGATTACTTTTTTCACTCTGAGGCATGGAGATGGATCATACTTTGGGATCGGGACAGAGAGAAGACTAAATTTAACAGCAGAACATCAAGTCTCAAAGCAAAAACAATTTTTTTAGTCAAAGGAATATGGCTACCGAAACTACTTAATCATCTGACAAACATCTTAAATCTATTTCATGGACTACTTAAAAAAATAAAGCCCTTGCAGCTCACTTAATAAAACAAAATTTGCACAGATGAGCATTTTCCTTAAATAGCAGGGCATGCTAGCTCATATGTTGTACCTGAAATCTCTTGGACCTGAAATCTCTTGGACCTATTCTTGCATTCTGAGCCAGATGCTGATCCTGACTGGATTACTCGCATCAGCCGAGACCATGAATCAGTTTGGTATATACCTGACCTGATTGTGCAATGTGCTCATGTCTTGAACTTAAAGTCCAGTTTATTTTTTACATCTTTATTTAGTTATTGATGCGGATTAGCAGAATTTGGTAATCTTGCATTGTGCTGAATGTTTTACCATTTATTTATAGATGTCTACATGTGGTCTAGTTCTCTTTACATAAGGAGTATCGGCTACGAGTAGCATCTTAGTTGATGTTAAAGCTGTTTTTTTTTAAAGCTTTTTTAAGCTTTTTTATGTTTGTTAAACCTTTTTTTTTTTAAATTATTTTAGACTTTCTATTGGTTGCTAAGTGACTGATTTGTAAGCAACTGGAATCAACAGTGGCTTAAAAAACAAGAACATCTGCTGTGGCTGTGTCCTTGAATAACACACTTAACTCTAAAATCTAAGAGTTAACTATGGTTTTAATTTCCAGAAGTGTTCCTATTATAACAGAATTAAGATCAATGGAGACAAAGAACACAGTGTGGAAAAAAAAAATATATGTATCATCAGACTTTATAGGGAGACATTTGTGGTAATACAGAAGCCATTTAAACGCAGTGTTTCAGATCTAAGTGCCAATCTTCCTTTTTGGTGAGTTTTCATGATTTTATCTCCCATATAAAACCATGCAGTTTGCTCCACAATAGCCTATTTAAGTTACATTAGCGCCAAATATTCCCCAGTAAAGAAAATTAAGCCATGATACTTTGAGATCATCCCAGTTAGTTATCATCTCCCCGCCGAGATGTGTCGCTTTGACACCCTGCAGAGAGCTGAATTACTCTCCTGGACGAGAGGTCTTATAGTCTGTAGCCCACTTCAGATCTTTCTCTCTTTCTGTATTTTGTTGCCTTTTCAGATTTGACCCAAGCCAGTTTTATGTACATTGCTGTAAAATGTCAGCGACATAAAAGGAATAGCATGGTTTGTCTGGCTTTGCTTTGACTTTAGTTGTTTTCGTGATAAACACTGTCATTGAGCTTCTTTACGCAGCTAAATAAGATTTAAAGATTTAGTGTTAGTCCACTTCATTAACCTCAAATTTCAATGTGTCTTATTGTTGCTTTACAAATGCTTTTATACCTAAAAGCTTTCATTTGGATGGTTAATAGACTTTCTGGGTTACATTGCTACTAGCTTTTCCCATCAGAACATAAGAGTGCTGTCAAAAACATTTTGATTCAATTATTGTTTAACTTTGACCACAAAAATGAACAGAACTAAACAACAGAGTGCTCTTCCAGTGTTAACATGTTATTGATAATTATCTCTAATGTTTTACAGTTGTGAAGTCTGTAGATAGAGTGTAAACTGGATTTAATGCAGAAAACCGTGAATCTGAAGGTCCATATGTCTCAAATCTGTCTAACACGTGCAGAAAACTTGTACATCATGGCTGTACTTTGCACCCTGCCCCCTCTGACCTTGCAGGCTTTCTGTCTGTCTTTAAAGCATAATGTAGCGCCCAGCAGTCTGCTCATACTGCTGAGCTAATTGGCTTCAGCTTATTGTTCACTGTTCAATGTCTCATTACTCATTCAACTTAAAATAACGTCTACAAGTTTGCTTGCATGCAGGGGTCATTAAAAGTCAAACAAGCCTTTAATTATGGAAGTGGTTGTTCAGTAAATAAAAATATACACACAATATCCCAGTTTAGTCCTTCACAAATGTAATATCAGTATCAATTTTGCTTTACATGTCCACGTTTTAAAGGATAAATCACTGAAAGGTTAATGAGAGGAGGCTCTCTTAGTCTTTGTTTCATAATAAGAATCATGCAGATTTAATTGTCTGTATTAAGCAACAGTCATTTTATGGATGTTATTTTCATGGCAGACACTAAGATTAGTTGTCTCAGAGGAAGATGTATCTGAATAAAAATGCAGAACAGATCATTTAGTTATGTTTTAGTATTGTAGCTGTGGTTCTGCAAAGGACTGTCACAGAAACCTACAGTTCAGTTTGGACCTGATGTCTTGTCTTCATGATGTTTCGATAAAAACACAAAGCTAAATTAAGATCTCCAAATATTTGCAACAATAGATATTTATTTGAGGTTTGAAAGCTGTGACAAAACAGATTTAACATAATAAAATCATGAAATAACTTTATTTGCACAACATATGACAAATTTGAAAGCTTCTGTTTTCTAAAAAAAAATGTATTAAAAGACCAGAAAAAACTGTTGTTTATGTCTTGTTTTAATAAAATTATTTAAATAAAAGAGTAAAATGCAGGCCCTGTGGGGAATGTGGCACATATCCTTGAAAAATTATTTAAAACAGGAATATGTGAAAATATTCTCGTTTTTTTTTTTTGTTTGGTTTTTTTTTTTTCTCTACTAATTTCATCATAATTCACCGGCCACTGTTCCAGATCCTCCATGAAAAATGGGGATCTTTAGTGGTTGGTGTGTTCTGCTAATTGGTACAAGCGCCCGAGGCAAGTGCACATCCAGCAAACTGAGGACGTCATCGCTCTGGGGGCTGCATCTGTCTTGGGGACACTATAAAAACAGAAGCATGACAAATACAAGCTTAATCAGAGCAGACGGCAATGCACACCTTACTGGTGCTGTCAATTAAAGAAAAGAGAAAAAAAAAAAAAACAAAAGGAAAAACATCCAAATCCAGTCAAAAAGTGGAGACAATCCTTACAGCTGCACCCCCCCCCCCCCCCCCCCCCCCCCCCCCCCCCACGGTGTTAAAGCCATTACTTCATACAGCAGCTAATAATGGGGCTTAATAGGCTGTGACATGGCAGGACTAATACTGTAAATAGACCAATAATGTTTCTGCATTCTTTTCCACTGATAATGTAGTGATGCTCCCATGAAGCAGGAGAGAGAAGCTAAATGACCCGCAAGCGTGGCGGGACAGGGGACTGCGGGTGCGCGCGCCGCGCGCGCTCACGGTCCTCTAAAAATCTAAATCCAGACTAAAGCTTTTCATCATCAACGGAAAAGGAAGGATCTTATGAAACAGATAAATGAAAACAAACCACTCTCAATAATCTTGATTTTTTTTTTTTTCTAATTTATCTAAGAAGTGTGTTAATGTTAATGCACGGTAAATCTTCGTTGTAGATGAAAAGACCCCCCCCCCCCCCCCCCCCCCCCCATTTGAAAAAGACTTGCGGCATTAAGTAAGGATTAAAACTGGGGGAATGCAGGGCGATTGCGCACCATATTGTAGCCTACATCTGCCTTTAAATCCACGACAAATTATTATAAGTTCTGGAGAGTTGTTAGAAAAACGACAGAATCTGTTTGACTGTTAAATTCTGATTTATTTTTTATAATAGCCTAAAGTAATAACCTAAGAATTTGGGGCAAGACCAGAAATAACATTAACGTGCTACAAATGTTCCATTAAGTCAATAACTTAGACTTTTAAAGAAATGAAATCAAAGCTGTTCTAATTCAGACTTTATTCTTGACATTTTCAGAGACGGACTTGATGCCTTTTAAATATGGTAATCACTCCGAGACAGGCGTCATTTTTTTGACACATTTGATGGTAAATATCTTAAGCTCACTTAGTAGTGTATCTCTTAATTTATGTTTTTTTTTTCTTATCTTTTTCTCTTTTTTTTTTTGTCTCTGTGCTTTCTCGTTTTTCTCTCTCTGGTTTGACCCTCTGAGGTCACACAAGCAATTCTTTTTTCAAACGCATGATTAATTTCTCAGCAGGCCGATCTGCTGATGCATTATGAAGAAGTGAAATGTATTCCAACCGGGCTAATAGCGCTATTGTAGTCTAATAAGCCTTTTTCCTGTCTCACATGGTTTAGTCATGCTCTGCTTTTGATAACATGTCAGGGACATGTTTCACAGGGACACAGAAAGTTGTTTTCCATGGTGGCTCCTTCAGAAATCACTTCCGTTACTGTTGTCCAAAAACACAAGAAATTTATCAAATGTTCATGTCGCCTTAAACCTTGTCAAACTGGGTTTTATCCCTTTCAACCTTATTAAACAAATGCAATACCATACGTGTTGACCACGTATGGTAACTAAATAAATAAATGAAGTGGTCTTTAAAGCCAATTATTTCTCGAAGTTTTCCCTCTTAAAGCCTACTTTTGCTGTTGTTTTTGTTTGTCTTTTTGCTTTTAGATTTTAAAAATGATTGCTTATCTAATCTTTTCAATTATTTCCTCTCATCTCTCCGTTGTGACGTCACGTGCCGCGTCCCCCCCCCCCCCCCCCCGCCGCCACCAACCCGTCCCACTCTGGAGTGTTCCCGTGGCGTTCCTCCGCGAGACAAAAGCGCGCGCGGTGACAACCTAAATTGGTTTGAAAAGGAGCAGATGGGGCTCGAGCTTTCTTCTGTCCCTGTCTCTTACACACACACACACACACACACACGCACACGTACACACAGGTTTAAGAGTGAAACCTAAAAGCAATCCTGTCATGTTTATCAAGATGTTATTGTGAAAAGATTGGCTGAGAATAAATTACAGCCAATCTCAATATCCAGCAACCTTTTAACATGCACTGATCAGAGACATGGATGCATCATGTAGAATAAGCAAATCAAAATAAAAATGCTTGAAATCAAAGAGGATCAAAGGCATTTTGGAAAAGGGATATCTGCTTTGCAACTTCTACTCTCATCAGCTATTTTTTTTTTTATAAAAACAAATAGAAAATAAAACATCACAAAAGCTTTTCTGGCCTTCACAACTTGCAGTTAAACTTCTTATAGCTCTTTTGGACACACAGTCAGTATCTTTATTGGATATTAAGTTATATATTTGTTATTTCTAAAGTCAAGTTTTCTGTCACGAGCAGGACAAGTTCAACAACTCCTCCAGCCAGTGGTTAAACATAGTTCTTTCTCACTTTGTCAGATTTATTGATGATAAAAGAAGGCTAACTTATGGACATCATATTTGTTTATGCTGTTTTATTTTATTTTGTTGTTTTGTATTGAGAAAAAATGATTTAGCTGTTGCAGGCCAAAAAGTTTTGACCAAGAAATTCTTTGGCCCCTTTGATACTGGTGACCATCCACATTTAAATAAATAAAATAATCCTTTACGGATATTTTTCAGGAGCCTGTTCAGGAGAATTATTACTGGCTTTTATAGCATTGTGTGCTCGTTGGGAGCTCCTCTTACCTTCAATTACAACAGATGATAGCCTATAGGCTACAGTGTGCTTCCTGCTGCCTTTTATCCCTGGGGACCAACCTGCACATGTATAGAGTCATATTTCAAAAAGCCTCCTCAGCGTTGAATGTGGGTATCAGCTGTTCTGACAGACATTACTCTGATCCCCAGACTGCCTGCCTGTCTGTCTGTCTGCTGTCTCAGCTATTATTTTGCTCTTCTTCTGCCCCTACGGTCAGACTGTTTTTTCTTTCTTTTTTTTCCCCCTTCACTCTGTCTGTGTTTAAAAGCCACATTTCCAGTGTCAGCCTCTTCTTTTGGCTGTGTCTGCTGCGAGCTAGCAGTCACTTTTAACACCAGTTTACTGGTAATTAATTTGTAACTCAGGGTGCATGTGCAGCGGACCAGCAGACACCCATGTGATGTCTGTGCAGCTCAGGCTAATACGGCATGCATTCTGCAGCTCGTGCTGCAGCTGTGGCTGCTTTTAGAGCTGCAGCAGAAATGTTCAATTACTTTCAAATTAATTTTAATTGAATGAAAGACTGATAAAGTAAGTAAATTAGCTCAAATGCTGCTAATCTTGAATTCTGGAGTGAGTTTGGGTGGGTTATTATTTCTGCATATGTGCTGACGCGCGTGCGTAAAGCAGGTCCAGCGCTCGCGCGGCCCCTCTGAACCTGTCTGTGGCTTTTAGTTTAACTTTTCAAGCATCTGACCGACAGTCAGTCATTATAGCAGTTCAGTGGGACGGAGCAGCGCGGCGCGTGAAGGAGAGGAGGAAAAAAAGTGTGCGTGCGTAAAAGTGTACTTGAGCGTGTGCGCACGTGTCTTCTGGATGGTGGGATGAGCTCGCGCTCCACGCCAATCAAACTGAAGGCAAGTGTACGAGACAGAGAGTGAGAGTGTGTGTGTGTGTGTGTGTGTGTGTGTGTGTGTGTGTGTGTGTGTATGTGCGTGTGTGTGTGTGTGTGTGTGTGTGTGTGTGTGAGAGAGAGAGAGGGAGGGGGGGGGGGGAGGAGCGGATTAGGACAGTGCTCGGTGTCTCTGAAAAGGGAATAAAGCCGAAGCGAGCGCCGCAGTTTACTCACATCTCACGAGCAGGCTCCCTCCACAGTAGAGGGGGAAAGCCGGTGCAGCTTCCACGTGCTTCCCGGATACGATTAAGTGAGTTTACTTGAGGGAAAAGAAAATGTTGTGTTTAAGCTTGGTAGGATAAATCGGTTTGTGTCGTGACGGGGAAACCTGTTTTTGACGTGTTTCGGAAATACCCGAAAATAAAAGGTAAGGACTGTTTGCTTTCCTCTTTCTAAGTTTTCTGTTCATCTTGTTAAAATGGATCTGCTCTGTCTGGTGGCATGACACACGTACATGTTCAGAAAATAATGTTGATAGTGCTGTATGTGTGTGTCCTCGCTTATTATTATTATTATTATTATTATTATTATTATTATTATTATTATTATTATTATTTGCACTATCAGACCTCTATCCAGTCAGCAAAGTTACATAGATAGTTCTATAGTTAAACATGACTCCCGACTGTCAACAGTCTGATGATACTTTGCTCCAACTAAAACTATTAGTCTGTATCTGTTACTATGACTTCTTTTCTTTTTTCAAAATATTTTATTTACTTATTTTGGATTGCTTGGATTTTCATTTATTTTGTAGGTTTTTGTTGTTTTTTTTTCGAGAAAAATATCAAAACTTGTGAATTAATTTATACGCATATTATAGGATCTGCTGCTAATTCCGCAATGATGTTTGTATTTTGTTTTAGGCCACGACTTACTCATTTCTGATATGAAAAGGTGGCTTTAAAATTACTATAAAGTGTCAGCTGTTTGAATTTCACTAAACTGAAGGCATTATTTCTCTATTTGGGAGTTTTTCCAGAGACTTTTGGTCTCAAAACACGTCTCACAGCGTCAACTCTGGCATCCATAGTCGCGTTTGTAAAACGAAACGTGCTTAAGGAAGGCCTCATATTCAGCAAAAAAAAAAAAACAAAACAAAACAAACAAAATAAAAAACAACAGATTTTTATTGTAATTGTGAAACAACTGTCTTTATTGTGTATTATAAATAACGTTAAATGTAAAATTAACTGTAAATAAAGTTGATTTCCCCCTAATTCAAATAATGAGAATTCACTGTAATTAACGCATGTTTTGCTTTCTGAATGTACGTGCTGTTGAAAATATACGGTGGGCTGAATTCAATTTTATTGCTACATTTAGAAAAAAAACAAACAAAAAAAAACTATTGAAAAGTTTGATCTCCAAAGGAAAAAGGAAAATCAAACTATTTGCATCAGGATATGTTGACACCTTAAAAACCAACTAAAAAGCCAACTTCTTTGGACGAAATTATTAATGACGCTTTCATTTATTTATTTATTTTTAACAAAGTTGTTGCGCAGATGTTGCCACAGCTGCTTTATAACGTACCTGTATGTTGAAAAATCTTCTGTTATCAACAGTATTACTTTCTAAAGAAAAAATTCTGATATCATATCGAATTACTTCATGTAGCCTAAAACTTCATTTATGCCTAAAATATGTGCTCTGGGGAAATTTTGCTTTAGATTTTATTTTCACTGCGACACAGATTTTAGAAAAATGTGCTCATCTTATTTACTGTTGCTAGAATTTACTGAAAACACATACAGACAATCATTTTTTACAATTAAAATGCTTAAATAAAGTCCAGTACAATAAAAGTACAATTGTTGTTATTATTATTATTATTATTATTATTATTATTATTATTATTATTATTATTATTATTATTTATTCATTTTATTATTATTATTATTATTAATATTAATAATAATAATAATAATAATAATAATAATAATAATAATAATAATAATTGAGGTGTTTCCTTGTTTTGTGGTTTTAAAAATGTTAAGCAAATATGATAAAACATTGAAATAATTTAGGTTTGTGTCAACCAAATATTATATACTTTATAAGTAAGTGAATAAATTTTGATTCTGTAACCTAATTCAGGTGACAAATTCACTATACCTTAAATTTCTTTGGTTTGTTATTTTCTAAATGAACTTAATCAAAATTAAAAGGAACAAATAAACCTTTTGATTTTGCTGTTAAATTTATGGGGCAGGTTTTTTTTCCCTTGATGATATATTTTTTAATTATTATAATAATTTCCAAAGACAGAGAAATAAAGAATAATTACTTTTTTTAAAATGCTGAATTTAAAATCTCAAACAATTAAAAAAATACTACACAATAGATTTTTTTCCCTCCATCTCCATGCCTTTATCTTCTGTTCTATGCTTTTAGATAAGTATCTTTTTTAAATAACAATTATCACTGAATTCCATGCCAGAATTAAAAAAAGACAAAAAAAAACAAAAAAAAAAAAAAAAACCACCTCTTCTATAAATTCAGCTATTGATTACGGTAAGAAGTGTGTTTTATGACGTCAAACAACAGGAATCATGGATTTTTTTTTTCTTTCTCTCTTCCAACAGGTTGCTCCACAACCAGTTTAACTCTCAGTATGGACAAGACTCATCTTTCGAGCTCTAATGACATAATAATGACAAGCTCAACAGGCCCCTATCAACAGGAGTCACTCACTCCACCCAGGCCCACCCATCTTCACTCATCATCTTCCTCCTTATCCTCCCCATCCTCCTCCTCTTCTTCTTCACCCCTCAAACCAAACCAAGTTGGTCAGGTCATCCTATACGGTGTTCCTATTGTATCACTAGTTATTGATAACAATGAAAGACTTTGTCTAGCACAAATTTCCAACACCCTCCTGAAGAACTACAGTTATAATGAGATTCATAACCGCCGTGTGGCGTTGGGCATCACCTGTGTCCAGTGCACTCCTGTTCAGCTGGAGATCCTCCGCAGGGCTGGCGCCATGCCCATCTCATCACGTCGCTGTGGCATGATCACCAAGCGTGAGGCTGAGCGCCTGTGCAAATCTTTCTTAGGAGAAAACTCACCACCAAAACTTCCCGACAACTTCGCCTTTGACGTGTCGCATGAATGCGCCTGGGGTTGTCGTGGTAACTTCATCCCAGCGCGCTACAACAGCTCCAGGGCCAAGTGCATCAAGTGTACCTTCTGCAACATGTACTTCTCACCAAATAAGTTCATTTTCCATTCCCACCGCACACCAGATGCCAAGTACACACAGCCTGATGCTGCCAACTTCAACTCCTGGCGACGACACCTCAAACTTACTGACAAACACCCGCCCGATGAGTTAGTCTACGCATGGGAAGATGTCAAAGCTATGTTCAACGGAGGCAGTCGAAAGAGAGCGCTACCCTCCTCAGCCCAGTGCTCCTCCATGGGTTCTTTGAAGGCTCTCTCAGGTTCGGTGGTGCCACACATGATGGGGCCTGACTTAGGTGCTCAGAAAAGATCCTGCTTTGAAGACGAGGATGAGCTGGATGGGGCCAGTCTTTCTCCCCGCAAGACACCACGAAGCTACCCTGTCATCCCTGTCCCAAGCAAAGGCTTTGGCATGTTACAGAAGTTCCCTCCCACATCACTCTTCCCTTCCCCTTATCCCTTTCCAGCATTTGGTCTCTGCCAGCAGAAAAAAGAGGACAGTGATGTTTCAGCTGGGCAGAAAGGTGCAGGGTTGTCCGGCCTGTTATGGCCTGGCCGTAAAGACACTTTTTATCCTCCTTTTTGCATGTTTTGGCCACCAAGAGCGGCAGGAGGAATTCCTGTTCCCACCTACCTCCAGCCACAGCCCAGCACTCTCTCCTCACTGACTGACAACCCATCTCTCAGGCAGGCCTTTCTAGATCTGTCAGAGCACAGTGATTCTGGAGCTGTAAATGCCAATGGAAATGGTGTCAGTGCAACTTTGGCCCCCGGCAGTGCGACCACCACACCCAGATCTGGGCTGTTTGACCAAGAGTGCACAACAGTTACCCCTGACCTTCGACCTGTGACATCGGAGGGATGGCTCAAACTGTTGGATAATCCAACTCTCCAAACAAGAAAGCCGAGCTACGGCTCTGCCTTCCGTCCGGTCATCAAAGATGCTGACAGCATCGCTAAGCTCCACGGTAATGGTGGAGGAGTCACCGGGGCAACGGATGAGGACTTTGGAGTTGTGGTCAGTGGGTCAGACCGACACCAGCGACTTTCGCCCACCAGCAGTTGTAGTTATGGAAGTGAAAGTGGAGGCGACGGAGAAGCAGAAGGAGGGGAGAGTGAGGAAGAGGGGGAAGTGGACGTGGAATCGTCAAAGCAGGAAGACGATGAGGAGGGGAGTTTCACCAGCAGGCCACCACAGACTCAAACCAACCTGTACCTCCCTGCTCCAAGCGACAGTGCCGGTGAGGAAAGGGGGCAGGATAGAGGGAGTGGTGCAATGTATCCCAGCACCTCCCCTCGATCCTCCTCAAATCCCATCCTGCAAGAGTCCCCCAGTCTACCAGCCTCTCCTCATGCCAGCTTGCCTCTCTCCAGCTCTACTCCGCCTCACAGAGAAGACGCAGCTTACAAAAATGTAAATATCCCCACGGGCCACTTTAACTAATTATTATTTAAATGGTGCTGCAGTCAGGCAGTGCTGTGATCTGCATAAGCAGATTGATGGGCTGGTTTCTCCCTGTAGAAATAGAAACAGTCACCCCACTCTGATCCCAGCTAATAGGCCCAGAAGTGGAGTGTTTAATGGCTGCGATGTGTTTGTTCTCTCTCTGTCACCCAAGCCTGTTAGGGCAACTCTAATCTTTAACATTTTGACACCAGAATTAACCAGACTTGTGAGAGGTGCAGGGCGCAACAGAGAAAGAGTTGGGAGGACCATCGTAAACTAGTCAAATTATCTGCTGAATTATGTCCGTCTATTACTCACATTTTAGGAAGAAAATATAAACTCCCAACACATACGCTCCAGTTTAATTATAATTGGTTTATAAGATGATAATTACTACTCTGGGAGAAACCTTGAAAGCCGTAAGTCAGGAAAACCCATGCAGACTTACACCATATCTCATCTGTGTTGTGGTACATTTTATGCTGTACAATACAACTTCTTCTGTTCAAATGAAATACTTATCTGGCATTTGTGTTTCACAGATTCAGAAAAACAGAGATGAAGGACTTCCTGCATATGCAACCAAAGAGAATTCCAGCATTTCTGGTGAGCTCTGACATTTTCATCTTTTTTTTCATGACTAATGCACAACTTAAAAAGAAGAAGAATAATTGCAGAGTATTTGAGAAATGATTCACATCACAAATGCAATCAGAGATCAGTATTGAAACTGTGTAATAACAGTTTGCATAACGCTGAAAAAGAGACATTTTCTCAGTTGGAGTGCTCTGTTTGCTTTGCTGTTTGAATGGATTGCTTGACACATCATTCACCCTGCAGTTGTTTATGATGTCTTTAAATGTTTGCACAGATTTTTTATTTATTTATTTATTTTTGCATTGCTCTCATCAAATAACACCATACACTATTTCAGCAAACTGTTACACACTAGCTGTTTCACTAGACGCCTGAGCCAGTTGTATTATAGAATCTTTGTTTCATTTATTGTCTGAGTGAGTGTTTTTATGGTGTCCCAGTGTCCCTGCAAGGCTTGCTTTCCTGTGACGTTTCATTTGCTCCTCTCATCTCCCAATCTAACCCTTTTGCCGAGGAAAAGGTCTTCTGTGTGTTCTGTTGCAATGTGTTGGCAAACAGACACACCTACACACCATACTCACAAGTGCAGGCACACAAAGATGACACACACAATGTGTACACTTAATTATCTGCGAGTATCTGGATAACCAGTTCAGCCAATGGGCCTTACTGAATCTCTTTTCCTCTCTCTCTCTCTCTCTCTCTCTCTCCTTCTTTTTCTCTGTTTTCTACAGATGAAAACAAAGAGCAGAGTGGCTTCTTTGTGGCTGAAAGTGAGACGTCAGCACCGGACTACTGGAGAGAAAGCTCAGGTAAAGAAATACTTGTTTGCCAGCAGTTAAAGATAGAAAACGGCAAATGAATCAATTAGGATAAAAAGATTAACTATTGTTGAAAGCAAATCATACCGTCATTGGCGTGTTTAAATTAATTTCTGCTTTCCTCCGATTTCACTCTCACATTTTAGCACATAATCTCCAGGCCTTACTAAACAGCGCATAAAAGCATCAGATATTTCAAAGGGAAATAAAAGAACGCATGAAGCTTATTGTGCTGATTAAAACCCTTAAATGTTAAAACTATGCCTTGATATTTAAAATTACTGGCATTTTTTTTTTCTTATTATACAAATGGCACTCAGGGTGCTCAACACAGTGAGAGAACACTTCCGATTCCTCAGTATCATACCCCACCATCACCATCAGACGGGGAGTTAAGGGATTCATATAAATACACACAAATATGAAACGGCAGTGAAAAGCTGCTTCTCTCGCCACTCCGCTACGGATGCTCTCTTTAGCAGCATTGTTGCCAGGACTGTTACTCTAAGGGGGGCCGTTATAGTTCAACAAGAAAACATCAGCTCAGAGATAAGCAGCGCGGCGGCAATCTCCATTCTAGACCCATATCTCCGCCAACATAATTGCCTTTTTTTTTCCCTTTCTCAGCTCAAAAACACCCTTTCCCGTTTGAAAAAGATCACAGCTTATTGCCTTTTTATATCTGTCAGGAAGACATTAAAAGTGCTTTATGACATCTGTGCCAACATTTATATCTACCCCCCCCCCCCATTCCCTCAATCCCTACACACACAGACACCGTAATGATCCCTGCACATAATGTATAATGTATTTCGAAAAATTACACGAAACAAATTAAATGAGACCACCTTTCCCCTGATTGCCAAATGTCTCCCTGGGCGGTGGGAAGCTCTACGTGATTAGAAGGCCTGATTCCTCTGAGTCCCAGTGCCCCCCCCCCCCCCCCCCCCCCCTCCACTGTCTTTAAACTCTCCCTCTGTTTCTAGGGAGAAAAAATAATCTAATTTTCCATTTATGTAATGCAAACCGCCTTGGCTTTGACTATTCACGGTTAATTGACTGTCAAACGAGGTTGTTATCCTCGGGCACTGTCTGCAAATTTGCTTGTCAAATGAGACAGAGAGAGGAGAGGAAAGGAGAGGAGGAGAGAAGGAGAGAGAGAGAGAGCAGAGCTATCCCTGCTCTACATGAGAGAACAAGCACGGAGAGGCTGAAGGAGCCCGGACACAAAATAACTGGAGGAGAATGTACATATTGAGGGTGCCGGATTGCTTCATTTAAGACAATAAATGCTTCATTGTGTCACAATTCAGGCAGCAAACATATATATGGATGCATAACAGTGTAGAGCCGGAAATGTTTGTACCAAAGGAAGGAAGGTGCAAAAGCGGCAAGTAGGTTCAGCCTCCAGCAACAAGGATGTTTTAAATAGTACACACATGTAAGGAGGAATAATTTACCTATGGTGCTGATATTTAACATTCATTTAAAGCTGTTTAAACCTTATGCTAGCTATAGAAGTCACTGACAGACAACAGTTCATTCATTCATTCATTTTCCGAACCGCTTATTCCAATTCAGGGTCGCGGGGAAGCTGGAGCCTATCCCAGCTGGCTTTGGGCGACAGGCAGGGTACACCCTGGACAGCTCGCCAGTCCATCGCAGAGCCAGACAACAGTTTATTTCCTAAAATATCATTTGCTGAAATTGTTGTCACGATGATGCAACAGTTGTCAGTGGTTGTGTCACTTCTTTTCAGCACAATCATTTAAACTATGATTTTTCAGTACGCAGTCCTTACTCCAGCTTTTAAAGCTACCATACTGATTTGTTCCAAGTTTTGAGGTTTGTTTTGACGCAAACTGAGACTGAATATGACACGTAGTGAGCGCGCACCAGTAGTTAGTACTGACTTATACTGACACTTAGAGGCCTGGAAGTGTATTACAGGGCTTCACTAAGCAGGCAGAGGAGAAGGCGGTAGTGGAGAATGGTCAGACATACAGACAGACTGGCAGGAAACGACTAAAGAGTTATGGTTTTAAGACTCAGATATGTTTTGCACATAAAATGTAGAGTCTGATTTCACCATGAAGCGATAACTGCCTTCGGTGCAAGATGTAACGTGGAGTTGATTAAATATTTTGACGACGTTGTTTTCAGGTGATCACAGCAGAAGTGCCGCTTCTCCTGTTCCACTAAAGAAGGATGTGGAGAACATGGAAAAAGGTAAAGATCATTTGAGTAATACAGGTGGAACGACACATTGGTGCTGTCTGAGGACTCGTACCATGTGACTGTAACAAGCGTTCACATCTTTTTTCCATTCTCCTCCTTATGTATTACCTCCTTTTCTAACTTTACCTTCTTGTTCTGTAGAGGAGCTCCAGAAGGTTCTACTGGAGCAGATTGACTTCAGGAGGAGACTGGAGCAAGAGTTTCACGCTTTGAAGGGCACATCACCATTTCCTGTCTTCCGTAAGTCATGGTTTTCTCTCAATAAAGAGCTCCATCTCTCAGCGTTTTGTAGTTTTCAAGATCTTTCACAGCTGTTTGTTTCTTTCTCTCATCTTTCTGAGGACAAACTTTTCTACCTTTCACTACCAGCTGCTTTCTTTTATCAACCGTCTATACAACTGTAACTCACAATACCATCGTTCTTTAGCTAATCCCAGACTTGTACATCAATTTCAGATAATTTTCAAGATCAGATGAAACGAGAGCTTGCCTACAGAGAGGAAATGGTCCAGCAGTTACAGATGGTAAGAATACTAATGACATAATGAATGCAGAAAACTGCTTCAAAAATGACAAATGACAACTAAAACATTCCATTACAGAGTTATTCATTTGTAGGAATAGGCTATTTCCAGACTGCTATTTGAAAATGACTCCTTTAAAGATTTGCAAAATATTATTATTCAGGCTAATTAAGAGGCAATTCTCCACAGAATATAACTAAAACTGGAAAAAATGAAACAAAAACAAATTAGGCAATGTGAAAATAATGACTTAATTATCATACAGCTATGTTAGGTTGTAGTCATGCCATAGATTAAACCCAAAACAGAAAGTAGATTATGATTATTTCAAGTAAAACTCTAATGGACATTTACATTGTTACTTATTTGTCCATCAAAAGACCGAGCCAATCATGTAGTTTGTCTTTCATGGGTGAGGAGTTCCTCTGCCGCCGTCTGAGTGTTTCTGTCCACATCAATCACCGGAGCAGCTGGCAGACAGCCTGACAGACGTTGTTTGTCTTTGTTTTCTGACACATGCAACAACTGTACTCGCTCGTATGCACACAGTAGCAAAACGTGCACATCCACCAAAATACACACCAGCGCGCACAGCTTTTTCCTAAACACAAATCCAGACTACGGAATAGGCTTCCAAACTCATTTGTAAGCATGTTACTGTGCAGTAAAATGCACATACACACATAGAAATTGATAAATGTGTCTAGAAGCAGCAGATGGATCTGTCTGAGAGTAATGATACATTAATTTTAAGCAGAAATTCAAATGAACCTCAGGAAAATGTTTAATTCATGTTGCTCAATTTCCAAACTTTCCAAATTTTGTTCTGACTATATGATTTAAATTCTCGAAAAGGTCACATTTTTTCTTGTTTCTTTCTAAATGGTTACATTTAAAGTAAAGTATTTCTTATAGGAATACTTTTTTTGTTGTTGGTGATATTGACTATTTTTATTGTTTATGTGTTTTAAATGTGTTGTATCCTTTTTTTCAGATTCCTTATGCGAACATCATCAGGAAAGAAAAAATCACCTCTCATCTCAGCAAGTAGCAAAAAGGTGATTGTAATTCAATTCATTAAGAAACAATTTATTTCATTAGATACAACAAAACAGAGTTTTGCAAATTATTTGTACTATTTTCTTTCAAATATTTGCCTGAATAATCTTTGTTAAATGAAAACCTGCATTTGTGAGATAAGCTACTTTAAATTTACCTTTGATGGTGTAATCTTCAGTATTGTTGCTGTCAGAACCTCATCATTTTCAGCTGATCAGTGTGTGAAAAATCTAAATATGACGCTCATGTTTAGGTTTTATGTTTTTGTTTTCTTCCAGGCTAAGTTGATAAAAATCAAGAAACGGGAGCCACTTGGATTTTTTTTGACAGGTCCTACATTCTTTCACTGAAGTTGCACAAAACATGACAGAAATAAAATATCAAAACAGAATGGACCATGAAAATGTTACATACATATAAATTTTTTTGCATTTTCTGAGGACAAATGCTTGTTTGGCTGCTCATTAATAACCCTACACACACTCCATTTGCTGACGACTTATTTGGACCACTTCATACCAGTGTGGTGGTAAAGTATTCCTGAGGGATCTACTTTTCTTGGCAGAAATTTATTTTCCAAACTGATAGGCATCAAAACAGCAAACATGTGACGACAAGAGAAATGGAACAATTCCTGGTGTTTCATTCATGCTCGCCTGTCAGAATCTAAGCTTTATCCAACCAAGACTGAAACAAACAAGGTCTTTATTTCCCTTTGTGAACCTTTAAAGACCAAAACATCAGCGATCAGAGGAGGACAAGTGCAGAAAGACTGGACATTGTTATCAGTGGCTCTGACTACTGGTGGTGCATCACAGTGGTATTGCAGTGGGATCACCACATAGACTCCCCAGCATACGGAGCTGTGGCCCTTCTATGTTTACAGAAATCATCACCTCCTATTATCCACATGACTTGGTACAAAAAAAAACACTGACTGTTATATGTCCATAGCATGAAAACAGAAAAAAAGAACAAACTAAATTAGGAGAAAGAACACAAGCAGTGTTTATGATTAGTGTTGTAAACTTAATGGTGCATAAAGAACTGTATTAAAATGGGGATTTTTACACTGGCAGGACAGTGTACAGTATGATTTCTAAATGTATTCAAAGTTAAAGTACTTTGTTTATCACAGATGTTGCAGCATTGTCAAAACATAATGTGTTATATTTGATTAAATACATTTTTACATATTATTTATGGAGGGAATTTCACCCCTCAATGAAATTGTGTGTTACCTTAACTTTTGACCTCGTGTAACATCACCCACAGCAGCTGGTCTTTTGCTAAAAGGCTCACAAATTATCACTTTTATTCTCCGTTCATTTTTCGCCCCAGCACCCTCAGTATTGACCTGGTGTAACTGGGATGTTGCTGCCATAAATGGATAAATGGTGAACAGGCAGTTACACAAGCGTGTGGAGAAAAAGATTGCATTTTCAGTATTGTGTATCTATGTAAATAAATTCACCTGATTGTATATAAAGTCATACATAAGAATACTGAACTGTAAGGATTCTCTGTATATGTGTTTGTTTATTTATTTGAGTGTCAAACCTTGACGCCCTGATTGTGAGAATACTATTTATCATAATGTTAAAAGAAAAAGACCTCATGATGATGATAATGATGATGATGATGATGGTGCAGTTAAGTGTTTGTCAAAGAGTATAAATGACAACCCACTCACTTTGTTTATTGAATGAATGAAAGAAGTTGTCATATGATAAAATGTTACCATTATAAACTGTTAAGTCAGAAGTATTTCAAAATGTTCTTGTAGTTTCTCAACTATTTATGTGAAAATTAAAAGTATATACAAAAAGAAAGAGAGAGAAAGTGTGCGTCATTTCTAAGGAAGTCAGCTTTTGTGTACTTAAAATCGTTTAACAATCTGGCTAAGATGCTAAATTATTGGGTGTGCATTTGAAACGTTTATTGTTATACACTTTAGCTATATATTGAGATTGTTGTGTTGATGAGGCTGACCATTTAGTTTCTCAAATAAAGAAAAAAAGCACAAACTAAATTTATAAAAGCCATCTTAATGCTACAATCATCAGGTTCACTTCATGAATTTGTCTGGTTCCTAGCACAAGCCAACTGTTACTGTTTATGTAATAAAGCCAATTCAAAATGATCACAGTTTTTAATAAAATACAATGATAATGTTTAGATTCACAAACGCCCCAAATTTCACACAGTTAGATACTGTATTGACAAACAAGTTCTAGAGTTTCCTTTGTCCACAAGTAAAAACTGTTTGCACGACAGTCGTACCGTGTTTACGGCAGCTGCGCTTCGGTGAGTGGCTGCCTGGCGACGACGAAAAGGAGGAGGGAGAGAAGAAGAAGTTGTAGTTGCCAGCATGGCGTTTACTCTGTACACTCTCATCCAGACCGCTATTCTGTGCACCAATGCGATTGCTGTGCTTCACGAGGAGAGGTTTCTCAGCAAGAGTAAGTGTTCCGCTGCTTGTACATGTAGTTAGTTAGCAGGCAGCTAGCTGTTCGTTACGCAACGTTTGTGACACTTAAAGAAAACAGGCTCCAAATAATTATTCATGAGCCGTCATCATTTATCTTCAACATTTAATCATCTTTTTTTTTTTCTTTTAATGTCTCCTTGTTTTCTTTCTTCTGTACTGATGTGCTGTGTATGTTTCCAGTCGGCTGGGGCGTTGACCAGGGAGTTGGAGGTTTTGGGGACGACCCAGGAGTCAAAGCTCAAATCCTGAATCTCATCCGTTCAGTTCGGACCATCATGAGAGGTTCACAGACTTATCATTTCTCTGGAGAAAGTAGAGTTAGCTACCTAAACGTCTCACATTAAAGAAATGTTTGATCTTTGTTTTTCCATGCAAAGAAGATGTCATATTGTCTATTAGATATTACATTTAGAATAATCTGTGATGCAACAATTTGTAGCTGCCCTCACAAATGTTCATAAATGCTCGATATTTAGTATGTGAATGTTGAAGACTGTCCAGCAGTAGCTACAGATGTCACCACTTTACCCCCCCCCCCCCTCCCCCCCACCCCCCTTCTTGTGTTTATAGTGCCTTTGATAATGGTGAACTCTGCCTGCATTGTCCTGTTGCTGTTGTTTGGTTGACTGCTGGTCAGCGACACACTGAGCGAAGGAACTAGACGCGTGCCAAGGAACAACTCCCTGCTCTCAGACATATATATATATATATATATATATATATATATATTTCACTAAAAGTATTTCATCTTATGCAAGTCTTAACAACACATGGTGATGATCATTGTGCTGGACAAATCAGGTTAATCATGTTTTTTTTGACAGGAAAATATTATGATATATAAAGATCTGTGCCATATGTTTTGCCAAAGGTTTAACTCAATAGTGAAAAGGTGCTTAAAGTCAGCGTTTGGATTTCATTAATAATTTTAATCCTCACAGTTAAACTGTAAGCTATACAATTCTGCTGCATGTTCGTACAGACGGATAGAGACAAACTGTTTGTTTTTTTCAGTAGACACTTTTTTTAAAGAGGCTGTTACTAAGAGGGTTTAATGTTTAATGACGGGCCTTGTTTTTTTTGTTTTTGTCATTTGTTTACATATTTGGGGGTCTAAAGAGTCATTTAGTCATTTCTGTTTATAGAAATTGATATTGTTATATATTTGAGAAAAATGAACATTTTAAGTGATATAGCCAAAGGAAACTCAAACCACTGTCATTTTTACATGTTGACACCTTTGCAGTACCACAGACATTAACAAATAATACAGGAAAACTTGAAATAAATGTATCATGATTCTTTTTATTGTCTCATTTTCCATGGACGTATGTGACAAGTAGAGAGTAGACGAAACATCTTTTCCAGGTATTTTCCCTTAAAAACTGCCTTCAGGCCAATTTATACTGTGGAACAAAGTAAGGATCATTCAGTCCCATGGCAAGAAGGATTGTATTAATAGGTTAAAACATTTGTAACCAGAGCACCAGCTACTGCAGCTTATAACATTTTACACATTAAAGACAGAATATGTTTGTGATAGAACAAATAGCACAGACTGATTCATAAAAAGTGTTTTTATCTGAACTTGAAGCTTTTGGCCATTAGGGCCCAAAACAGGGAAAAAAAAAATTTCTTAGATGTTTTGCTTAACTTTGTTTTTCCTGCTCAACTCAGTCTCTGTTTACATCATTCTCACCGTTTCCTCCCGTGCTGCTCCATAGCTATGCTTATTCACCTTCACTTTGACCACAGCACACAAGAGCTGATAGGAGAAGGGGGATCTGGTGGAGTTAGAAGCATATGTTTATCAGTGAGATTTGCACATTTAAGCCACTTTGATATGTGATTAGTACGGGTTTAGATCAGCTCACAAAAAAACCTGTAAGGGATCACAGCTGGTTGTAAATGAATGTATATGTTTTTATTACTGAGGTCTTCTAACGCAGAAAAGTAATTTTTAAGGTTTATGCTTTTTTTTTGTGCTAAATATGTGTAGTTTAACATTTTTTTTGTTTGTTTTAAGAATAGACGATTTGTTGTTTGAAAAAGTTTTTTTTTTAAAGCTCAGTCTACCTAGTGTAGCTATTTTGAGATATACAAGTGTGATTTGCAATTAACGTAAGCTCTCTATTACCTAAAACATATTATTTTTGTTATTGTTATTTATGATGATGATAATAATAATAATCATGTTGATATATAACGATCATAAGTAAAGAAAAACACTGGCAGATGGTGTGTCTGTGGTGATATGATCCCCAAATTTAAATAAGTTTAATAAACAAAACAAGTACTTGGTCAATTTTAATTTATCTTTGAATAAATTGTGCTGTCCTTCTTAAAAAAAACAAGGTATAATTCTAGTTTACAGAATAAAAATAGACAGTGAGCGGTGTCAGTCTAAGAGAAGTAAAAACAAAATTTAACTTCGAAACAAAACATTTTTTAATGGTGACAAACATTTGGTTAGGATTTATCATCAGACAAAGAAAGTTAATGTGAGATTAGCTCTTCAACATCATGTTTTTCATAACATATAAGCTAAACAATATTTGTGGAAACTCCAAGCAGTGAAAAAATATCTGTTATTCACTACATGGAGGTAACATTAAAAGAGGATTTGATGTGTGCTTTGTGGCATCATGCAGAGAGAGGTTTTTATGGCTCTGATAATACCTCCTCTCATATTAAATCTAAAAGTCCAACTAATGCGATGCGTCTGTTAGTTGTTAGTGTGATGCGACACATATGTTTTTTATTATTCCATTGACTGATCAAGCCGTTGAGGGTAATCCTCTTAAATGATTATGAGCCATAACCTCTAACTATGAAAATACAGAACGTGCAAACATTACGTGATCTTTTATTTCATCTTTCTAAAATGTAAAATATTGCAAGTAAAATAATCATTTGATTCAGAATGCATGAGCAGCAGCTTTATGAAACATTTACATGCTGTTGGAATTGTTATGCCATTACAATATAGTTTGGGTCAGTTTGGACCTGGACCAGAAATGTCATAATAGGGACTGTTAGGACAGAATTTAGAGTACATTTAGAGTACTATATCTATTTAGTAGCTTGTCTCACAATAATGAATATATGATTAAGCCTAAATAAATGTTTTAGAAAGTCAAAGGTAAGATTTTTAGGAGTTTGATGTGTTATCACACAGTATCCTATCCTGTTTTTATCTTAATACAATAAAGATAAAAGCCACAATGTTTTGAATATGTTTTATTGCATTTGAATTTTTGCAGGAACACTTTCAAACTATTGGAAGTGAAAATATTAATGCAATTATTATTACAACAAACATCTTCCTGTCCCTGAAACAGTCCCCTCCAAGTCAGTATCAGATTCCTTATCATGGAAGATCACATCCAGGACTTGAGGTACATCAAACTTTGCTGCCATGATGTGATTCACTAAAATGCCAACTAGATACTTTTATGATGTTATGAACCCACACCACCACCATTCATCCAATGAAAACTCATTAAAAGGTAAATGTCTGTTTTCTACATTCAAGGCACAGAACTTATGTCTCTCAAAACAGCCACTGACCTCTGGATGACTCCTGTTCCTTATGGACATTGCACATAATGAATCCTGTGTTGTGTCACTATTTCACTGTTTCAAGATTCTCCTACAAGCCTTAAAGATCAGCAGTTGTGTGTTTCGTGAACCTGAGCTAATGCGGTGGAAACAGACTCTTCACAGGGTCAGTGTCTCATTTTGAACTGTGTCACCACTGCCCTGTGGGGAAAAAAAGCAGACACATGATTTGTATAATTTCATAGGTTCAAGATTTCTTAAAACAACCCTTCTGTTTGGTATGACCAGCAGCCCAAAATCCATCCTGAAAGAGATTCAGTTTAAAAGAGTTTGTAGCACCTGGATTAAAGAGTAAAAAAATTCACTTTTTTCAGTTGGGGATATTTTTTAATTAATTGGTTTATTTATTCATTGAAACATAGTAAATTTCACCCTGAATAATGGTTTTTACTGCTTTTGTAAATTGACAAGTGAAGACTGGTCAATTTGACCTGAATAAAATGTAGGGGTCGACCGGCAGGGGGCAGGAACGAGCACAGGTGAGATAACCGCTTTTAATCGACGAAGAAGAAACGTCACCAGGAAGAAAGCTGTCTGAAGGTTAACAGTAGTACATATTTACTAAGTGTTTATATCTTTTCCCGTTTAGTCTTTGCAATTTTAAAGATGAGCATTTTTGTGAACCTGTTAAAGTAGTAAAATGTAAATAAGCGGCAGATAAATATGACCACATACATCCGTTTTAGCTGCTACCATTGAAATGTCCATAGCTCTGTCATATCTAGTAAAATCATATTCTACTAATCATATTTTACTAAAGTTACGAAACACCTGTTCACTATATCCGTAAATACCACTGACGGCATGTTTCAGAGGTAGCCCCACTTTGACACACCCGACTTCTTCTTAATGGCTCCTTAACAAGCTTGTAAATTACTTGATGAGGACGTTCATGAATGTGAATCAGGTGTTGAATGCAGGGCAGTCTTACTAGAGGACCAGGATGGAGAAACTTTGCTATATACAACATAAAATATTCATCTGAGGCCCATAAATCTATAACACGTGTCTAAGTCAGAAACATAACTTCATGAAGCTGAATGAAAAAGAAATGATCACATAATTGTGTAGCTTTCTAAGTACAGCCAATAGTAAAGAGGTCCGATCTCCAGTCTCATGAATCCTACATTGGTAAAGAGAAAGTCTTAAGAGTACTAAGAGAAATATTCAATTTATATTTTCGAGAATACAGTTTCATCAGTTCAGCTGAAAGACAGCTGTTTTTCACATTTGGATAAGACATGGCAGACCTTCAACAACATTTGAGAAATGTTTAATATAGATAGATAAAACAAGTTTTATTTACAGCAGTGCTTGGAAAACATTACGTCTTTATTGTAAGACATTTTAGTATTCAGTGAAAAATATCAGCTGAGTTTGAATTGTTATCTAAAAATATTAATAAAGCAACCAAAAAGCAAAAACAACAACAACAAAACAATGCAGAGATCATGTTTGCATGGCGTCACCGCTTTCAGCAGCAGCCCATACATGCCAGCAATCTTATCTATCTATCTATCTATCTATCTATCTATCTATCTATCTATCTATCTATCTGTTAGGGGTGGGAAAATCGAATTGAAAAATCGAAAATCAGGATTTTTTGTTTCACGATTTTAAAATTGATTTTTTTGTTAAAAAATCTATTTTTTTTTCAATGAAATAAAATTAATCAACTATAGATTTTTGTCATTTTTATTGATTTTATTGATCTTTTTACTTGTCTTCTTGGGCTTTCTAGCAGCAGAATGATGGTTTGGCTAACTGTTGTTTTTTTCCTAACTGAAATCAAGAAAAATTACTAGCAAAAAAAAGTTTTATACATTTTTTTGGGCTTTTAATCTACGGAAATCAGCAATATCAAAGAATTTTGAGAATCACAATTTAAATCTAATCGGCACCCAAAAAATCGGAATTGAATCGGGACAAAAGCATATCCTCACAGCCCTATCTATCTATCTATCTATCTATCTATCTATCTATCTATCTATCTATCTATCTATCTATCTATCTGTCTGTCTGTCTGTCTGTCTGTCTGTCTGTCTGTCTGTCTATGTGTATTTATATGTTTAGCATTACCTGGTTTTACGATAGTATTCTTCCATCCCAACTTTTATACGAGGCTATGCAAAGTAATATATTCATGGTATTTTTGAAAATGAAATCTCATTAATAGATCTCATCAGTAGAAAAAATTCTTCCTTCTCTTAACTTAAAACAGATTCTCTTTCCGCTGGTACAGCAGCCTAGTCATTGACATACATACATGTGTGCTTTTCAGCTTTTCTGAACCCATCAATTCAAATCAATCGTTTGCAGGTTACTTAAAAATAAAACCAATATTTACGACATTAGGTAAATTTAAAAATGACCTTTTTTTTTTTTTTTTTAGCATCCAATGCAAGTTTTCTGTTTATTCCCTCCATTGAGAATAATAAAAAATCCTGAATACATACATTAACAGGTGTTACGAACAAATGTCACAACTAAAAGGAAGTTATAACTTTATTTACAGCTTGTCAAGAGAATGATACAGAAACATTTATGCGTTAAAGAAAGTCACAGTTGAATTTCCATTTAATGACTCGACTTAGTGCCCTCACCACATAAACACAAGCCATATAAGCTTATTCTTAGCTTGGCATTTGCCTGACATTTCAGTTTCCCGCTTTCATTTATTCAGAGATAAATACAAATAAAAGATACTGTACATAATCCACAGGCTGTGCATTTGTGCTGTCCTGGGTGGGTATTAAGAGCATTAATTGTACCCTCACATTGATAACTACATGACAGAAATCCAAGCTTGTCTAAATAATAGGGGATCATGGTCTGAAAATCAATAACCAATAAGTTAAAATCCCAAAATCTGCATTCTAGGCGGAAGCCCACACATGTGACGAGGTCAGTAAGCCTCTCAGTCTGTCCTGATGCAGGTTTGATCAACACAGTAATCTGATAAATTCTGACATTACCGATGTGAATTATGATTATGAGCATATTATCTCTGATGTAATAAATTATTATGGGAAATAAGCTTTTTTCAAACAGAGTAAATCTCCGTTTGTAGCAGAACCAGGTCGTTTTTATCTGTTTGATAAAGTCTAATCTGCTTTTATCTGCTCTCTAAAATGATGAAAAAATCGTCCATTGATAAAGTAAAATATTTAGATCTGTAAACATCAGTCATCTTGCGAAGATTTCCTGTTGTGAATCTGTGGATGTTTAGGTGAAAGATTTTGTAGTCAGACTACGGTTTCTAGGATATAATGATGGAAAAAGTGTTCTTTGACATTTTATGGACCACATTGTAATCGTGTAGAGAACAACGAGTCAATAAAGCTGCAGCTTTTGTCACAGTTGCCTCTGTAGGTCTCCAGCATGGCAGGTAGACGGGCTCTGAAGGCTGTGCTCATTGATCTGAGTGGAACTCTCCATATAGAGGACACAGCAGTGCCCGGGGCACAGGACGCCCTCAACAGGTAGGAACTGCTTCCCAAAGTTTGTGGATTTTTAGGATAATTTTATAAGTGCTCACGACTGTATTGAGCATTTCCACGATTGGAAATAATTGCATTAACTATAATGCAGATTAATATGAAATCTAAATGTGCTTTTAATTGCAGGATGTTTGCTTGTGTGTTCTGGTGCCATCAGGTTACGACAGGCATCTGTAGCTATCAAGTTTGTGACCAATACGTCAAAGGAGAGTAAGAGGAACTTACTGGAAAGGCTGCAGCGTCTCAACTTTGACCTTCAGGTAAAGTATCCAAGGCTTTTTAAGTATTAAATGTATTAAGATGCTAATTCTTCTTGTTTGTCTTGTTAAATCATTGTTAAGCAACCTTTTCAATGGAATTTCAAACTGAATTTTTGAGTTGAGGATAAAGATCCAGCCTACTGTGACTGACTTGGACTTGACATGATTCTGCTGCACTGCAGTTCTTAACTTTGTTTTTGAAACTTTGTTCTGCAGGAAAAAGAGATTTTTACATCTCTGAGTGCAGCGAGGAGCCTTTTAGAGCAGAAACAACACAGACCTCTGCTGCTGGTGGAGGACAGCGCACTGGAAGACTTCAGTGGTACTAACTCCAAGTTTTTGTGAAAATGTTTAAGTAGTTGATTTGTTTTTTGTTTTTTTTTACTTATAAAGTTGCCATTTAGTTAATGAAAAGCCATTTTTAAATACTGCAATGACAAGAATGATGTCCTCTCATCTGCAGGTATTGACACATCAGAGCCAAATGCTGTGGTCATTGGACTTGCTCCTGATCATTTCAACTACCAAACACTCAACAAGGCTTTCAGGTGGAAAACTCTTGGTAGTTTATCTTCATTATATTTCTATATTTTTTGTCTAATGATTTTATATCTGAATAAGCCAAAACCAAATATTCAACTTGATTATTTGACCTGTAAAATGTCGAGTATATTTACATTATGTTCCTTTTGTAACATTTAGATAATTTATTTTGTAAAACCAGCATCTAAACTTTGATTAATCAGTTCATTTTTACTTAATGTGTCTGTTTTTATCTATATTTCAACCTAGAATGATTCTGGATGGAGCCCCCCTCATCGCCATTCATAAGGCTCGCTACTACAAACGGAAAGATGGTTTGGCCCTCGGTCCCGGGCCTTTTGTGACAGGACTTGAGTACGCCACAGACTGTACAGCTACTGTAGTGGGAAAGCCAGAAAAGACATTTTTTACACAGGTCTCTTTGTTATTGTGCTTTGCTTTTACTGGTTTTTTTTTTTATTTATGTAAATTTGTTCTCTTATTTTGAAAGCTACCAGCTAACCTGTAAATGAAACCTTGTCTGCCTCCAACAGGCCCTGTCTGATTTAGGATGTAGTCCTAGTGAAGCTGTGATGATTGGAGATGTGAGTAATTCATTTTTAGTATTTTTCTGATACTTCTACAGAATGAGGGGGTGTGGGGTGGAGGGGCTCTTATTAAATGAATAAAAGCTGTGGTGCCTTCAAGTATTAATCCATCCATCTGTTCATTCCACCCAAATTAGAAGTAAACATTTATCGTTGGTGTATTATCTACAGGATGCCAGAGACGATGTTGGTGGGGCTCAGAAAGCTGGAATGTTGGGTATTCTGGTCAGAACTGGTGAGTTAACTTCACCTTTTTGTTGTTCCTTTTCATCTCCATGTGAACTGAACTTCTAGTTTTTTTCTGTCAAGTTGAGGATTGATGATAAATAAGGGCTCCTCATTATCATTCCTCACCAACACTATCCCTCATCCTCCAAGTTCTTCTGCTTTTATGAATTTGCTGTAACCTGGAATTCACTAAATCAAGTACGTATGCTTTTGTTGACTAATCATATCCCATCCTCTCTGTTGTCATCTTTCAGGTAAATATAGACAAGGTGATGAAAATAAAATCGACCCACCGCCTCATCTGACATGTGACAGTTTCCCAGATGCCATTGAACACATCTTGCAGAATCTGCTTTAAACAGCAATTAGCGACGACCTGCTAGTGACAGCTAGGCTTAAAGAAACAAATCAGTGTTGCAATCTAGTGACAAAGTTCTCCTCATCATAAACACGCTGAATATGCCACCACAAATTCAGAAAGATTGTTTTTATACAAGATCAGTTTTCCACCTGTGAGTTTAGAAACATGGCTGCAGAAGCACGTGTTGCTATGGCAATATGCTTGCTGCTATAAAATGTTTTATTGCATGTAGTGAAATAAACAAAACACATGACAAACAAATGTCTGAAGTTCTTTTTTGACATCATGAAAATTTGTGCAGACAGTTTATAAAACAATGACATGAGTTCAGGGAGTTGTTATATGTTTAAGAAGTTACTATTCTTCCTCTCTGCATGTCCCAGTTGTCTGTTTCACACTTATTTAAACCTAAACTGCTTCAAAGCTCAAACATTTTTTAATAATTTCTTGTTCAAACTTAGTGTAACTGTAGAGGTTGACAGTAAGATGTTATTATTCAGAGTTAATGTTTGTGTGAAATCTTTGTGTATAAATATCAGATTTGTATTCTCTCTCTCTTTCTGTCTCTAAGGCTATATAAATCTGTCCATCAGCCATAGGGCTGGAATTGTTTAAATTTCCCTGCTGAGCTGCAGATGTTTTTGGAAGAAAATCACAAAAAGTGTGGGAATCTCAGAAACATTGTACATGTCTGTATGTCTCAAATGAAGAACATATTTTAGTTATCATAGGAATAAAAAGGGAATTGGGTTCCTACCAAATGATCACTTTAATATACTGAAGTCACAAACATGTTGCCTTTATGCATCAAAATCCTCCAATTTCTTTAATACTTTGTACCTAAAAAGATTTTAGTCTGTTAAATAACTCTTTACTTTGTTTTGGTGTCCGTGTGAGTCCCTTTAGATTGCTTCTTGTCCTCCTAAACTATCAGGAACAGTGTTTACTGCACTTTGCTAATTTTACTCTGACTCCAGCTCTTAGAGCAGGAAGCACTTCCAGTTAAGGTGACTGCAAACAGATGGGAATGCTGGAAAGAAGGAGGGTGGAATAAAAGGAGCGCAAAAACTTGAATGAGCAGAAGGGGCTGTTTGATAAGAGGAGTGAGTGAAATACAAATACAGCCCTTAGTAAATCACATTAAAGTTGACTATATTTTCTGTCTATGTAAAAGAACTTCTCAGCTGACCAATCACAAGCTGAGCTGTGTGCAAAACAGAAAACAAACCAGCCTAATGAAAAGCTGAGTCAGTGCTGCAAATACCACATCTCAGCAATTAGTCTGAATTTCAGGTGGCAAACAGGCTGATTCTAATCATCCAGCTGACCTTATACCCCTGAGAATGAATAATAATGGAGACTAAAGTTAGGGGGGGTTGCAGAAAGGTGGTGGGATGGTGTTATTCAATAAAATAGGCCACCTTAATATATATACAAAGATGGAAACATCGGTCCTCATTTTCGTCTGGAAATGTCAAGAGAATGCAGACAGCCTGATTTGTTGTCATCATATCCATGCGAAAGGTCTGGATGATGATGATAAAAGTATGTGTTTTGTGTGTGTGCGTATGTGTAGCTTTTATCTATAGAGGCAAAATTGGGTGAATGGGGCTGTGTATAATAAATTCTACATGGCATTCCATATACGTGCATTCCTGCCTCCTTGTCTGTCTATCCATCTGTGTATTTGTGTTGCCATAAGATCCCAGATATAGATTTAATGTCAGTCTAATAGACTGGCCTGACCCTGCTGGCCTCCTTCTCTTTAAGCCCTTTAAAGGAGATGTATTCAGAATCGAAGATGGAGGACTGACGCTGAAATACCATCGCACTCGTGTGGCAGCCACACCATAATGGGATAAACGACAACCTCTTTGACTAATCACTTGGCATCCTCCAGACTGATGATGTCCTCCCAACACACTTTTTGGCTTCACAGATAGATGTCCTTTAGGGGTGAACACACACACAAACACAAAGGGTGAGGGATGCATGTGAAAATAAAACGCCCTGGTGCGATTAGACTTGCGTAAGTAGGTGTCCTTTAGAATGAAACATCAGATAAGTGAAACAAATAGAATGTAGGCCTTCATTAATACAGCAGATCAATTCATTCACAGCAAAGCTCTTCATTGCTCCCTAGTGGAGAGACTGAGTATTACAGGCAACATTATTTTACATTTTTACATCATGTCCTGTGACACAAGTTAAGCTTAAACAGTAACACCCCGTATTTATGTATCTGTTATTCATTCCCTTTTTTATTGTGGCTTTTTTTTTCCCAATGTGCAAAATATATTGTTTGAGTTTATGTGTAGCACCCTGTTAATGATTTCAGCCAGTCCGTCCATTACAGTAAAAGCAACCTTTAAGGGGCTTCAGCAAACCTTCCTGCAAATAAAAACGATTGATGTCAGAGATACATTTAAGTATAATCACTGCAAATTATATGTCTTGGAAGTGCTCACTGTGGGAATGTTTACTTCTTAAAGAGGTTTAGTCTTATGCTAGCTCCTTCCCAGCATGGATTTTAACAGGATTTTTACATGTTAAACAAAAGTATGACACTATATTAAAAACTTTGAGGGTAAATGAAAATATCTTCCACATTTATTACAAAATACTCAAATGTGAATACTCAGAATGTTCTACTAACATGTCAACAAGCAACAAGGCAGTTTAACAGATATTTTTCACAACATAGGTTGGAATGCTTTGCTTACAATAGAAACACCTGCACATTTGCATTTCTGAAGTTTTCTTTTAGACTACTTGAAGATGTCTAACTCAGTATTAACTTCTGTATTTGTTTCTCTATTTGTTCATTCATTTGTACAAATTAGAAAAACTCGAAATAAAACTGAGAGTATTGAATTTGATTTGCTGGTTTTGGTCCTATTGGCAGCAAAGGAGCCGAAGAGCAAGATGGATTCTTAATCGTGGTTTACTGTGGTTTAGGATTTCTTTTCCGCATGCTTTTCATTTAAACAAGAGCTCCATATTTCCATAATGCTTTAATAATGCTTTTAAACTGCTGATTAAACATTATTCCTAAGTGACTTTAGTTTGTCTCTGAATGTTTTTGTCAACTTTAGCTGAAGTTTTTTTTTTTTTTTTTAAACTATTCTTTTAGCGGTTGTCTCCTTCATTCACGCAGCCCTGTTTGGGTCAGTCCTGCATGAACCCATCATGGGTTCAAGGCTCATTTGCAATGTTTTGCAGGATTCTGTTGTATCTAAATGAATCTGTTCATGTTTTTATAATACTGTATGTGACTTCTGATGTAATCACCATGAAAGAGAGACTAAATATAATCTGCCCCTTTTAATGCTGTAAACTATTCATCACTAAGCCCTATTTGTTTTCATTTTATTTGGGAAACTCATCAAATCTATGAAAATGTATAATAATTGTGTCTGCTCTGTCCATAGTATATCTTTATCACATGTTATAAGCTTTTTGTTGTTATGTAAAAGCATAGTTACTATTAAATTACAGATAAAGAATGACAACAAAAGAAATATTTCAAGCAGCATGACCAACTCACAAGTATTTGTTGATAAAAAGAAAAAAAATAAAATTCAGTTTCACTGTATCGTTCTGCTTATGGCAGCTTTGTTAGCTCTGAGACATGGATCAAGACAATCTGGAACTTCATATTTTTGTGTTATTAAGGTGGTCTCCTGTTTGTATTTATGCTTGTACATGTACACTGGTGGCATCTTAGTGACTATGTTACCAGATTGTGAGCCTTAGACCAGATCACAGCTGAAGAGAATCTCCTGAGAACAAATACATGCAGAAAAAAATCAGTCTGTGAGAACATGTATTTATCGAATTGTAAAAAAATGAGTAATGTTTTGATGACGCAGCTGTAAGTCTGGACTTTCTATTTTTTTTTACTTCTGTTTATTGTTTTATGTAATCATTATGCTCACCAATTTTTAAAAAAGTATTAAATAGCATAAATAGTATATTAAGTATGTAAGAAAAAAAAACTTTTTAAATCCCCAAGTAAGAATCATGTTTACCCTTGTTAGTTCAATAAGAGTCATCCTTGGTAAGATAATACGATAAAGGGAACGGAAATTAAACAATGCAGATTTTATTTTTTAGTATTTTATTTAACCTGTGTTTACTCAGGAGCCTTGTTAAGATTTGAATCTCTTTCCCAAGAGCATCCAGTCACAGACAATTGTTAAACATTTTACAATCAAGCTACAACACATCCAACATTTTCTCAAAAGCATCCAATCAGATCAGGTCATGAACTCTTCTGCCCAGTAAGTCTTGACTTATTTCAGTTTATTTACATATCTGACAGTGCTCTGCTCTAAATTAAATTTGAAATATCTTCAGTATTTTACAAGGATTCTACATATTAGATTCAGCAACATTTCTGCAAAAATTAAAAAAATGGTTGCTATGCCATATATCTCCACTAGGGGGCAGGAATCAGCTGTGAAACAACATTAATGAGTAAATGTCAAGAGATTATATTTCCCCTTAAAGTTTTTCATTTTAATGGTCAGTTCATTTGGAAAATCAGGTTGTATTTAAGTGATTTTGTATTTTAATGTAAAGATCCAGAAGTTTTCCTCTGTGTGAATTTCAGTCTTGAAGCATACTCGCCTTGGTGTTTGATTTATATCTTGTATTCTGACCATTGGGATTGAAATAAAAATGATTAAAGACAAAGGATGACATTTGGTCAGATCAGTAAAATGAGATCATCTTGTTAATTTGGACAAAGAGGCAAACTCTCTTATTTACCTGATCCTATATCTGGTGTACCCACTCAGTGCTGTCTTGTACTCTTTAAGACACCTTTGTCTATTTTCTAACTCACCCCAAAATTCTTGAATCCTCGCAACCTCTGCCTCATTCATTCATCCAACATCGATCCTCCTCTTTCCCTTATCCATTCATCATCCATCCCCTTACCAGACTTCTATTATAAGACACCCCATATTAGTCAAGCAAATGACCTTTGAATATATTCATAATCTTATTCATACTATCTCATACCTTTATTAAAAGCAGCAGAACAAGAAGTCAAGGAAAGATCATCAAACACAGATTATATGCATGTACACATTAACACAAGCATGAATATTCATACAGCTTTATGCAAACACAAGACAGCTGACACGCCCATTGAAATTCATGTTCTTTCATCAGGCCTCACTTATAAAAAGCAACAACAAATCTGGCAGCCTGCACCCTCTTGACATTTACAGGCCGAGGCCTGATGTGCCCGTCTTTGGCTCGCCTGCTCTATTGAATACACCATCTGTTCACAAGCCCTCCCTCAACTCCAACCTCCCACTAGTGGGGAGATGTCACCCATCTATTGCTTAAGACATTTATTCTGTACTTTGATTTTATTGTTCCGAAAGCTAAATGCATTCATGATGAATTATTTAATCCAATCATAATTAATCATTGCAGTGTAAATACAATCTCTCAGATTACACAAAAAAATAAAAAATGGATTCCAGCATTTAAAAAAGAAAAAAACCCCACTAGGGTTCCTTAAAGATGGCCGCAGTTATTGCTAATTATACATATCTAATATCTGTAGCAATAATGAGAAAAAGCTTGATGTTATTTCAAAGACATTTATTTCACCTGCCATTGTGAGTTTCAATCTTTATTCAGTAAATTGCACATAAAATACAATTAGTTTACACACTGCTGTTTGTAAACTAATGAACACCATAGTTTTGGATGGGTTGCAGCCATAGGGACTGCAGCAGCAGAGGTTTGCTTGTACAGCAGGATTTCAAAAGTTGAACACATTTCTTCTCTATAAAATACAACAATGTGGACATGAGTTTTGTTTTCCTTTCCTTTTTCCTAGTGGGCTAGAGCTAAAATCAACATGACCCCTTAAGTTATTGAGGTGAAGGAGGCTTAGTCATTCTCAGTCCCCTTCTTTCCAACAGGGTTTTGATTAAAGCCAAAAAGATTACACATTCATTAAACCAATTATTTATATATTAGACAAGAGAGGTTTACAATTACTAAGAGCACTACTTCCCAGTTTCTTGCACAAATAATTAACACAAACCTTCACTTTCTAAGAAAATTGATTGGCTCAGTATGATGTGGAAATTAACAGGGTAATAATTAAAAAAAACAAAAAAAACAAAAAAAGCAAAAAAAAAAAAAAGCTGAAGGGGGAAAAATATTATTGGACTGATACTGCTGTCAGGAAGAAAGCAGAACCTCATATCAAACAACAAGGATCAGGGAAAGAAAAAGAAAAGGGTTCAAATTGTACTTTTATCATCTGCTGCTGCACAGTAGCTCTGCAGGAGATGAGTACACACCATGATAGTGACTTCAACATCCTGATCTTTTACTGGTTTTAAACATTTTCTAACAAACATGTAGTGCAAAAAGGTCAGCCGAAAGAAATGTTGAGAGACGCTGGATCTATTGAGAAACGTGTTTCTTCACTTCTGCTGGTTTCTCAAGTTGGTAAAAAAGATTTATCACATAATAAAAAGTTTTACAGAGACTCCAAAGGAATATGCATAGAAAATTAGCATCTAATAAGAAAATAATGTTCTGTTTGGTTAAAATAGCCAAATTTTGCATTGCATATTCTCTTGTAATAATTTGGTCCACAAATGTAATGTGAAAAATTGGTTACTTAAAAAAAGAAATTGTCCAAATTACAAATGTGATTTTTTTTAAATCTCAGATTTGGCAAAAGAATCTTTAAGGCCACAAATCTTGAGGCTAGATTCCTAAAATGATATGGATTTAAGACCTGCGTGACTATATAGGAAGTCTGAGCTCTCGTATGGATATTCAGGGAAGTAATCGTCCCATTGTCAAACAGGACTAAAATGCTTCACTGTAAATTTTAATACAGATTTAATCATTTCTTTATGTGCAGCCTCCATGAGCAGAACGACATTAAATGAAGATGAGAACAATTGACGCAAATCAGACCGTTGCAACTGAATGATAAAAGTCGATCATCTGCTCAACAGGACGTGTGGGAGAGATTTGATGTCACTGTGCATGTGCAAGTATCTCATCCCCTGCTACAACTTAGAAAACACCAGCTTCTGTAAGTAGTGTACCAGCCTCAAGTAGCAAACCCTTCATGTAAACACGCACAGTATAGAACATAGTGAGGAAGTCGTGGGTGCTGAACAGGGTGTCTGCCAGAGCAAATCCCAGTGTGGAGGGAATGAAGCCTCTGCCGTACTCAACCATCCAAGTCCCGGCACTCCACTGCACCGATGTGGCTTCTCCTGGTCCGTGTACAATAGTGTCACCTGTGGGAATACAGAGTGGATTGATGTACAAGGGAAGAAATGACTGAATCATTAGAAAATTGTTTATAGAAAAACATAAACTGCTGATTAAAATGTTTACCAGGATAGTATATTTCACTCTTGGTAGTTCCTTCTTTCCACTGTCTGAAAGTGCCAGAGATGATGGTGTCTGAGATCTCAGCCCAGTACCGACCTGACAGAAGAACGTAGGCCATGAGGTCAGATTTTTAAAGTTTTTTAAAGAATAGTAACTAAATCCTAACAAACAAATTGGAAAGGCATCAAAGCAGAGAAAAAGATAAAGGTATTTTAAATGTTGCATGTTCAGCTTCCTCACCTGAGTGTCCACCAGTATCCACTGCAGTACCAAACAGCATCAAGTACTCAGTGACAGAGGCATGGAGGACACACATGGAGCCCATCCAGCCTCCGGCATTCACAAACACCCACTGCAAGTCTTCATCAGGCAGGATGTGGCCTGGATACCTTGATAAGATAAGCTTTATCACTCATTACAATTGACATATAGTGTTCAATGTGCACAGTGTATGAATGCAATGATTTACAAGATATTTAAAACCAATAATCAATTGTAAATAGTCTGAAAACAATTTAATTTAGTGTTTTATTTGGAAAAACCCCCAACAAACATTCATGTTTAATGTGGCTTAGCGACTTGTCATAAATTTCCAAGCCACAATGGTTTTCCACTTCAATGAATCACATTTTAATGTCTGAATGCTTTAAAACTCACTGTTGCAAACACTCTGCAGCAGGTTTGGCTTCCACACTTTATAAATGTTGTACTTATGGCCCAGTATGACACAATAAGCATAATTGGGCTTTCCTGACACATCAAAAAGCCTAAATACTGGCCTTTCGGCACACGAATCACATGAAGGATAGAAAATAGTTTTCCCACAAGAGCTGGTTTTGTTCTCAGCATACATATGAAGCAAATTACTGCACTTAATGCAAACCGTAATAATTAAGTGGATAATCAGTTCTCACAAATACCCATAATTCTGGCAGTTCATCAAGAAAAACTGCTAAATGTAAACCAATTCCTTCGTACTTAGAGGGTCTGAGGTGAAGTCATGAAAAGAGGCTTAAAGACTTCATGGTGGCCAGTTCGCAGTTATTTTTCTGGCTGTAATAAGTGATTTTACTAGATCGGTTCTCATTCTGGCTTAAAATACATCCATCGATAGTTGCTGAGATTTAAAAGCAGAAGAAATAGGTCTGGGAGAGTTATTACCTCTTTCTGAGCTCCACCACCACTTTGGAGAAAGCCTGCTCATGGTCTTGTCCTGAGAACAGACAGTTAAAGTAAACTAAATCATTTAAGATAACTTGGGAAAGATAATCTGGT
>NC_136615.1:24981016-25278516 GCF_933228915.1 Telmatherina bonti
AACATCCACAGAGCCAATTAGAGGGGAAAACAACACAGGAACCAGGATTTTTTCTTTTTTACAGGGGGCCTTAAAAGACAGAAGCAAAACTAGGTTGCAGGGAAAGATAAAACATATCGGAATGATTTATCATATCATCTCTTCTCACTCACACACCGCCATTCAGCACTGCTGTGACAAAAGATTTTTCCCTCACTATATTTCATTTTCTGTCATTGTTAAATCCTAGAAAAATTCTGCTGATGTGGCAGTTATTAACAGGTAATTTATGAAATAATTTAATCAGTTCTCTTTGAAGTTTAATTAAAATCATGGGAAATTTGTTAGTTGTCATTCAAATTAACACTAAATGTTTTCTGTTGTAAAGTTATTTTTGTGAAAATTGTGATTACACACAAAGTTAAATAACCAAAGACAGGTACATATGACGAAAGGCACTCCCAATACCAACAAAGTTAGGATGTAAAATGTAAATCAAAACCAAATGCAAATTGGAATCTGATGAACCTGTAATTAATTCATGTAAGAACATAAAAAAAAAAAAAATCAAAACTGAGAAATTTGACAATGTCGTTTAGAATATTAGCTCATGTTAAATTTCCATATCTTTAGAACTTGGTCATGTTTACCACTGTGTAGCATCCTTTCTTGCTTTAACAACTGTCTTTAAACATTTGGGAAGCGAGGAGACCAGTTGTTGGGAGTTTTGGGAGAGGTATGGTGTCCCATTCTGGTCTAATGTGGGATTCTAGCTCAGTCAGTCCTCGAGAGACACAGTCCTGCAGTTTCTGGATTTTTTTTCCACTGTAGCAGACCTGAATCAGATTAATGGGTCAACATGCTTTGACAGAACTGTTGACAAGAGATGTTTCATTGAATCAGGTGTGTTGGAGCAGTGAGACATCTAAAACTGGCAGATCTGCAGCCTTCGAAGACCAGAGTTTCTGTTCCATCTGCTCCACATTTCAGGGTCTTTGTTGACAGTTTTTATTTCTTTATTTATTTTTCATGATTCAATGTGCTTTTTCTGTTGGTGAAAGGTCTGGACTGAATGAAGTCCAGCTCAACACACAAAGTCTTCTGTCAAGCCATGTTCTTATGAAGAACGTATTGTGTGTTTAAACACTCTATCCCCAGCTCAGTAAAATAGGACATATGCAAAGCCTTCCCTGAAAGAAGCGTCGTGTGGATGGGAGCAGATGTCACCTGTGTGCCTGTGCAGATGTGCCTTCACAGATGTGTAAACTGCCCATGCCTCTTAGGCACTAATGCAACCCCATGCAACAGAATGGGCCCTCTCCTCTTTAGCCTACAGGACAGTGTCCATAGTTTACAAAAAGAACAGTTTTCCACTGTGTGTCCGATCATTTTAAACAGCAATTAAATGGAACAGCTGGCATTTCTGAATTGTGTTCACATATGACTGCTTCTGTAAGTGATGGCGCTTTAACCTGGATTAGTAGACTCCATGACAAATGGTTCAGACAGTGATTTCTGGGAGTGTTCCTGAGACCATGCAGTGATTTCCTATTGAGAATCATGCCTTTTTGCAGCGTTGCGTGAGGGCCTGGAGATCATGAACATCCATGGTGATATTTTACACAGATGGTCGGGTCTTCAGTCTTTGCAGTTTTACAATCAGAATCATTTTCTGAAATAACACTTTTTTTTTTTAAGACGTTTTGCCATAGTTTGGTGAATCTCTGCTCACGTTTACATCTGAGAGGCTCTTTGAAATGCTTCTGCTTTACCCAGCCAGGATACTGATCTGTTTCCTAAAACCTAAATCCAAAATGTGTTGCCATCAAATGCCAAAAGGAGCTCATATTTTTAATGAAATGGTAAAATGTCTGTTTTGATGTCTATGTTGTGTATGTTCTATGGGAAATATGTTCACGAGATTTGAAAATAATTGCTTTTTTTCTAACATTTCTAAATAGGCTTCTGATGTTTCGGAATTGGTTGTAAAATTTTCTCAAGAGTTAAAACTTTACAAACTGCTCCAGATGATGAATGTTTATTAGAGTTCTTCCTGTGTGACTTCGTTCCACTTCAGATGCTTGTTGATTTTGGCATGAGCTCTGAAACTGAAACACTAACGGCTCCCAGCTTGTGTAATAGCCTTCTCATGAACAATTCATAATACGACCGTTCAGTTTTGCTCAGAGCATAAACGCCAAAGTCATGTTCAATTATTGATCATGTTGTAGCTGCTTGTGTCTCAGAAGAGCCCGACTGTCAATAGAAATAGTATTTTACAGACTCTGACAGTCGCATTTGTTTGCCTCATTGCTGCGCATAAACCTGGGAGCAAACATTGGCATGAACACACGATTTTCTTCCGTCTGTGGAGACATTTAGGATGTACATTTAATCCTCACACATCTAGTATGGCAGCAAATTGGTTAAGATGCAGGAACATGTGGTTGCACAAAGCTTATGTTTTTTTAAATGGAAGCCAAAAAAGTCTTAGATTTGATGGACGTCCGAGGCAAAGCCTTCACACAGGAACATGCGACTTGTTTTGAAAGCAGAAAGTCTGTCCAAGTCACATCTGCCAGTTTACAACGTTCCAATCATTTTTAAAAAGTTAGATTTAATTTTCTTTTTAGCATCCTTAGCTGTGTTAACCTCTGGTGCTGTCATTTCTGGGAAAAAGTCAAGTCTGTAGGGTGAGAATTGGCAGAAAGTTTGGCTGCACTGGCAAATTAAATCTTTATTTATTTTATTGTTCATTTTTTCAGTGTGGTGTTCTGCTTTTCCATTAGTTTTCTGGTTAATGTTTTGAAATCCTCTTGTAACAGGCAAATGAGAAAGAAATAATGATATAACTTGAATTGCTGTCAAAGATTTGGTTGTATTTCATATTATTGTTGTAATGCTAATTTATTTCCTTTTAATTTGGTTTCCTCCAACCAGGTGGCTTCAGTTTTTGTTAAATCGGGTCTAAAAAAAAATCACTGAATTCAACTTACAATTGTAAGCTTGTAAAAGTAAATTGTAAAATTGTGAGGTGTAATTCACAAGGGTAAACATTCATCTAAATTAGGGTTAGAAAACCTCAGTGCTGACTGATATATTAAGTTAATTTTCAGTGTATCCACAAAAAACAACCCAAACTAGAACTTCAAAGGAAAAAGCATTAATTCAATCCAAAGATGATGATTATTTTTTTCTTTTTTAAAAAAGACATGAAAGCTATGATTTTACCACACACACACACACACACACACACACACACACACACACACACACACACACACACACACACACATATATATATATATATATATATATATATATATATATATATATATATATATATATATATATATATATACATATATATATATAAATTAAAGACACCAACTGCACATTTATTACCAAATCACAAGCAGAAAAACAAAACAAAAACATAATGATAAATAATAGACAAACAGAGAGCAAGATGAGCCAGATGAGGCGAAACATTTGAACTGCATCTGGAAATGGTAAAACAATAAGAAGCGAGATAAATACTTTACTGTTGCTGGAAGACATGGGGACAGGCAGGTGTTTTGCTGCAGGATATCTGAGTGAAAGTCTTTTTTTTTTTTTTTTTTTTTTTTTTAATGTTTTAGTGTGTGTGTTTTAAAATTGTTAGGCATAGTATAATGCTTCGTCCTGTGTAATCCCCTCTCCCATGTATTACTGTTGCCATGTTGATAAGGCCATGCTTGTAAAGAGATAATTTGATCTTAAGCACCTGCCTGGTAAAAAAAAAAAAAAAAAAAAAAAAAAAAAAAAAAAGACTTTTTCCAAAATGCCACACTGCCTTCAGTCTGGTAAAATCAGGGCCGTGATAATCTGCAGAGGATTTTGTGTCTAGCAGCACTTTTCTCTTATTTATTTTAAAGGTTTCTTGTAATTACAGTTAGAAACTGACTTAGACAAGACATGCTTTACACATTGACTGATGGTCATGATATCCTATTGGCTAAAATCAGTATCTGGTGACCACAGGATCTATTGTATCAGTGTTTTTTAGATTTATTACAGCACTGTTTAAAAGTCTTGAGCCACCCTTACTCTCCACATATTTCCAGGAAAACAGGAAATCAATGCGTGATTAATAGAGACATGTGCCAACATGAATGGAAATACAGTAAATTAAACAAAAATTGAATTTTTATAATTTTGACAAGCATGGAAGTCAATATTTCATGTGATCACATTTATCCATAGCCTGAAACCTCTTAGGCAGCCTTTCTTGTCATTTCTTTAAGTAGTCTTCCTAGGACTTCTTCTCCAGGCTTCTAGATGGACTTCTCAGAGCTGTACAAGGGATGATGGCTGGCTTTTGTTTTGTTCTGGGTCAAGATGTCCCAGACTGCTTTAATAGTATTGAGGTCCGGGCTTTGGAGAGGATTCATCAGGCTACAAGAACTTTTGCCAGGGATTTTTTTCAGTCCAGTTCATGTGTCATTTGGCATTCAGCAGCCTTTTATATCTGTTTCCCATTCTTAAGATTGGCTTCTTGTCAGCTGTGCTTCCATGGGGACCATTTGTGATGAGGCTTCAGTGAACAATAGCTGGGTCGTCTGAAGAGTTTGCTTCAGACCCGTTTTTTTTTTTTTTTCCTCATCTTTCTTAAAGTAAGCCTACATAATGTTATAACCTTCAAACGCTGTGCTTCAGACTCATTTTGAGGGACATGATACATTATACATTGTCATGTATAATGTACAGTCCTGGAGCCATCATTGCCTTCCAGTGTCCTGAGGCTGAGAGATAGCACTTCACAACTCTTTTTTTTTTTTTCCTATCCCGGAGCATCACGTTGCAGCAGCATTTTACTTTACGGAACTGCGTCACATGCCAGAAACTGGATATCAACACATTAGGCATTTTATATGTGCACCATGGCTCATTCATCCATGAAACGCAGGGCGACATTATTGAAGGAAGGGAAGAAAAAAGAGTGACACAGCAAGAATCACAACTAGATTGACTTTTACTGTCTGGAGATGGCTTTGAAAAGAGACTGGAGTAAAGAGGAATGCTGACTTAGCTGTTGGGGAAAGCCTCAGTGGAAAAAGTTAGTAGAGGAGCTGTTCTTGTCACTCACTTGTCCAGTAGTCCTTAAACATCCTAAAGACATACTACATACACACAACACTTGGCCATCCCTTGATTTAGATCTTTTTTTTTTAAACCCTTGAATGAGTCTTAGTACAGTGCCAAGTTGCTCAACAAAAGGCAGCCAAAGTCCAAAGATAAACTTTGAAAGACATTTAGAAAGCACGGAGAACTCCCAGAGAACCATTTCACAACACTTTGTTGAAAAGCTGCCTGCTAACCTAAACAAATCCGTTATCTTATAAAGAACAGGGTAAATTAATCCAGAGTTAATGTCTTAGCTCTTTCGCCATTTTGAACGCACAGATAAAAGATTGACTCCGTAACACACTGAGAGTCGTGTCTCACATAATCCATCGTGACAGATCACATCCACCATCCTACCCTCTTTCTACAGCCTCTCTTCTCTTCGTCTGTTCCTTTTTTAGTAAAGTCATGTGCTTTCATCCCTGGTCTGATGTCACCCTCCCCATCATGAAAAAACAAGAGGTTGTCAAGGTGATTGACAAGTGGGCAGAACTCGTAGAGGAACTCGGTGCTATCTACCCCTGGGTTCAGGTATGTGTAACACACTCTCATTCTCAATCATTTTCACACTATTAATCACATTTTTTCCCTGCACTTTTCTTACAGTTCCCTGTGAACTATGGCAGACTTTTTCACCATTCTCTAGAGTCACTTAACATTCAGTTTTGTGCTCTGTCCAATTTTTCATTTTAATGTGTTTTATATTGGATTGAGTAACTATTTAATGTCGCCTCTGGGCAAACTCACATATTCAAACAGCAGCAGCAGGAGAAGGATATGGATTCATACAGGATAAGAAGTAAAACTTTGACTAGCAATTCAATTGTCCTTGTATAACACCCTCAGAATATTTATGCTTATTTATAGATTTAGACCTCTGAGGCTCTCCTGCTACAATGCACTGGATAAATAAATCAAGAAACTTTAGCCCCTTGAAATAACAAAAATGATGGGCAATCACTGCACTGAGTTGCTAAATCAAACAAGATACCAAAACTTAAGTGATACATTTAGTAATTATTTTAATAGAACAACCAATTTAGCAGAGAAAGTTTTTCAGTCTTTCAGTTTGTTTGCTTTCTTCCTTTTTAAAAAGAAAAAAAAAACCACTATTACCATGTACTCTTGCTTTCTGTTTGTAGATCTTCGAAAATAAGGGCGCGATGATGGGTTGTTCTAATCCCCATCCTCACTGCCAGGTAGGAAATACACACGCACATGCATCAGGAATTTATTATTGTTATATAAATTTTGGTTTCATATTTGTTTTTTGTGCTTTTTTTTCAATGAGAGGCTCCCATATTTGAAAACACCAATCGCCTGTTGGCCATTAGTGTTTCTTTTTCTTTTTGTTTGACATTGAAATTTATAAAACACGTACATATTTGCTGGTTTAGTAAAGTTTTCAATAGCTTGCTATTCTGATGTAAACCTAGCTGTGTTTTCAAAAAAGCTGATAATTTTGTCTTCTCTTACAAGGGGGGCGGGCATCACGCCATATGTTTGGTCGGAGAAACACTGCTTCTGTCAGACCATTACTTGTATTTTTTAATATCACCAGTTTTATCCAACACAAGACCCCAGTGAGAACTCTGTGGTAACAATATTTTACTTTGGAGGTTGCAGAAATTTTTAATGATATTTAACAGGGCTGTGACAATAAGCTTTTGTCCCGATTTGATTCGACCCCACACCACCATAGAGAAATAATGAAATTAAGAGACAGAAAAGAAATTACAGGAGAGCCGAGAGGTAAGGGAGGAAAACTAAATTTCCAATTTATTTAGAATTTTTTTTTTTACAATTGTTACAGTTCTCATTGTTTTCACCAGAGGAAACACTGAAGAGTTTTGTCCTGGTTGATATAAAAATGCTTGGTTGAGGTGTCTTCCAATTAAAGCCAACAGCCTGCCTATTAGATATAACTTCTATGTTACTTTTGGAGAACAAGCTTTTAAAGGAAGTAATTTTACTTTTTCAGATCAATAATTTCCCATCTGCCTACAAGGCAGCAGCAATAAGACCCCCTCTGTAGAAGAGTAATAGATCTCAACATACTTGATATATACCAACCTGTATTTTGATTTACTGTCTCTGAAATGAATTATAGAAAAAGCTGGTCTTTTATGCAGTTCCACTCTTTTCTAACATGGTATTTTTACAAAAATATCAATCTGGTTTTAGGACAAACCACAGTTTTGAGATGACTTCTCTAAAGATTATTATTGAACTCCAGTGTCGCTTGGACTCTTTCTGTTCTGGTTCTACGAGATTTAAACGCTGCTTTTCATAGATAAACTAGAAAAGCACTTGGAGAGCGCAAACCAAACACAATGTTAAAGATTCCTTTTAGAAGTTCCTGGATCCAGATCACTGCCAAATTAAATCAGTTCTTCCTTTTCACATTACCAACAACTCCTGAAAATTTCATGAAAATCCGTCCATAACTTTTTGAGTTATCTTTAACACAAACAGATAAACACCAGTAAAAATAAATCTTGTAATTACCTCCACCAAGGACGTTTTGTTAAGTAGACTAACTAGTATGACAGGTGTCTCTTGTACTGTTCTTATTCCTATGTAACCTGTGTCCATCACTATGGACCTTGAATGTCCATCACTATGGACCTTGAATGTCCATCACTATGGACCTTGAATGTCCATCACTATGGACCTTGAATGTGGAATATCCTGCCAAAGAACCTCAGAACCTTATTTTAAGCTTATTTTTTTAATTAAACAATTTTATCATAATTTTTAGATTGATTTTTTTATGTATTCAATTATATAATATTATAGATAGATACAGATATCTTTAGGGTTTTTTATTTTACATTATTTTGACCTAAATACATCCTTTTTGTTGTCTAATCTATATTTAATACTTGGTGCCTTTATTTGGTCTTTTTGTTTAGTATCTTTAACGCCAGTGTTTTCCTCTTGGGAATCTTTTGTGCTTCGAGCCATGTCTGCTTAGTCTATAGGGTTGTTGCTGCAGTGATTGCTGGGGGACTGAGGGTCCTGCACTGCAGCCGTAGAGCTGTGGTATGGACCCTGCACTGCAATAATCTGGGTGGTTTTCAGTGGTTGTGGCCTCTGTGGTGTTTAGTGGGCTTGTGCACAGTGTGGTTGGATTCTCAAGATGTTTTCTCACACCAGTATCAAGCCAGATGTTTATTACTGTATTAGCTATAGCTAGAGGTCATAGTGGAAAATATGATGGGGAGTGTGGATGGTTGTGTTGGTGCACGCATGATGTGTGTGTATGCACATAACAGCATGTAAGAGATAGATTATGATCAGGTGTTTGGTTTTTTGTATTTTTGTTAAGTGAAGACTTGTTTTTTTTTATGTGCAAAAATTGTTTTTAAGTAAAGCATGTGGTTGTAGTCTGTGTTTAAAAGTGTGTATAAAGTTAAATTAAATTTGCAGCCACAATTAGAGCACCCGCTTTAGAAATGGGCATCTGTCAGTGCTGATTGGTGCCTGAGCCTAGTCACACCTGCTGCTACTGAAAAGCCATTTTAAATCTTGAATACAGGTTATATACTTTGGATTGCACTCTAAATACAAGTTTATGAGTAGCCTGAAAGGGGCTTATGGGACATTTCCAGAAGCTGTCATACATGACTACCAGTTACTAATACGACCGGAATGAACTGCAGCTTCCTCTTTCCTTTTTGTGTCTGCTAGCAGGCGCTCTGTGAAATTCTATGTGTGTATTGTAGCTATTAGCATGCCTGCCTGTATGCATATGTTCATGAGATATGGATTTTAAAATTAATAAATTTATATTTGTGTGATATGCCAACTATTTTCTTAAATGTATTCAGTTAGTAAGCAGAGACATACACACCATTCAGCAGCTCTAGGTGGACCATCATCATCACAAAAAATAAACACTATTATCACATATGCACATTCCAATCTGTCACACTGGTCCAATTTACACGTCTGAGATGCAGCTCCTTCACACGCTTTGACAATGGATTTGAGATGAGTTGGAAAAAGCACAAGTTTTGTGGCTTTAAAGTCTCAGTTTAGAGGCTGTTAATTGACTCCTCATTCAGAAATGAGATGCAACAGTCTGTCACATTTTGGGTAAAAATGTATGCATAGTCACACCTTTATTACAAACCAAATGTTTTTTCTTTTTCATGTTGTCTTCCCTGGTAGGAGGACTCTGGCAACGTTAACAACACAGAATAAAAAAAAAAAAAAAGCATTTTCAGTAAAACTGTAAGATCACAGTGAAGTGTTTGAAAAAGCACATAAACAGGAGGGAAATTTACAAAAGTAAAAGGATGCTTAGTTGAGCCATAGTTATATGCTGAATTTTAACAAATGTCATCCGAATGGTTTAAACCATGGAAAATAAACCAAAACTATAGATAGTAGCTGAACATATGTTTAACAGGTTTATTTAAAAAAAAAAAAACAACAAAAAAAAACAAAAAAAAAAACAGCTGGAGTATGTTAAAGTGCACATTAAGCTTTGGTGAAGCTGCATTGATCATTCGACTTTTCTTCTGCAAGTCATCAAGGAAAAATCTTCTGAGCTAAATAGTTATTTTGGTTTGTAACAAAAATGAATGGAAATGGGCCGTCTGGGTTTGTGTTGAAAGGTTTCCATACACAGAAATGTAGAAGTCAACAACAGATGGCAGTATGTCGCCTCAGAAAAACGAGGCTGAAAGCTAAGAAAGAGACATCCATGACTAAAAAGTCTGCACGAAAGACTACTGGTATATTTTTATTTGAGCTCATTTATTTGTTGACAGATTGAAATATATATGTATTTTCATTTTGTGTAGTTCACTAGACGAACACTAAATGGAATTTGAGTCACAGCTTAAATCAAGCTTTTTAAAAGTTTAAACAACTGAACTAATTTTGTTTTTAATCATTGGTTTGGTAGTTTCTACTTATTTCTCTCACAACATCAAAGTAGGAGAAAAAGTAGTTTACATAAGTTTAAATAACTTGTGTGTATGAGAGAGAGTGTGTGTGCCAGACAGCCCCTCCAGGGCAAAAACTTAGAAGGCATGGATCTAAAACTTTAAAGAATTACGGACAAAAAATGTTAATCATGGTCTTGAGGCAGCAAAGCTTCTGATAACTTTGGTCTCACAGGAGCAGAGCTCTGTGTATTTTTATGAAAGTGGAAGAAGGAAAACATATGCCTTTGGAATAGTAATATCCTGTTTAAACTTGAGTTGCTATCTGCTTGTACAGTTTGCTGCGAAGTGCTACATATACAGCAGTTTTGCAGTTGAAGAACAACAATGAATTTTAATAGTCTATGGTGGATGTATAAAATACCTTTTTAGAAGTTGGATTTTGTGTAAAACTGTTGCATTCTTCATTTTTACCAAGTATTTTTATATTTTTTCTCTGAGGATCAACAGTTTTCTTTTTTGGTAGATTACACATCAGATAAAATTACAAATGTTGGCACCTTTGCATACTACTTGTCCTCCTCCACTTAGTGTTACATGATGTAGATTTCAGCACTATGAGCCCATCCAGAAAGCAGAACTTCCTTAAAATGAAGTAGTTTGTTGTGAAGATATAAAAATAACAAGCTAGAATAGGAGACAAACAATGAATCAATATTCTGGTGAAAGGTCCACTCATTGAGCGTGAAGGTAACAGTATCTTTTACTCTGTTTACCTTGTATTGATGCTGACTAACAGACCACTATAATTTTACTTCCTATAGCCTCTAAAGCACAAACATGCTGAATGTAAATGCCTGCCTTGATGGTCTTTGTTGCCCATTAAAGCTCTCTGATCCAAATTTGAACCAAGCCCCAAAGCTAAAGCAGTGCTGCGATGAGTAATGCAGAGGAATCTTTTACATAAATGCAGCAGCTATCTCATATCTTGTCGAGTATCGGACAAATTTCTCCAGGGATGCTCACTTTCTCAATTAGAGATAATTCCGGCGTGCTGTTTAATGTGAATGCAGTGTGAGGAAAAAATACCAGTTGGAGGCTGATGAAGGCAAAGTTTCAGCACTGTGTTTTCTCTGTTGACTGGCAGAAAAGCTATTTTAGACATGTCAGTTGTTGTTGTTGTAGACTTATTACCACAGATAAGAACATAGGTTTCTATGTTTGCGTGCCTTCAAAGGCACACTGAATATCACTCAAACTTTAACAGCATGTCAGTGTTGATTGAATTCGATGTTTTCATGAAGTATGTAGTGTTTTTACATCATACACAGAGCAAGTAGAGTAGAATGAAACCTTACATGCAGCTTACTTGTGTTAGGGAGTTTGGCTTGAATTTATGATAAACACGTTTGATGTGCTGTGTTATTAAGAAACACACAGGCTGTAGTGGAGAGATTGGAGAAACCTAGAAAGAAGAACGGATAACTGGCTCACAGTGTGACAAGTAGTAGGCAGGCAGTCGATACAGGTCTGAGGGGGAGCAGGTTGTAGACGGGTCGTAACATGAGCCTCTGATTATAGCCGAATCAAAGTCAGCTTGAACACTGAGGCAGGTGAACTGAACAGACTTTCTGGGTGATGAAAGGAAAGAATAAGACACATGGAAAGTTTTGAGGACTGGAGTGTATGAAAGTAGATGAAACGTAGAGGCAACAGCGGTGCAAATATAATGCTGAAGAGACAGAAGAGCCGAGGCGCTGTTGTCATGACGTTTAACTCACGGTGACTCATGCAGACAATGCAAATGAGCTCTTCATCAAATATTCACAGATTTTATCCCAAATATAGCTAAATTCTGTGAAGAAGTAAGCATCTTTAGTGTTTTCCAACAGACCGTGCTCACTTTTGATCACAGAGCAGCAAAGAAATAAACAAGAAAACTTCTAATTTGTACAAACTACAACTGTTTAAACTCATTAACCTGAAGTAAGATCATAATTCACTTTGTAATCATTTGTACTGCAGCTAATCGTTTCCCGTCTCATCATCGTCTCACACCTTCCTCTTGATTTCTGTGTCATCATAGGTGTGGGCTAGCAACTTTCTGCCCAATGAGCCGGCTCTGTCTGACCGCTGCCAGAGGATGTATTATGAAAAACATGGAGAACCGCTGCTGCTGCAGTATGCCAAACAAGAGGCTGACAGAAAGGTAGAGCACACATATAAAGGAAAATTTAATTATTTGATGATTTTTTTAAAACAGAAAGTATCTTTAATATATTTGTAATATAATGCAATGTGATTATAGGATGAGGATTCTTATTTATAGGCCCAACTCATAATAAAACTATTTTCTATTTGCACATGCAGTACATAAAATAATACTACTTCATATTCTCATTTGCTTCCACAGTTTTTAGTATTGGAAACAAAATGCAAATTAAGTCAAGTTTTGGTTCGCCAGGACTGATGGAAAGGCATTAACAATATATTACAGAGGAAACATTGTCTCTTGTCTTACATTTGATTAATCTGGTAACAAAGTAACAAATACAGAGGCCAGACATGTCAAGTCAAATTATACTATAATGTTTTTGTTTTTATTTTAAAGTGGTTGAACAAAGTACTTAGTCTGGCTTGCTTTCATAAATTTATTCATAAAAAACTGGATTTTATTATCTTTACCCAGTTTAAGAGTTGTTTAGTTAACTGTGTGGCAAAGTTTGAAAAATGTCTCAAAATGCAAAATACCTGTGAAAACGAAGCCTTATATTTCACTTCTCTCATGTATCTACTTCATCCTTTACCTTCATGAATCACACTCTTTCTTTTACACCATCATTCTCTCTTGAATTCCCATCCTTTGCCTGTCTCCCAGTCAGTGATGCGTGTGATTGGACAGCAAAGATGCTCATTAGCATAATGCGGTGGCTTCCGTCTTCAACCTGCATGAAGATGAGGAAAATCCTCTGTGTATGTGTGTGTTTTCTCCTGGTGTGTTTGGGGCATCAGTAGCTGTAACCACGGAAGACAGCACACTCCCTGTAGGATGTTGGCAAAATTATTAGTGAACACACACCTGCTGGCAAATTAAACTTGACACACGAGTGAACGTGTACCTTAAACTCTGGAGAAACAGTTTTTTTTTTTTTTTTTTTTTTTATTAACTTCTGGTATCATGATCCCAATTATTTTCAGAGATAAAAACCCTTGAAACTGGCAAGTGTTGTCCAGAGTTATGTACTAGTTCTTTATGGGCTGGAATATACTTGCTGTGTATGCATGCATACATTCAGCTATGTGTGTGTTAGTGCTGAGATAAGAGCCATTATCATGAATCATTATACTGAATTTAAGTACAAGAAGAAGTCAGAAGTCAAATAATTTACAAAGGTATTCATCTGTTCAGTTTATTCCACTTGTCCAAGGCAACAGGATTGGGTTTACAGTCATTTTTTTTTTTCAAATTGTTATTTATAAATTTAGGTTCAATCCAGATTTAACAGATTAATGAGTCTTAAAACTATTACAGAATTAAAAAAACAAACAAAAAGAAAAGGCTCAGTGGGCAAAACTAGAAGAATTCACATTTTTAAAATTTACACAAGATTGCGTAGTATGCTAACACATCTTCTATTATTGTTATTTGCATTGTTAACATCATAACTGTTATGGCTGGAGGTCATAAACTGTTTCCTGGAACAAACGCTGCAATTTCTCTGTTGATTAGCCTTTTCACACAAAGGTGGTGCAGGTCAAGTCATTCTTAAGTAAAGTCTGTTTTATTATGTTATTATCTTGAATTACAGCTTTTCATTGACTTAACTTGAAGCAGAGAGCACAGACCTCTGCCAAGCCATAGACTCACTCAGCTCAGAAAAACCCTGAAAGGCCCAACAACCACATTTAGCAAACCTCATACTAATACTCTTAAGTATATGTTAAACTAATATGTTTCTGTTTCCATCATCAGCATAGATGCCCTGTCTTATTTGGAATCATTGACCCTGGAAACATAACCTTAGTCATCAAGATGAAGCAAATGGCTGTAATAGTTTTGATATTATTGAAGAAATTAGCGTTTTCTCTAATGGCTGAAGTCTGGTTTGGCTGTTAGTGTATGTAACATCTACCATCTACATGTACCATCTACAGACAAACTCCGCCCGAACAACCTCCACTTTGGAGATGACAACATTTTAATGGTCCTTAAAAACAGTTGAAAAGAGAACAAGTCATTGACTATAAAATGCAAAGAAAGCTAAAGAAAAAATATAAGCACAAAGTATGATGGAAGCAGTGGTTGGATGACAAACATTTACAGAACACAGAAGAATCGAGAGATGCAATCAGAGATGCCAGTCACAGAAAAAGAAATAAGATGTGGACGTAAGAAGAAAATAACTGATTCATTTAGGGAATGGGCAGATCTGCTCTTCTGGGATTAGGAGTGTGTATGTGATAGGGGAGGATAACAGTAAGATTTGGAGAAGAGCAGAGTAGACACTTGAACCTTATAGACTGTTACTCTTGGGGACTGACCTTTATAAAATCAGAGCGGAAGCAGAGGCGCGTACTTGAGTGTGTGCGCAAGAACGCCTTTTCCGTTACTCCTAAGTGTATGCGCTTATGTGTCTCCCAGTCTTTGCTCCTGTCTCTCTGACCTGAGGTTAGGGCCTTAAATTGGCACACTGCAGTGTTTAGAGGAGTCTGAATTGGGCTTTAGGTCCCTGGTGACACTCTTGACTTTGAAACAAAAACTTTCTTCGCTAATTGAATAAAACTCTTTGGGATTGACTGTCTGTGAGGTGTGTGATGTAGCACACCCTCCACTTCCTCTTTCTGTCCACATCTCAGTTTTCCATCTTCATTCTGCTCCTTTGTAATCCTGTTGGAAGACCAAAAAGACTAAATCAGATCATGCAAGAGCAACTAAAGAGTGAAAAAGAGAAAGTTTGACCTCCTTAAGAAAAAACAAAAAAGAAATATCAACAAATATTGCACCTTTTGCTGAATATGACAGTAAAAACAGTTGTTTAAGGGCGCATTCACATCAGGATAGTCCACTAGACTCGGTCTGATTGTGGACTCAGTTGTAGAGGGATGTATCCATTCAGACTACGTTCACACTGCACTTTGCTCAAATGCACCAAACCTTTACAATAATGTATCCCCATTCTCACCAAAGGTGGCGCTGCACTACTATCTAGCAAAAAAGAGGACTAAACCTGCGTGAAGAAGAAGGAAGAAGGAAGAAAACTGTTGAGAGGTAGAGCGTGAAAGTATTGCTATTTTGGGTTTTTTATTTTGTCTTATGGAAATATACTGCAGAAATACACTGCGAGAAGGACCGCAGTATGAACAACAGACGAAGCAGAGGACTCTTAATACCATCGCTATGTATTTACCCACAATACACAGCAGGAATTGACTTTTTTTGTAGTCCGCTTCCTGTATTTGGTCGGCTTGAAATTAGCTAAGACCTGCATTTGTAGGTGGACTGAGTCCCCTTGTTTGGTTCGAATCAGAATTTTTTTTTTGCATTTTCACAGCTTCCCACACAAAGCGGACTATCCGAGCAAACAGACTTGGATTTTAATCAAAAAGGCTGATGTAAATGTGCCCTAAGTGGCATAGCTCAAAAAAAAAACATAACAAAAAAAAACTTTACAAGTAATGCACATCAGTAGAACAACCAGACAGTTTATGATTTATTTAGTGTTTTCTTCTACAGGTCCTAAAACCCTACAATATTCCCTGTTGATCCATTAATTATGCATTAATACCTTGCCGGATAGTATTGTTTAAACCTGAGAGAGATTTATTGCCTTGTACACTTTGACTCTTTCTGCTTGGGTGTCTGATTACTGCTTATCAGGTTTTCAGTCGAGACGAATCTTCTAATGCTTTACTGCATGCTTAAGTCAGATACTTGGTGAAATTGCAGTTTAAAAGATTCTAATTTAATTATTTTCTGCAGTGAAGCTGAAGGCTTTAGCCCTTGGAAGAAACCAGAAACACGTGTTTAAACACGGTAAAAAATGACTAATTGTGGTCTATTTTCTGTATTTTTATTCATAGAAAGAAGAGAGCCTGACTATATGCTGCACTTTATGGGGAGAGTAGATAATAAATACACATATGTAGCACCTGAATGACTTCCGGTAAGATAATAATTGGGTTGGATTTCAAGTTTAAGTTGCAGCCACTGAAGTAGGAATCAAGATCACAATTTGTGGTAGTAACGGAACACAGTTGACTACTAACTGGAATAAAAGGAGATGAGTCAAATGAGGGAATAATACAATTATTTTCAGCCAGCGTGTAATCAAAGCAGTTAGCTTCTGCTTGATAACTATCAGCCCAGATATAATGAGGGCCAGCCTTACTGTGCCAATGCCAAATAGAGTAGGGATTGACTGAAATGTAATTTTTCAAGATTGAGGCTGTTCTTTTTTTTTTTCACCTTTATATCTCCTTTTTGTCATCAGCCATAACAGATGACCAACACGGACTTCCAATTTTCTTGAGCTGCGATTTGGAGCCAATGTAATTTTTGTTCTCTCAATTTACGCCAAAAGAAATGACAAAATGATGACAAATGTTATGAGTGTCATTTGTTTTTTATTTTATTTTTTTTGTTTTTTTAACAAAAAAAAATTCAACTTTAAAAAAAATCTCAGAAATAATAGGAAGAACAATTTATCATGTTGTGTTATTCATTTATTTTTATAAGGAATTCCTGTTAAATAACATTAATAACAAATATCTGCGTTTTTGAGCCTCACTGAAGAGTGACCATCCGCTGCCCTCACACTTATATGTGGGTTCATGTCGGGCAAAACTGTCTTCACAGTTTCCAGTGGTACTGCTACCTTTGCCACATCAGGGTACGCATTCACAAGCTCTCTAAAAGTAGACTGAAATACACTTTATGAACTCAAGAATGTACAGAAGTCTCTGACCATATACATATGTGTATTTAACGTTGAGCACAAATTGGTCACAAATCTCATTAACTACGCCTCAAGTTGAATGTTTCATCACCTCCTAGTTTGCTACCACCAGCTGCTCAGTTATCATCCCTGGCTTAATGTTGATTACAGCAGTATATGAGCTTGATACGGCCTCGAGCTGCAGGTACATATGTGGACAAAATTGTTGGTACCCTTCAGGCCTGTTTCATGAGTTTAAATTTTATATAATTCTGTTGAAGCCTGGTTGAAAAGCAATGCCTGACTCATAGGTTAAATATCATAGAATTTTTTTTATTACTTTTGTCAGATTCAAGTTATTTCTGTGACCATTGTGAGTTTTTTCTTTCATTGACTGAAGGATACCAACAGTTTTGTCAACATGTGTATATGGTGTATGCCAGTAGTCTAATTTATTCACTTTCACAATAATAACAGGCATAACTTTCCCCACTTTGCCTTCAGTCAACATAGCAATGATTGCTGGGATAGGCTCCAGCTTCCGTGTGACCCTTAATTTGGAAAAAGAATGAAGGAATGAATGAATAACAAAATGGACAGGAAGTTCAGGAAGCTCATTTTATGAATCACAAGCATAGACTGTATCGTCATTGAGCGAACTCCGAGCTTTCTGTAGCTAAGAGCTTACCGAGCTAACCCAGAGATAACGGGAGCTAACCAGCTAACGGAAGTAAGCGGGCTAAAGCTAAGCCACATTGTTAACTGGCTAAAAACCGCAGTTCTACGTTCTTCTGACTTGAAGCGGGAGATTGGTACCTGTCAGTCAAAAGGACACGCCCCTAAATATGACAAACTTCGAGATTAAATTACTTTTAAACGGGCGAGTTAGAAAAAAAATCACTCCCCGCACAGTTGTCATGAAGGTAAACCTGACCAATAAACCGAAAATGGATTTTTGTACCAGACTGTAAACATGTTTATTTCTGCCGTGAAGTTGGCCTTTTTAACATGGGAGTCTATGGGGATTTGCTCTGTTTTGCAGCCAGCCCCTAGAGGATGAAGGGGGAACTTCAGTTTTATGCACTTCCGCATAGGCTTCACTTTTAACAGCCGGAGGTTGCCGCTTGATCACAACACTGATATCTTCACACAACTATTTTAAAGCAAATAAGAAATGAAATGTTGTGCATGATTTAGATTAAACTACTAATGCTGACAGACTGTTGGATGAGATGGCCAAGGATCGTCTCTGTTAAGCTTATTGATTTTGTTAAAACCCTAAAATATACAGTATGGTTGAGCTGCTACTCATAAATTTTATAAGTCCAAGTTTGGGAGAGGGGGTGTGTAGCTGTGGAAAAGTCATACATTTTTCTCCAAGGCTGGTTGAAACCACATCAAGGCTGTAAAGGTCAGAGTTGCTGTACCGCTGTGTCTGTTGACTGCTATCATTTTCTCCATTTACAAACATTTGATAAGCTGATCGTCTGTATGGGTTCTTTAGGTTGTGGTTGAAATGATCTGCTCCTCAGTGGGGCCAAGCAAACATAGGTAGGGTAAGAAAATCCAATAATTGTTCCTTCTCTGAAGCCTTTGCATGGCAGCATAGCATTGACTTAGAACACGCATGTTAACCTGCGGTAATTTGAGATTTAGAGCTAAAGATTTTGTGTTTTTGTTCAGGTTTCAGTCCAGAACTGACTTGCATCAGAATATTCCTGCATCTCTTTAACACACACATACACACACACCAAGTCAATCTATTTCTGATGGATTATAATTGCAAGGTCAGGTCATGTTTGTGCCCACTCATCAGCTTGTTAAATCTCTGCTTCAGACACTTTCTGCATTTAACACTTTATGGTAATTAAGCATCTTGGAGCAAACAGACAATCCTCTCTGACCTGTTTCATTTCCTGACAAACTCACTTTGTCTCCTTGTATAACATCTGATTTCATAACTCATTATCATTTTACAGCTTGTTATCAATTCCTTTTAACTTATTTTATGCCTTGGTTTTTCTTTTGTGATGCCCATTACATAATTAACAGGACCATAGACTGTATATAAAAAGATGGATGGATCCTCCATGACATCACCTATTGGTTTCTGAAGAGCTGAATTGAAGCACTGTAGACGGCTCCTACTATCGCCATCTAGGCAGGGGCATGTGTGTCGTCTCGCCTGGAAAATACAAATATTGGCAAAGAGGTAGAGCTGAGAGGGAGGGCTGCAAGCATCATGGTGGATGATTGACATTGAGCAAATTCCGAGTTGCCTGTAGCTAAGAGATTACTGATCTAACCCGGATATTACAAGAGCTAACCAGTTAACGGAGGTAAGTGGGCTAAAGCTAAAACACGTTAACTGGCTAAAAACCGTGGTGGTTCTACGTTCTTCTTACTTGAAGTGGGAGATTGGGTACCTGTCAATCAAAAGGACACGCCCTAAATATGCCGAATTTCGACATTAAATTACTTTTAAAGTTAAGAAAAAAGTCACTCCCCCCACAGGTAAACCTGACTTATTAAACCGAAAATGGATTTTTGTACCAGGTTGTAAACATGTTTATTTTTGCTATAAAGTTGGTCTTTTTAACATTGGAGTCTATGGGGATTCGCTTTGTTTTGGAGCCCCTAGTGGATGAAGGGGGAACTGCAGTTTTATGCACTTTCGCATAGGCTTCACTTTTTACCGCCAGAGGCTTTGTCCATCTTTCATATACGGCCTACGGACGCGACCTATTACTCCATCCCATTTTGTTTCCATCTTATTAATTTTTACAGAGCAAATATTTGTATTTTAAGTCAATGACCTCCTCTGTGAAACTTTACGTCCTTTCAAATGCAGTCTTAGTTGTTTTGCATGGCAATGCAAGGTTAGGCGATTTGCTGAAGATCACTAACTTTGCCTGCAGCAAAAACATTCCAAATCCTTCCCAAGATGTAGAGTTAACCCACCAAGGAATCATGCATTAAGCTCTCGGATAACATAGTTTAAACAAAATTTCTCAAACCTTGAAATGACTGTTCATAAGCCTTCGTTCCAGGATAGCCGCCCGTGCCTGTGAGTTTTCTCCATGTGACTTGATGCTTTCTGAACTGCATCTACTGATGGATTAACCGTCTTATCTCAAACACGTTTAAAGAGTTCAGTTTCTCAGGAATATCCTCTTTTATCTTCATTTCTTTGAAAGAATATTTTAAAGCCAGGCATGAAAGGCAAACTTTTTAAAGATCTCTAATTGCCTTGAAAAAATGTTTTTGTAGTATTAATTTTCTGACTTTTAATACCATATTTATTATTTTCCTTTTGCCCCCCCCCCAAAAGGTTTCTTTTGCTATTCTTCCTAGAAAATACTATTACACATTAAAGCTTATAAAAAGACATGTTTATTTGTTAATTTTAGTTTGATTCACCCCCCAACCCCCAACAAAAACAAAGAAAAAAACAAAACAAAGAAAAAAAAAACCTGAACTGTCTGTCTTTCTAGGAGCGTGTGGTGGTGGAGAATTCTGATTGGCTCGCGGTCGTTCCATATTGGGCTACCTGGCCCTACCAGACATTGCTGTTACCACGACGACATGTCCTCAGAATCAGTGACCTGACAACTAAGGAGAGGGAGGGTGAGTGTGTGTATGTGTGTATTGGCAGTGTGTGACTGAGAGAGCAGTACAGTGATATTTGTTTTAAGGTGACTCAGCAGCTCAGTGAAGGGCCTGTGGGTTTGATTGCTGATGTCCATTTACAACACATCTAAGCTTCTGAGTAGAAACGATTGATTTTACAGACTTGTACCGACTTGGAGGTCATGAAGGTTCATGGCATGAAATGTATAACTACTAAGAAAATCACACAATTTAAATTAAGCATTTTTGCCATTAGATTTTAAAACCAGCTTTATCTCTGTCAAATGTACAGTTCTATTTACTGTAGCTTTAATGACGCTTTTTGTTATGGCTGAGTTATTAATGCTGGACCTTACTGTGGAAAATAGGAAGGGAGAGTGTGAGGACAACAGAGAATGAGAGGAGGGGGACAAGATACAAAAGCTAGAAAATAACAGCAACAACAGTACAACCAAAACTGAGAAAACAACCAACCAGCTGTGAAACAGTTTACAGCTTCTGTCAGAAAAAGAACAAAGCATTTCTCATTTTGGTTTTGTCTCTGTTGCTTTTTTTTCAGGTCTGGCTGACATTATGAAGCGTCTGTTGACAAAGTACGACAATCTGTTCGAAGTCTCCTTTCCCTACTCAATGGGCTGGCATGGTGAGACAAGAAAGCAGGAGTGTGTTTAAGTGTGAGGGTGTTAAAGATAAAAGTTGAAGATATTCCTTTGCTGTTTTTGTAATGATGGATAAATGGAGGACAATTGGTACTGAAGTTTAAATGTCTGCTATCCTTTGGATGGCATAGTGGATTGTGACTCAAATGTACTGCTTCAAAGAAGACACTGTTCTCGTTAACAGGCCAGCTTAAAGCCAATTCACCTGCTTTATATTACATCTAAAAGTCTAGCAGTGTGTTCATCTGTGAATGTAACCGGTAATGTGATGTAAAGTCTTTTCTCGGTAGGGGTTTTAAGATACTTCTTGTGCTACACTAAATTAAGCACAAATTAGGGAATCAAAGGGGGAAAGGCTTTTTAATATTCTGTCACACCCTATTTAAGTTTTTGCGACAGTCACAGCCCACAGGTTTCCATTACTCAAAATCCCCTTCAGTTCTTATTTTCAATCTCACAAGCACCACAAAATCTTCTCAATGCACTTCTTCTCAAGTCTTGTCTCACTGTCCTCCATGTCTTGCTGGACTCAAGATTCACCATAGGACATGCTTAAACAGTGTATTTATACAATTTTGCATGCAGATGTTTCTCCCCATATCTTTGTTTCTTTAGTCTTTTTCACTCTGAGTTTCGCAAAAGCATTCGGCATGCAGCAACACTAATACCAAATCTTATTTATTTATATTGTCAAATGTGACGGGAAGATGTGTTGAGGGGCTGCGTGTGTTCTCCACAGGTGAGATAATCCTTAGTGCATTTCAATCAGCTCTGCTATAATAAATTACATGGGAACATCTCATCTTTGATGTCACCCTCATACTTGCTGTATTACCACTTCAATGCACACTCAGGCACATCAGAATATTGAAAGCCTTGAGAAGCCTCTCTCGTATGTAAAGCAGACAGTCTTGCAGGTTAAGGGCACTCACTTGTGGTATAAGGTCGGGCTTTTCAAGAAGAGACTAAAACTTTAACATCATGTTCATTTGCATATTTAAATAATAAAAGTATATATATATATATATATATATATATATTTTTTTTTTTTTCAAGAGCTACATGTGCCAAAAGAAATGTCTTTTATTGCAAAAATGATACGATTTCTATTTTTGAACAAGATTTTTATTGTTGTTTTTTTTGTTTTTTTTTGGCCACTTGAAGGAAGAACAGAGCTTTATCTTTACTCTTTGTGTCTGAAGGTGCATGAAGAAAGGTTGAACCGTTTTGCTCAATTTGAAGACAGCTTGTGACTGCACATTTGTCTTTCAGAGATTATAATGGTAATCAAAATGTGAAGAGATTCATGGCAGGGAGTTGTTCCACCACTGAGAAAGCGTGGAATCAAAATGTAAAACAGCTCTGCAACAGTGGTGTCAATCCTGCAAGTATGGAAAAGAGAGTTACTGTGAATAGACGAGCTGTAACAAAAACCAAGTATTTTTTATGGTTTTATCAGTGTGAGATGTTTAACTTCTGCCAAACAAGATGCCACTTTACAAGAATGATGACTGCTGCCTTTCATTTTACAGTGATTTGAATATATAAAAATGCAGCACATTACATCTTTGTGCTTTTTTTGCATGCTTTTTAAAGTCAGCAACTTGACTTTCATCTTTAGGATGGATATTTTTTGCTCATTAGTAAAAAGTTACCGTTTTTCGATTTCATGGATTTGTCTGCTCCTGCCTGTCCTTCCTTTCAACATCACATCTTTTGAACAAAGGTGGTTTGAGACAGTGAGTGTCACTTTCTCTTCAAACTTTGGAAATTCATTAGAATATGATAAGAATTTAAGCATCAGTAACCATTCAATGTCAAAAACCATATTTTTCCTTCAATAAGTTGACTGTATTTGATGATAAAGCAGATCTTTAGAACTAGCTAACTGTGATCAGTCAGTGACCTCTCAGTTAAGTAAGCTAATGTTGTTTGCTATTTTGCTTTGGAAATAACGCAGAACTAGGGAGCAAAGCCCTCAAAAGAGATAGCAAAGACTCAGAAGCGGTATTTGGAAGTGTTTTGAACTTTACACAACAAACTATGTGGTAATGACAAAGATAAGTCAGTTTAGAACATTTCCACAAAGCAGCTAACTAACGTTTACACACACCTGCTAGCTTGCTGCTCAAAGAAAAGTGTGAGAGCCACAACATCTAAGTGAGTTGGCAATGAAAAGAAAATTTCCAAGCACCTTTTATGCTGTGGTACAATTAATGTTTAAAAAAGAGAAAAAAATCAAGTTTAGTTACGGTACTCATGATGCGCTGATGTTAACAAATGCTAATGTGCAGCTATTACTTGACTGTACCCATTTTAATGCACCTCCTATTATCTATTACGAGAAGCAGAAAATGATAGAAGCATTAATCACGCAGATAACAAGTGAATAAGCAAGTCAACATCCTGTAGGCTACTGAAATACATTCAATTGACAAAACATCTGCATCATAAGTACATTAGCATTCACCTCAAATGACTACAGAACAAATAGTTTTTCATAAAGAAGCTAAACATAAAACATAAACACAAACTGTACAAAAAAAAAAGAAAAAAAAGTGTGTTTCCACCCAGTTGAGCCATTATGTGTGTTGTTATTTGATCTAAAGTGAGTCAGTGAGGGAAGCAGACATTAGCAGAGTGCAGTGATGCGATGAGGTGATGATTGGCAGAAAGGAGTGTCAGTTTGGAGTATTCAAAGAGCGAAAGATTGCAGGTTTAATTCCTGCGATATCTACATACGTGGGAAAATATAGTGACAATATATATTCATCATATGGTTCATTATTAGCTGACACACAAGAAAATATGGAACCAGTAAATATCGTACCTAACAAACAACGTATTAGCATTGCCATTGTGGGCGCATATTGGAGCTACACTAATCCTTCTTTTTTGCACCATCATTTTTAAATTTGGAGCTTTTTCAGATCAGTTTCATCTTCCATTAGGAGACACTGTGCAATGAGGCGTGAGTATAGTCTGACTCGTAACAACTAACCCGCAAGGATGAAATTAATCCTATTTTAATTTACTCCACAGCCTCACAGAGAGGAGGTAACACTGTCACATTCTTTTGAGCTGGAATATGTCATTGCTAATCAGTTTAAAAAATGAAGCGGTAATTTATTTTTTTATCTCCCTTTTTTTTTTCTTTTTTTTTTTTAAAGCGTACCACCTGGATAGATGTGTATGTGGCTCTAAATCTGTTTCTTTCATGTCTTTTCTTTTTTCAGTATGAGGGTACTGTGAGAAAATCAGCCCACATGAAAGATGCTTTGGGGGAAAAAAAAAAGATATCTACACTACCTCACTAGGTGAAGTGTGGCAGGACAAAGGGCCTGAGAGGACAAATTCATAGCCTCACTTTCTGGTTTTTTTTTTTTATCTTGTCAAATATCAGATCTTTGAAGCAAATCTTGGGTTAAACTCGCCTCTGGTCATTTTCTTTCAGTTTTGGTTTTAATCTTCTATTCTATTTTATTTCTTGAAGACTAAAATGTGCAGGTCATATAAGAGTGAAGTGTTTCAACTTTTGAAAAGAGACTCAGGCTCACCTTTTATTCCTTTTTTTGTGTGAGAATATTCTATCGAAGGAGTTTAAGGTATTTAAATGTAAAGGTCTTTGTTTAAGGTTTGAGAGTTTAGCAGTAATTGAGAGCACAGTAGGTGTTGGATACACTGATGTTTGAGTGTTCTACAGATTAATTTGAAAAAATTAAACTGAGGAAAAGTTTGCATTTTTAGTTATAAGTTTAATTGATATTAGCCAGTTATTGTCTGTGGGCTTGTCCGCGGCCCAGATAAATGCAGGGGTTGCGTCAGAAAGAATAAACATCCAAATATGACTTCCATACTGGATTAGTTGGTTGGAACAGGTGATTCAACGTGGCGACACCTTGAGAAAGAGAGAAAGCCGAAAGGGAAGGAGGATGAGTTTAATGTAGATATTAAGAGATTCAAGCTTCGTCATGGGAAAATTGTGACATGTGGACTATGGAAATAAGAAAATCCTAGCTGTCTCAATTACTGTTCACTCTGTCATGCCAGATTTGATCTTGACTTAACAAGGCCTTTCCATAACACTCTTATTAAATGTTATTAAATCTGCTGATGGACGATGGAAGAATCAGTTGCAGGAGACAGCTGCAGATCCTGTGAAGAGTTCTCTGGATTCTTGAAGACTGAAGTATTTTTTCAGTATGCTGACATGTACTTCTCTTTTTTTTAATTTTTTTTAAATTTTTTTTATTGTTTTTGGTGAAATTATATCTGTCACTCATCAACAAGATTCTAATTACTGTCTTGACATTTAGTGGTGCTGGTTTGTCTTTCTGTCAGTCTGCCTGTTAGCAACATAACTTAAAATTTTATTGTTCGATTATCATGACATTTTGAGGAAATCTCCGAAATAGAATAATAACCAAGTGATAAGGTTTTGGGAGTGATTGGGATCACTGTGTGAATCCAGGAATTGTCTTTGTCGTGAATCTATTGTCTTCTTTATATACAATCTATGCCTCCCATAATGAGTTCTCTAATCTGTTCGCTTTTAGCTCACTTGGTAGTGGCCAGCTTTTATTCAGGGTAGTCTAATTACCGCTGTGCAGAGAGAGACGGTGTTAGATTTCACCTGGGAAATCATGGATTATATTAGACTACCTGTTGATTCAACCTGGAAGAAAATACTCAACATTTCAGAGACAGAATTTACTGACTGGGAAACAGGAAGAGGCAGAAAGACCTGCAGGGAGTTCAAATTGTTGCGTGACTCCGTAGTGCAGCATCTATAGATGTAACCTGCAACATTCTGGATGATAATGTGGTTGTTCCATGAAATCGTGCTCAGAAACTGTATGAGTATGTCGTTAAATGTTTCAGCGCTAATTGCAACAGTTTGTTGTTCTCCATCCGGTGGAATCCGTAACTCTTAAACAATGCATACACCGAGACACCGACACATGCAGGAATAACACACACAAAGACATTTTAAACAGGATAATTGTCTCCTAATGGGAACATCCATCTATATCCCTCCTTTATGTGGTTCCTCCAGGCTTTTCATTGTTCTACCTTTTTTGTCCTAACCATCAGTTTCTGTAATGTTGGCCTCCTGCCATCTTAAACTCTGTCTGATTAGCCCCCGTTGTCAGGAAGCTAGCTCAAAAGAGGAAGCTATTGTTAATATCTCAAGGGTTTTACTTTCCTTCAGTTTTATGTTTGAGAGACCTTGTAGAAGCTGCTGTATACTCCCCTGATTACCTCATTGCCTTCCATTTGGACAATGTAAGCAAAAAAAAAAGATTTTTAAACATTAATGTTGCGTATATTTGTGAATATGGACCCAAGGTTAGGACCCATGTGAGACAACTGAAATGCTTGGTGCTTACACAAATTGATTAACTTTAATCATACACAACTCGCATCTAAACCCATTTAAATAGCTGCAGAAGACACATCAATAGGACACTTTGCAGAAACTTTGTTATAAATATATCCAGAAAACTAAAAGCTGCAATGTGAGACCTTAGTTTGTTGTCAGTTCAGTTTAACCTTTGATCTTGTGTTTTTGTGTTGAACCAGATTAAAGTAAGCAGCTAAATACTGACATAATACACGATAACTGTATCTAACAAAAGACGGCATGCATTAATGCGACACACCACAGCAGCAGAGGAAGCATAAGCTCAAACCTCAGCTGGTGTTTATGACGCGCATGGATTCTTCAGACTTCTTATGCAAGATGCTCCACAACCTGGGAAGCTGTTGATATGATGGCATCAGACATTTATGATTGTAAAACAGCTCAGGTACCTTTGGAAATATAAAAAGATGATAACAACCTCAGTCTATCTGGATATAATTTGCCATTCAGCAGACAGTGTGACTTGAGTGCAGTTTTCTGTCTTCAGTCTAATCTCCTCTTTTATTTCTTACTTTTTTCTCTAGGAGCCCCAACTGGTCCCCATTTAAAAGAAGATAACTCCCACTGGCAGCTGCATGCTCACTACTACCCTCCTCTGCTGCGTTCAGCCACAGTTAAGAAGTTTATGGTGGGCTATGAGATGCTCGCCCAGGAGCAAAGGGACCTCACCCCTGAACAGGTCTGTGCAACCTCTTGCTTATTCCAGATCAACATTTTCAGAAACACTTACTTACACTACACTTACACTTACACTAACTATTTTTTTTTCTTCATAATGGCATGTTTGACATACTGTGTCCAGGTATCTTTACCTCCCAGGAGACAGTCATATCACTGCAGTTTGGTTTTTGGATCTGAGGATGACAGCCTTCATATATCACAATAGTATTACTGACAGCTGCCTTCGTCCACATGATCAGTTTCTTCTGTACGAGTTGTTGCTTTCAGTTTCAAGACAGACTGCAAAAATATTTTCTAGTGCAATCAAAAGGCAGATTTATTTATCTATTAAAACCATGTAAATGTTCTCTCTTGCTGTGTCTTTGTCTTAGGCTGCAGAGAAATTGAGAAATCTTCCAGATGAACACTACAGAACCAGTGAAAACCAGGAAAAGTGAAACTTGCACAGTGCAACAGAGGAGCTTTATTGGGAGGGATGCTGTGGCGAGAAACCTTCTCTGATTTTAATTCCATGGATGCAACACACACAAACATACCTTTAGGCTTGGTTAACAGTACAAGTTTCACATGAATGTAATAATGCTGCCATGTTTTTCAGGGTTTGAAGTGTTGATATATTATATGATGCTTTTAGAATTAAGTTGATGGTAATCTAAAAAAATAAAATGCTCTGGTGAACTTTTCTTTCCTGTGAATATCTGGAGTTTACTTTTACTGATATCACTGTATATTTCCACTGGCAACAGATGGGAGGGGCACAAGCAGTATTTAATAGTATGACCGCAGTGAACTGTTTGGATTTATTTCTGTTTAAAAGTACTGTTAAAAGAAGTCCTTAAAGTGCCTTTTAATGACAGAGGCCTCAGAGGAGTTCCTATGAACTCTGTTAGTCTTTATATGTGCATATTTTAAATGCATTTATATGTACACAAAGCTGGTGCTGTACTGATGGACTTGAAATAAAATGTTTTGGAAAACCATTTCTCTTTGTTAAAAGTAAAATGAGGAAACCTGCTCTGCTTCTACTCATTCAGCTGGATTTAAACCAACTTTTTTGTGACGTTATGTTAGGAAGTTCTCTCCCAACAACACGTTTTAATGTTTTGATTTCAATCATTTATGTTCTTTAATGTATTGATCACTTTTAACTTCAGCAGTAGTAAGAGAATGTTCTGGCTAATGTCTTGTAGTTTTATTTTAATGCACTTTCAGAACAAGTGCATTAGCCTGAAACTACAGTTGGTATCAGACTGAGGTGTAAAGTTTTTTGTTTGTTTTTTTTTCACTTTCTAGATGTTTTCTGAGCCGGTTGTCGATTACCACAAGGTAGTTGTTTGTCTCTGTCCTCTCTAGTCGAATGTCTCTGGCCACACTCGCCTCAAAAGATCCAACCCAGACTGCCCATCCTTTGCAGTCTGTCAGCAGAAATTTTATATTTATAGAAAATAAAATGATTTTATAACCAACAAGAATGAGAAAAAACTTTTATTCCTTTTGATCATATTATCTATTGACTGATACAACAATTCCCTCTGACTTGACGGAAGATTTTTGTTTCACTGCTTTATTTTAGCCTCAGTGAAGATGTAGGAGGTGAAATAAAGGCATGTGCAACACAAACACACACAAAAGATAGAAGTGGACTCGCAAGGTCACTCAGGCAATGACGGATCAGAAAATGACACACTCACCACTTCAATTATTCATACTTCTTCCACTGGTGTTCAAAGTCAGGTTGCCGGTAAATATTGATTCCTGGATTTGTTGAAACGTTTGGTTGAACAGTTGAGGATATCTGTGTAGTTCATTGACTAAGGGTTTTATCGGGGGGGCATGGGTGCTGCTTAGAATGTGTGAGTGTAGGAGAATGGACAAGCCTTTTTTATGTACTGAGACAAACCTCATTCATTCAGGTCAATATTTATCCAGGACTGAAGGCTCACTGTGAATCCCCTTCTCATCTATTTCATCCCCCCTTTAGGACCCTCTGGGTGAGTATGTCTGCGTATTGAAGATATATATTTCCTATCTCTTCACAGACAGTTGGGAAGGTGTACAGTTTTTCTTCTTCATACTAGAAGAGGAAAGGGTGACAGTAAAGCTTTGAGTCTTTCTTCTGCAAGGTTGTGATGCTGTAATGTAGACAAACCTGGCAAGCGCAGCGTCCTCCCAGAACGCATGTTGACTTGGGTCAAAAGTACAGTTAATGAAACTCATCAGGAAAGAGAAAGTAGTTTTGTGAATGCAGTTGGTAAATTCAAGACTTGAAAAATGACTTTTTTTTTTTTTTTTTTTTTAATTAAATATAAACAAGCAGAGGAAAAACACAGTATCTAAACATTCAGTACAGTTTCCACGTGTAAAAACATAAGAAATGACCAGCCTCATATTGTGGGTTATTTTGTTATTGTTTGACAATAATCTGACAGTTTATTTCAGAATATATGCAGTGATTAGATGCAGTATGACGTCCTTGCACTTTTCTCCTGTTTATAGTCATTTATTTAGTTTTTTTTTTTATCTGTCTGAAACTGCACCGTTTTTCTGTTTGTGTTTGCACTTGTTCATCTATGTTGACATACAGTGTTATCTCATTTCATTCAGCAAGCATATCTTTTGTCTAAAGATATGAGATTTTTGTTGTGTGGAATGTTTTACTGTAGCATCATTTGTCCCGAGATACCTCATGTGCTTCTATTTTCTTAGCACAGATTCAGTCTGTCGTTTACAGAAAAACAAGAGTTTTGCTCATTTCCATCAACTACTTCTCAGACACATCCACATGTTGAGTTGACTTTGGACCTGTCAGTGAGAAAAATCCTTCTTGGCTGTCTGGCATATTAAAGTGATCTCTAGAGTATATTAATAGGATTAAACTTGTGTCATCCATCCATCCATCCATCCATGGATTGACGGCTTCCTTTTTATGCAGAGTAGGAGTGTCTCTACTGTGAGCCTGGGCTCCAGGATGACTACGCTTTTTATGTTATCTCTAAAATAGAGCCCAGACACCCTTCACATAAAACTCATTTTGCTTGCTTGTATCTGCCATCGCGTTCTTTCGGTCGCTACCCACACGTGACCGTAGGAATTTAGATCAGCCAGTGAATTGAAGACTTTGCCCTTTGGCTCAGCACATTCTTCCCCATGACAGACTGATGTAGAGCATCACTGCAAACCTCACACTGATCTGCATGTCAGTTTCCCCCTCCATTCCTCTCATGCTTGAGATACTTGGTCTTCTCCACTCTTGGCAGGATCCCATCCCCTACCAGGAGAGAAGATGCACCTCCCAGGACCACGGTCATGGATTTGAAGTGCTGATCCTCATCCCAACCACATCACACAAACCCTCCAGTGAGAGTGGAAGATTGTAGCCTGATGATGCAAACAGAACCACATCATCTGCAACAAGAAGAGACCCAACGTGTCCATGACTTACTATTTATTAATGTAGGAATCTTGAACACCTTATCAAAGATATTTACACAACCATTGACTGCATTGTGCTATTTGTGTGTGTGTGTGTGTTTGTTACTTTTACAGTTTCAGGCAGATGTAGTGTGTGCTAGATGATAATAAGCTATTGATTGCATTTCACACCACACACAGTTTTTAATGTTGAAGTACTGAGGAGTTCAGCTTCATTTTATGTGAAACGATCATCCTGCATTGTCATTTGCATGTGCAAAATGCCGTCTCAATCTGCCTCATTGCACTGGATAGCAGCTTGTGACCTTTCTGAGAGACAAAACAAATGAAGTTCAGTTAAAGCCATGAAGTATCACAGGAGTTAATGGTGGCATTTTTTTTTTCTCCTTTGACATTTCCTAAAATGGAAATGGATTGAAACAATCAATGAGATTAAAATAAATATTTACCTTTTTAACAGCTGAAGTGGCTTTTGAGATCAATTAGACTTTAGCACAATCTTGCATACGTGCTCTTTGGGAAGTTCTTGAACGTCACAAAGTGGTACAGTTGTGCTCATCTGTATTCATACCTTTTTATTAAAGAAAAGGCTGAATTTACAACAGTCACTAAAAAAACTGGTGACTTAAAAAAGGGAACAATACTTAAAAATTTGCAATTTAGTCATGTTAGACACTGTTTTTTCATTTAATTGAGTTGAAGAAAGAAAAAACAAACAATTACATTGGTCCTGGACAAATTAGAGCACTTTTCTGTTGAACAGTGGGACAAAATACCTGTCAACAGGTGCAGAAGTCTGACTGAGAGGAACAGAAAACACCTGACTGTATTAAAGGATTGTTCAACTAAATATTAGTTTATGAGTGATGCCATATGTAATAAATTATCTTATTTGTTTGCTTTTTTAAAGAAAAAATATTTCTATTGAGCCAGAATTAGAAAATAATGTAATGAATTTCATCAAATTTTTATTTATTATCACTTTAGTCCATTTCAGCTTATTCTACAAGCAGCTGTTTTTTTCCTTCTTTAATGAAAAGGTATGAATAAATATGAGCACAACTGTATATGTTAAGAATCCCTCAAATTAAAAACAAAGTGATCAGCAAATAAAATCCTCATGTTCCAGTGACCTGCAGGTTTTCAATATTCTTTCAAAGCTCCAGCACACCTGATTCATACAAATGAGTCACTAATAAACTTGTTTAGAACTTCACAACTTGTTGAAGAACCATTTAACTTGAAACACTTTAGTCGCAGCGGGAAAAACTGAAAACCTGCAGGACGCAGATCCCTGAAAACTAGTGTTCAAACGGAACATATTTTCCAGTAGAAACGACAGGTCCTGTGAAACAGCAGGATGAAACGCTTATGCTGAATAAGTGTAAACTTGTGTGCAAGAGAAGCAAAAGGACCTGATGATGAAATCCTAGCGGGGGTACTTCTTGAGTTGAAATTGAAAAATTTGAAGCTCAAACTCAAATGTCCATGAGTTGCTGCAGAAAGTTTCAAAGAAACCATTTACCTAAACGCAGGCTTGTAATGTTAAAACAAAAAAAGGCCTTTGACATTAAATAAACACAAAAGTGTGAATAATTAGGAGACATAATAACAAGATACTGTTTGTCTTGCAGTCCTTGTACAGTTTATGACAGATTGCAGTTATCCAGGATGCTCATGATCCTGCATCTGTTTCTACAACAGAATCAGAATAAAAATCAGAAACAGATTTATTGCCATTGTCAGTGAGAGGTTTCACAAACTAGGAATATTTTCCTGGTGTAACGGTGCAACATGGAAAAAGAAGTTGGTAGAAATAAAATAAATAATACGAGTTTAAGATAAATCTATAAGTTATGCAATAAAAATGAACTAAAACAGAAAAGCACTGTTACTATATACACAAAGTATACCTGTAACAACCAATAGTGTGGCATAGTGATACTGGTGTTGATGTTTAACAACAGCTGGGTGCGCAACAAACCACACAGTGCAAGTAGTCAGTGCAAATGACAGATGCTAATTGGTGTCCATGAATCCGATACAGAGTTTATGTAGCATTCATGAGTCTGATGGCAGAGGGAAAAAGCTGTCTCTATAGCAGAAGGTTCTGGTTCAGATGGACTGGAGCCTCCTGTCTGAGGGGGCTGTAAATTTCCTGAAGCCACAATCTTCTCCACTGTCTTCTGGGCATTCAGCTCCAGGTTATTGTGGCTGCATCAGGATACCAGCCGGTGTATTGTGGACTTTGCTGCTCTGCCCACTTATCAAGGCTTATTTAGTCATTTTAATACATTAAAGTTGTATAAAAAAACAGAATTTATTAATATTATTATTGTTGTGTTGGATACTCAGCAGTCCATCGGTAGGATGACAAAATGTAGGCGCATTAACCAACTTCAGCCATGCTAGTCTGTTTTCTGTTAAGAGTTCATGACCTTTAGGCTTTATACATGAAGAGTATGTGTCTTGTAGTCCAATGATTGGTCCAGATGTGAACTCAGGAGTGACCTTGTCTATGTTCTATAAAAGGCGGCTAACATCGTCATCATTAATAAAAGAACAGGAAGAAGAAAATGAAGCTATCTCCTAAACATTTTTATAAAGAATACCGCTTCAATTCTTCCTGTTTCTCAGACCAGTCATGAGTTCTTTCTGCAATGGATATTCCAGTTTAAATCAGATCAGCAGAGTTTAAATGAACCAGCAACCATGCAGTGTTGGCAGAAGAAATAATAATCTATTTATTCCATGTCAAATCTAACTTTCTTGCTCGCATTATCCTCCTCTGTTGAAATTTTTACTTCCAAGCATGACCTCGCTCTACTGGGAGCTGCATGTTGACAGACACCAGCAGCACACTTCAAACGCGGCTGAAAACTTACACAGCTGGGTTCTCGAGCCATGAAGTGATGGTGTGATGACAATGAACAAAGGACAACGGTTTTAATGGTATGCAGAGACTCTCTGTTGTGGCAACAGAGAGAAAAGAGAACTAAAGGACCAACAAAGTCAATTAAAAAAATAAAAATACACAGCGTAGCACCAACGGGGCAAAGCTAGCTATGATCACAGCTGTTTGAATTGCTTGAAGAAAGTAACACAAGCCCACATGTTTTGAACTCAAATGCTAATGCCCTCTAAGATACCCAAGGTAATAATACTGATAATAGTCCTGCACAGCATATACATCAGTATCTCCTTGAAGAACAATGCATTTGTTGTTGTAAAGCCATATTGCAAATATAATCATACCAATATTAAACATAGGCTACTAACAATGAAGGGACCCTGGGAAGGACATGAGACATGCTAGAGCAGGGGTGGGCAACTTTGCTTGTCGACGGCTGCAGTTCTGCAATTGTGTGGAGTTTCTGTACTGCAACACACCTTTAACACATCAGACTTAATTATCAGACTTGTCTTGACAACTAACTCAGAACAAGTCTGCTAATCACACACTGACTGTAATCAGATGTGCTGCATCAGGGACTGGAAACAAGCTGGCAAATGTAGTCTGGGCTTCCCAGGTAAGGCAGCTGCCCCCACAACTCAACATCAGATAAGAGACGAGAAAATGGATGAATGGATGGATGACAACATTAAGCATTTCTACAGTAATAATGAAAACAGTAACAATAGAGCAATATGGCTGTGGTAATATGCTCAGTGTCCATAAAAGCAGTGACATTAATGGTAATAATGATATTAGTAGTACACAATCTATATAGTACTGCTCAGTTGCATCATACATATGCTATAATAGAGCTTTAAAGTAGTAGTATTAGTAGTAACAGTAGTAGTAACTGTTTTAAGCTTGTATTTGCTCAGAATACGTACATGGACAACAGAGGGCAGTATGACACTTAAAAATCACAAGGGTAATGTACAAAGGTAGTTGCCAATTTATAACAAGGATCTTAAAATTGTGAAATCAATTTTGTATTACCTTCTGATCATTTGTCAGAATATATATTGGAAATCAAAAGAACTCTATGTAACACTGTCTCAATAACTATAATAGAGTCATTTTATTGATGAAGATTATGATGAAACCTCAGAAGTGAGAAAATGGGAGGTTAGATTTTTTTTTATTTATTTATTTTTTTTTATGAAAACTCGAACCATTTGTAACACTGGCAAGCAAATGATCTAATATATACAATGTTTATCTTTATTAGCTTAATTTTCCCAAACTAAAGCCACTTAGTTAAGAAGTCTGCATAAATTGTGCATTGTGAATAATAGAGGCAGCACTATGGTGCAGTTCTTAGGAAGACTGCCTACCGGTAGGGTGGTTCGGTCCTGCTGGGGAGCTGGTCAGTGGGGACTTTTTTTTTTTTTTTAATCCTCTTTGAATATGCCAGAGTTTTCTCTACAGGATCCAAAAATTGCATGCCGAGGTTGGTTAATTGGTGCATCTGACTTGAATGTTGTCAGCCCATTAACTCAGCAGAAACTGACCAATTCATTATCATGACTTGGACACCATAAAGTCTGCTCGTTGCATGGTACATGATTGTGATGCGAACAAAAAAAAAAAAGAGGAAATTTAACATATTGTAATGAATAATATTGATAAAATCAAACCCTAGAGGCTGATTACCTTAAATTTTTCTTTTTAGGAGAGGGTACGGGATTTTATCAAACTACAGCCTCTACTACAAGAAAAACAAGTTCAAATCTATCTTGCCATTTGCATTTATGGCTGCGGTGGGGGCCAGAGCTTAACCCAGCTGCCATCAGGCAAGATGCAAGGTACACCCTCGGGATGGGGACAGGCTGCCAGTCCATCACAGTGCCAACACTGAGACAAATAACCATGCACGCTCACTCTTGGCGTCACATCTGAATAACAAATTGACCTAATATGCATGTTTGTGGGCCGTGGGAGAAACCACTATTTGAGAAAAGTCACTGCATGCACACTCCACACAGAAATACCCAAGCTAATATTAAAAAAGATGGATCCTCTTGCTGTTCGATGATAGGATCAACCAACCACACCAACAAGCAATCATGCAAGCTCTTCCATTCTGATCTAATATTTTTTAAGAATTTTTAACTTTTCCAACTTGTCACTCATGGTAAATGTAAAAAAAAAAACAAAAGAAGAACAAATTATTCTTGCAGATTGTAATCAGTTTTATCTTGATATTAGTCGCTAATGGATTCAGGAATAACACTGGAGACCGTAAAGTTTGAATTTCTGCAACAAGGATGAGCTACTCTAACTTGACCTGCATAAATTCTTTTTTTCATTTTTGAATTTAAAAAAATCAATTAATTTTATGCAAACTGGAGCGGCAGCATCATGAAGAGGGGAAAGGCTTTTGCCTTTTAATAAGTTTGAAAACTTTCTAATTGGTTTAGTTTAGTTTTTTAGTTTAATTTGGTTCTAGTTTGGTTTAGAAAGTTTATGTGAACATAATGATAAATCCAAAAACAAAACAAAAAGTGGAATTAAAACATGATAAAATGTTAAAAATTAATTAGAATTGTATTTATGTTGTATGGCATTATACGCTATGTGAAACCAGACTTCCTGACTTTTTCTGAAATATATCTAAGATTAAACACGTTTCTTTTGTCTTCTGTCTCCTATTCCTGTCTTTGTCCCCTCCTTCTCCCCCCATAGGGATAATTTATCTGCACGAGGGCTGACTAAGCAGCTGTGTGGTTGTCCTTTTCCCCTTTGTTTTTCTTTTTAACATTGACAACAGAAGCAGATACAAATCAATCCCCCAGCATGACTGTGTAGAAGTTGACTAGTTTTCGTGAGAATTACAAAACACAAGTGGATTTTAGAAATTGAATATTAGCTGAATAGACTCCCCTAACTCCACGGCAGGTTATTGGGTTACAATACACATTGTTTTCTTCGAGATAAGATAGGATATAAACGCAAGTTTGAGCAAAAAAACATTCATACGTGCACTGGAAAGGGAGAAATACAGTTATTTAAACATCTGTAAATGAATTACAGATTACAAATATTCCAATGTGTTTGAGGATAAAACACACACCAACATTCAGAAAAGCTGCAAGTGATAACTTAGCTTTGGACAAATCCAAATTTGAAGGACAGAATGCAAAAATGACTGCTCGTGTCAGCCTCTGTTTGCCATAGCTTGGTCAAACACGTCCTGCTGTTGTGTGGATGTTATCTCACTGACCATGTTGTTTGTTGTTCCACTTATTGTTTTGCCGTTTCTCCTTTTTTATTACTAAAACAAGTGGGTTGAAAAAAAGCACAGAGATTTTCCCCTGGAGACTGGTGTAATCCCTAATGTAAATGAACGTTCACTATCTGGTGCCCAAACTTTAGTCTGTTGCTCACAGATTAGGGTAGTATGGTGCAGTAAAGCATTTCAACACCACATGTGGTCTGTTTAATAGTGAGATAAATAAAACTCATTCAGACGCAAATATTCTCTCCGCTTACGGATGTAAGAGCAGCAGGAAATCAGGAAAGGTGAGGAGAGACTAATATTTATTTTTCTTTGCACCTTCACACACACATATATATATATCAAAGCTGTACAAGACAACAACATCTGGGTTCATTTTGTTTCAAATAAAATTCAAGAAATTGATATTTTGTACAATTTGTTGGTGATGCAACAGGAGAAGAGAGAATTTTTTTCATTTTTATAGCAAGACATTTTTGCTATTAGCTGTACAACTAATGACCGTGTTCATTACATGTAGATTTCCAATTTTGTACAAAGAGTTCAAGACCATGCATGTAGGAGTTTACCATCCAATTAAGCTACCTAAGATTTTTTTCTTTATTTTTTCTTTTCTTTTTTTATTTTGTTACATCAAAGTTAAAAGATCAGGCAGGGGTAACAGGGATCCCAGTGACAAAACCCTTCAAAAGTCTGAATCCAAACGCCAAGAATTATACCATAATTTCAACGGCTGCATTTGAGAACTTGCAGATCCCATTCATGATAAAAAAAAAAATTAAAAAAAAAAAGAATAAACTGATATAAAATATACAACCATGCAATGATGAGACAATAAGGTTTAATGCGATTAAAAACCAATTTTAGCAAATTCATAAGCGGCACTGACTTTAAGCAATGAGTGGTTTTATATCTTTCAGTAAAGGCAGCACAGATGATATTGTCATAAATAATTGAATAAAATACCAGAAACCATTAATCTCCAATTTCTAAGGCAGGTTTCATAAAGACAGAAAAAGGTTGTTGTTAACATCTGTTTGTATAACAAGAATTTTAAAACTATAGACATGAAACACTAGAGAAACAGACGACACCAAAAGTGAAGAGAACGACCGAATGGCAGCTGCCTTATACACCCGTAAGTAAGAGAAAATCAGAACAACAAAGACACAAAAGCACTTACAATGTTGTAAAGGAAGACAGTAATAATTCATTTCAGCAACCAAAACTCGGACTGGTCACCGAGACAAGGAAGATGCTGAACGAGGTTCGCTTTTCCAGTTGTAAAGACAAAACTGTAACAGGCAGACAGGGACCAAAAATACAAACACTGAGGTGTGAGAAGCGCCCTGTTTATGATCCAAAATGTTGAACAAGAATTTAATTCATAATTTTTTTTAAGTAACAAGTCAACTCTGATGTTTGCATTAGATTAGATGTGTGCCGGTAAAATATGTCATTTTTTTTCAGTGAGTGTGTTTAAAGACTACATATCAACTCAATTAATCAATTTTCTTTACTCTGGAGTTGAAAATAAACTGTACAGAAAGCTAAACCAGTACTTCAGTCTCCAGGATGCATTCTGTTAACAAAGCTAGAGTTACAGCATCCCTGCTACTTAAATGGGATGCTGTAACTCTAGAGACTGCAGACCAGGGGCTGCATTCATCAAACTTCTTAGCAGTTTCATGAATATGCCACAATTTAGTGAGGTGGACAACTGAGTTTTAAATGCCGGTCTCAGAGTGGTGTTAAACCAGTCCTATGTGACGTAAAATTAATGTATGATGACGTCATGTCCAAGTCCATTTAATTGACCAGTCGCTGAATGGAATAATTTATGTAAAAAAATATTAAAATAATCAGTAAAATTATATGAGATATATACATAGACAATTCATAAATACTAAATATTTCCTAATTGAACTTATTAAAACTTATTAAAACTTATTAAAGTTTCACAATTTTGCAAGCTGGTGACTAGTGAGACAACGTCCCTCATTAAGTCCACAACATACAGTAAAGAAAAAAAAAATGATTAGACCACCATTGCTATCAAAATGTCACATAGATTTTTAATGCCTCGTACAACTAAAAGTACATTTGTTTGGTAAACAAGGATAGCCTAATAATTTTTTTTTATGACTGATCAGCTTTTTATCACCAAATAAAGTCAAGATGTCCTTCTGCTCCTGGAACATCCTCGCACGTCTCTCTTTCCTCTATGTCATCCTCTACAGACAACTCCTAACCACTAGGAGAACTCTATGGGGTCTCTTAAATATCTGGAGATGTAGGAATAGTTCTCAGACTTGAGAAAGTTGATAAATAGCATTTATTCTAAAGTTTGACAGTAGGACTAAATTCCACATATTCTCAGCACTTTAAGACTCTTGGTAAACACAGTCCAGGTTTTTATAGCAGCAGAAAAAATAACTGAGGAGCAATTGGCCTAAACCTTTCTGCACCTGTCTTCAATAACGTAATTAAACACACACATGAACACACAGACTGTGCCAACACAGTGCCACAAGTAGAGCCTGACAGTTTCAAAAGGAATGTTACGACTGACTTGCACAGACCTGGACTTTTATACTTGTCTTTCTCTTTTTATTCTTTGACTCATTTTCCGTAAACAGAAAATGTTCCTGTTTTCTGCATTAATCTACACTCATGACCAGATATCACAAGTTCTCACACAAATCTTCATGTCTGTATTAGTTTCTTATATGCTTGTATGCAGGAACATTAGTTTGTTTTAATCCTTTCCAAGGACACAGTTTGTGCTTTGTCAGTATGTTGAGAAGTAATGGCAAACTTAATATATGCTAAATCAATCGAATGCCTGGCAGCAGAAGAAAATACACACAGAAATATTGACAAAGCAAGACAGAGAGTAATTTTTATTTAAAAACCACAAAGTGAGATGGATTAGTTGCCAACATTTTTCATTAAGGATGAATAATGGAAGACTGAGTTTTATCAGATGTGGAATATACATATTTAGTTAGGACACCACACAAAAAAAGAAATTGGAAGAGACTTTTTTGTTCGGTTGTCATCATGAGGATATTGAATAAAACACTCCTGTGGAAGACTGTCAGAATGATGTGCAACAAGCAAAAGAAATAGTTCAAGCACATGTACTGAAATGAATAATGCTTTGTATGTCGTAAAGAAAAACTATTGTTAGTTATAATGGAAAAATCTGCTTTTTCAAAAGAAAAATAAATGACATTCCCCTTTAAAAGCACAATGGATTGTGAGGTGAAATGACTTTTTATCATTAACCCATTGGACATTTAATTAATCATTTTAAAACAGACAAATATTCTAAATATTCCAACAACTTTGTCTCAGTGTAAATTAACTCAAATGTACACTCTCAAAAATAGAGGTACAAGATAAGGACATTTCTGTACTTATAGGTACATTTTAAAGAAATGTTCTCTCAAAAGTACAATACTGGTCTTTAAGAGACCAGAAGCACACCTTCAGAGTACGAAAAAGGGTTCAAAGTGACATAAAGTACAAATTTGTACTATTTTGACCATAAGGGTACCTGCAGCATTGAAAAATGTAATGTTAATGGCTGTAATGTTACAAACTAGAGCAGAGTTGAGTGATGACAGTAGTACTACTTAACAGTCATTTACTACACCAGACAATGAAGGTCAGATGCTGCAAACTAAGTGTATGGCTGGTCAGTATTTTGAGTTTTTGAAGATTATTTCTAGATTAAAGATAAGATAATATTGCTAAGTGGAATGGACCAGGCCTAATGCTGTGAAAACATAAAAACATAACTTGAAAAGGTGAGGTTGAACTTGATAAGGTACAAAAATAGACCAGAACTGAAGGGTACAGAAATGTCTCTCAAAAGAGTACACCCCCAGCGACAAGCATTTGTACCTTTTTAGGTACAAGCTGGTACCTAAAATGGTGTACAGGGCACCATTTAATTCAAGTTAAAGTCTTGCTCAATATATATATATATCCAGTGACTCCATGGCAGGGGTGCCCAGCCCTGTCCTCAAGGCCCACAATCCCAAAGGCTTTCCATGAATCACTGTTCAATTTATCATTTTAAACAGGTACATTTCCAAGCAAGATGAAAATGGTGAAAGTTATGCCGCTGTTCAAAACAGGAGACAAACAACAATTTAGAAAATACAGACCATTTTCACCGTTTTTAGTTTTCCAAAATCCTGGAAAAGTTATTTTTAAAAAGATTGGATACATTTATTGACAAACATAATGTTTTATCAGATTTTCAGTACTGTTTTAGGAATAATAGATCAACATCTTTGGCAACAATGTATTTAATAGAGGAAGTAAGAAACATAGATGTTATGATATGAGGTTTTTCGTGTTCCAGGTTCCTGTTTTATTTAGTAGTTTCCTGTTCGGTTTCCTGCCTTTTTGTTTCTGTTCCTAGTTTTCACCTGGTCTCGTCAGATTTACTACACCTGTTTCTTGTTTGGTTTCCAGGTGTTTGTCGCCCTTTGTTTTAGTTCAGTTTGCTGGTTCTTTGTGTTCACTTCCCTTCAGTTTAGTTCTGAGAATAAAGATTCTTCATTCAGCATTCCTGGGTTGATTCCTGTATTAGGGTCCTCACCTCCATCCCCCTGACAATAAATCAGAAACTATTTGCAGCAGGAGTATTTATTGATTTTAAAAAAGCTTTTGATACTGTTGATCATGATATTTTGCTGAATGGGATAAGAGATGCTGATATGTGCTGAAATGGATAGAGCGATTCAACAAACAGGCAACAATATGTAACAATTGGTGAACACAAATCAGATTATTTGGACATGTTTGTGGAGTCCCCCAGGGGTCAGTGTTGGAGCCAAAACTCTTTATTCTATATTTCGAAAGTGTCTGATACATTGAAACCTATCCTATTTGCAGATGATACAAATATTCCACGTACTGGAAAAAACATGCAGCAAGTCTGCAAAGTCACACAGGAATTGAAGAAAGTAAAAAGATGGTTTGACAAATTATCAGCGAATTTAAATAAAATAAAAAATTATTTGGAAGTTGTAGTACAGATATTGGGATACAATTAAAAATAGAAGATGTAATAATTGAAAGGGCATATGACTACAAATTTCTTGGTGTGATTATCAACCACAGAGTGTGCTGGAAGTCACATATTAAATTTGTCTGGCAACAAAATATCACAGTGTTGACTAAATCTAAACAGTTTATGGAGCAAAATTCACTGTATATCCTGTACTCTTCACTGATTGTGGCATGTTTGAATTACTGTATTGAGCAGTGGGGAAACACTTAATTATTTACAACCGTTAATATATACACACAACAGAAAAAAGCAATAAAGTTTGTCTGCAAAGTTGAACATCGGGAACATACAAATTTGTTATTTTGGAAGTTAAAAACATTGAAATTCAGTGATTTGGTGGAGTTACATACAGTAATGTACAAAGTTAGAAATAATTTACCTGGTAACAAACAAAAATTTTTCTTTAATCATGAAGGGGGATATAATCAGATATAATCTGAGGGGGAAATTAAATCTGACCCTTTTAAGTGTAAGAACAACTTTGCATGTTCCTTACAGTATATGGTGCAAATTATTGAATAATCTTCAGGAAAAATTCAAACAATGTCCAAACATTATCCATTTTAAGAAAATAGTTAAAGAAATGTTATTTAGAAAATATGATTTAATTAAATGAATGTATATAAACCAATAGTATAAATAAAGCTATACTTCTAATAAAACCAAATATATGTAAGTATATGCACATATATGGGGGCATGTACAACTGCAAGTATATATATATATATATATATATATATATATATATATATATATATATATATATATATATATATATATAGGTGTATAGGTGTATGCTGTGTGTATGTACATAAATCATATTGCATATGTATTTACGAGAGTATAGATATATAAATAGGTGTTTGACCACTTATAGAGGTATTGATGTCATTGTTTTGTCTCTGTGAGTGTATATGGGTATATTTATATGTTTATGTATGTATAAATGCAGATATGCACATGAGTATGTATGTGTACATGTTTATATTTATTATGTTTTATATTTAATTATTTCTTTTTCATAAAAAAGGAAGAAGCAGAAAAGAAAACTGACAATTAAGGGGTTATTATAAGAACTGCCTGAAAGATATGATTATAATTGTAAAGGGGGGCAGGAATAAATAAGCATTACTTCATCCTGCTCTTTTTCGGACTCTGTAATTGTTACTTTTTTTTTTTAACCTGTTGCTTAAATTGTGTGGTTTTTTTTTTTTTTTTTGTCTGAAATAAAGAAATTAAAATCAAATTAAATCAAATCAAATACAACTCAAACCAATCACTCATTGTTCAGAACTTTATTGCTACTGGATCCATTAACTGGACGCCAGATGTGTTGGAATGGGGATACATCGAAAACCTGCAGGACAGCAGCCCTTGAGGACTGATTTTAGGCACCCCTGCTCTATGGTTTCTTAACACAATTGGCACAGAAAGATTTGAAATAGTCTGCCTTTAAGTTGAGCTAACTTAATGGATCGATTTATCAACTTCTAGTGACTTTTAGGACAGTCAATAGCACCTTCCCTAACCGATGTCTTTGTAACACTGCATTAGCATTAATCACAGTACAGCTTCTTTTTCTCTCCATTGAAAACCAGCAGCTAGTCCTAAGCATAATCTATTTTCTTTCACACAAAAATACTGTTTGTTTTATAGACAACATTATACAAATATTTGCAGCTAGCATCGGGAGGTCAATTTAGCTAAGTGTCAACTTTATTCCTTTAACAGAAGCCTTCCCTCTGACAGATGTGTGATAAGCATTGTTATTTGCCCTACAGCTTGATAATGTCATCTGTACATAGATGCTTGGTTCATACATGCACGTCTTGTTTTTCACATACTAATTTAATTTTATCCATTTTAACAGAGAGCAAGTAGTGCACCAAAAGTCAACTTCCATCCGACCACAGTCTGGCAATGAGAGGCAGAAACCCGCCAGGAGATGATTATTACTCAGACAGACCGTCATCAACCAGTTAGCAGCCATCTGGCCAGCCTGCAGCCGATGACTGGCAGTGAACCGACCAGGAACCATCGGGCAGTTTTCAATCTGTTAGCCAGGAGGTAAAGAGTTAACAGTCATGAGTGTCACAATGATGACCTCACTGAGTATGAGGTGATGAAATTGAGTCATTACAGTAGTTTTGTGCTTATAGCATCCTGGTGTGTTGCCCATGGCAGGGAAGTAGATTTCCATTACCTGTATTTGGAATGTCTTTGGTACACATTTTTTATGCAGTCAATACGGTCCAAGGTGCACAACATCAATAGTCACTTTTTCCTGTACTTGAGGCATGGAGACCATTTAAAGTGACACTGGCTGAGAAGCAGAGGAGAAAATACTTACACCATACAGAGAAGGGAAAAAAAGCATGCAGTTTTGCAAAACCAATAGATTGTATACTTTTGTTGACTGATAAAAAAAAGAAAAAACTGTTGAGAAATTTCTTCACAAAGATTTGTAGACAGAAATAATTACAACTCTTATTGGTGTGAAATATAGAAAGAGTGTGGACACCTTTTCTGAATTAGTCAGTGCTTTTTTTCTTTTTTAAAGTCCTAGGTGAAAATTTACATACTGTTTTCAAAGTATTCCTGAGTTTGACAGCTTCCACTCCAACTCCGCTTTTACCAATCCCTGCAAGTCATTTTACTGCATTTTTGTTTTAGATTAAACGTATCTTAATATAATAAAAAAAAAAAAACTACTCTCGAGGAAACAAGACTGCCAAGCACTTAGTATAGATGATAAGACTTTGTGGTATTACCTTGACAAGAAAACCACCAGGGAAACTGAATTTTTCAGGTAATGTTAAGAACCAGCTGTCAAACTTAATGCTATGTTGTAATATGATATATTATAGTTTATAATCACATTTACAACAAACCCCCTCAGTGCACGGCTGCTCTGCTTAGTGTGTTGAAATGCAACCCTTTTAAACTTGCCAAAGTGGATGTGCTGTGTGTCGAGCAAGAAAAGATCTCTATGTGTTTATTGCACCTCGGAAGGGAATGGAACAAATATAATTGGCTCATCTAAGTGAACAATTATTTCCATCCCCCTGGATTATCTGCCTGTCAGGAATAAAATTCCATAACATTTCTGTATGCTTTTAAAAGGCATGATTAATCATAGTTTTTTTCCCCCCATAAAAAGCACTTCTTTGCCCTTATTTGATTCCACTCACAAATATAAGTAGGCCTTCACACAGCCAGAGTAACTTCAGTTTAGTGCTGTAGCACAGGAACTTGTTTTCGTCTCCTTAAAAAGGGTACATGTTACAGTGGGTGGAGGGAGGTGGACCCAAATGCAGGAGTCGGGGCGCCAGTCTACAGAACTCAGGTTTATTCCCAGGGCAGAGCAACAAAATGACAACTAACAGAATGACAATGAACCAACCAAACACAACTGAAACCGAGGGGTATAAATACACAGAAAAACCAAACAAGAAACAGGTGAAGCAAATTAACTAAGTGAACGCAGGTGAACTCAATGACCGGGAAATCAATAAAGCTAAACAAACAAGGGAACCAAACAGGAAATACTACCAAAATAAAACAGGAACCCAGAACCAAGGAAAAAGCAAACCACCACATCATAACAGTACCACATCATAACAGTACCCCCCCTCAAGGGCCAGCCACCGGATGGCCCCAAAAACGTCCAGAGTCCCGAGACGGGCGGGAGGAGGGGGCCCGGAGGAGGGACCAGGGGAAAAAACAAAGTCCAGGGGCACAGGGCCTAGCTCTGGAGGGCGGCCGGGAGGCCGAGACGACGAAGGCAGGCCAGGCTCTGGAGGACGGCCGGGAGGCCGAGACGACGAAGGCAGGCCAGGCTCTGGAGCCCCCACGTTGGACACTGGAGACGGGGGAGAAGGAGCGACCTCCTCGCCGCACACTGGAGACGGGGGAGAAGCGTCCCGACCCGGGACCCCCTCGGGAACATGGAGCAAGGGAGAAGCGTCCCGACCCGGGACCCCCTCGGGAACATGGAGCAAGGGAGAAGCGTCCCGACCCGGGACCCCCTCGGGAACATGGAGCAAGGAAGGTGGACGGGCTCTGGGCGCCGGCGTGGGAGCCTGCAGCGCCGGAGACGTGGACCTGGGCGCCGGCGTGGGAGCCTGCAGCGCCGGAGACGTGGACCTGGGCGCCGGCGTGGGAGCCTGCAGCGCCGGAGACGTGGACCTGGGCGCCGGCGTGGGAGCCTGCAGCGCCGGAGACGTGGACCTGGGCGCCGGCGTGGGAGCCTGCAGCGCCGGAGACGTGGACCTGGGCGCCGGCGTGGGAGCCTGCAGCGCCGGAGACGTGGACCTGGGCGCCGGCGTGGGAGCCCGCAGCGCCGGAGACGTGGACCTGGGCGCCGGCGTGGGAGCCCGCAGCGCCGGAGACGTGGACCTGGGCGCCGGCGTGGGAGCCCGCAGCGCCGGAGACGTGGACCTGGGCGCCGGCGTGGGAGCCCGCAGCGCCGGACGGGTTCCGGGCGCCGGCGTGGGAGCCCGCAGCGCCGGAGACGTGGGTCTGGGCTGGGACGCGGGCGGCGTAGACCGTGGACCAGGCGGGGATACTGGATACGTGGACCGTGGAGCTGGTGGCTTGATAGCCAATCTGGTTCCCCAGAACCGCGACTGGACCTCAGTGTCGACTGGTTCCGGTTCTTCGTCCAGCCCCAGCAGCATTCCCACCAGTTCGTCACTCGTCATGCTCACTGGGGGTTTTTGCTTACGGCGCCTGGAGTGTCTCTTTCGTCGCGAGGTCCAGAGAGGGTCTGGGTCCAGAGGCTCGTAGGTCGGGAGGTGTTTGGCTGCCTCCCGACGAAGAAATTCAAAGAGAGTGATCATCTCCGCTGGGTCCTCGTTTGGTTGGTTCATTCTGTTACAGTGGCTGGAGGGAGGTGGACCCAAATGCAGGAGTCGGGGCGCCAGTCTACAGAACTCAGGTTTATTCCCAGGGCAGAGCAACAAAATGACAACTAACAGAATGACAATGAACCAACCAAACACAACTGAAACCGAGGGGTATAAATACACAGAAAAACCAAACAAGAAACAGGTGAAGCAAATTAACTAAGTGAACGCAGGTGAACTCAATGACCAGGAAATCAATAAAGCTAAACAAACAAGGGAACCAAACAGGAAATACTACCAAAATAAAACAGGAACCCAGAACCAAGGAAAAAGCAAACCACCACATCATAACAGTACCACATCATAACAGTACAGCAGATGTTTCATGATGCTCTTCTTCGTGAGACACTAAATCAGGGCGTCTGAGACACTAATGTTAATTAAATCATCAAATTAGGGAAGAAAATATTCATAATCTTTTCTACTGTCTTGGAAAACAGCACCTCATTATAGATATTTTTCCAGAAAACATAAGTAGCAGTTTACTTGATCATCATTGTGTTTTTGCACACAGTAATTGCACACATTTAATTCCAAACCTTGAATCATAGTTACAGTAACAGCTGCTGGGACTTTTAGGACCCAAATGCCACCACCATGCTGTCCAGATCAATCAACCTGCTTGCAACAGTGGCAGTTTACTGCCCGGAAAAGCCTTATAAATCTCCCACCTCCATACAGACATGTCCCATGTTTTGAACAGGTCAAATAAATAAACTATTATTTAGTATGTCTATAGTATGTCATACTTTCTGTATTTCAACTTACTCACCTGAAGTTTTTAATCAATTTAAATGTGGATTTGAAGCTCATTTAATGGGAAAATGAACTGTCAGCAACCTAACCCTCCACATGCAGTTGTTCCAGTGAGATATGCTGCATCAAGATTGATGAATTTTACATTTCAAGTTTTATCGTAGAAATCCAATCAGAGGTATCTGAAAAGTGTGTGTTTTAATATGACATAGAAGATATATATAATTTACTGCAAGTTATGGTGAATTTGTCAGGCAGTGTAAGGTATTTCAGAAGGCTGCTGAATAAGTGCTTATTTTACTTTTTAAATTTAGACAAATATTTGAGCCTAAACAAGGACAGGCATATCAGAAGTATGTATCCCACCACAACATCAGATTTAGATAAATTGGCTCTGTAAATTAAAAGAAAAAAATCATGCCAGACCGTTCTCTTACAATGGGGAAACATAAACACCCACAAGCAGGTGGTTTATGGCTCTCTTCTGAGGTCTTCATAGTGAGCGATTGCACACATGAACCATTTTCCCTTGTCCTCTGAACTTTTTTTAAAAATTTTTTTTTAATCTAAGTTTGAGGATTTCTTTGCTATGAAGAATTTTCTTTTAATAAAACTATGCAAGACTGAATCTTATAATAATCTAAGAGGAAGATAAGCTCTTGAAGTGACTGTATGGTTGCCAGGCAGCCATATTACCTTTAGCTAATAGCATTTCTGCTTGAAAGATAAAATGGTTTTCTTTGTTAAGATAGCAGCCAGCACAAAACAGTTACACCATTTCTAATAGTGTTGCTGGTACATTCAAAACAATGCATCCAATGCACATTTTCTATGCTGCTTAATCCAGTTCAGGGTCATGAGGATGCCTATTAGGAAGCTAGAGGCAGGGAACACACTGGACTGACCAACAAAATATTCAATTTATCTTCAGACAGATAGTAAATTTAATAAAGAGCATAAGTAAATAACAGAGGGCTGGATCTACTAAGATCTCAGTTTGCTAAAAGCAATTTACATGTGCAATCTATAATTTTGGGTGATGGGCTGACTCACAGTTGGCAGGTGATTTACTAAGAGTGGTTGTGTAAATGGTGGCAGGTGCAAACGTATTGGCGACACCCTGTTCCATATTGGGTTTTGTGGTTTAAGACAAGCTTCATGAATCTAATCATTTGCTCATGTAACTCTGGAAAATCCAGCTACTGCAAAAAAAAAGCTGTGTTGGGTCTCTCTTAATGACTGCAGAGTGTGTGGAAACCTAATTACCGTTGTTACACATTGCATTTAGGACTTGGAAAGCATACTGAAAAACGAAATTCGGAGTTCCCAGCTGTGACAGCTACCGCAAAAAAAGTACAGACTTGTAAGCAGATTTTTTTTTTTTTTTCTTTTTTTGTCACTGCAGGTTATTTGCGACTCTGTTGTGGCTCCAGAGTTTCCCTAACATCTCCAAAATGGCAACAGTGGATAAGTGATAAATTCTGATGACTGTTTCATCGTTCATCCCAAAAAAATTTCACATGAGCGTGAAAAGTGTGTGCTTTGCACCTCCTTGACTTGTTTCAATCTCTCCACCTTGTGACAATAACTGCAGCCATGTGCGCAATTATACACACAGAGTGTTTGTATGTTCTTTTGAAACATGATTTATGTAGGGGTAGTTTCAATGTGCAAAATTGCTCTCAAATTTGATAGATCACTTTACAGGTGCTAAATTAATATATTTGCATTTTCTTCTCCCGAAAAATGCAAAAGTGTTTTTGCATGCCACTTATTGCATAACCATTGCAACAGACTAATTGGATACAGGCATGCTATTGTAACATTGAAAGACACAACCACAACAAGTGGTTTACTAGCACAGCTAGTAAATCTGTTTGCATTGTTTTTTACATGTGCTATTACTTTGCAAATGTCTTTTACATGCAAACATTTAGTAGATATGCACTGCAAAAACTCAGCCTTAAAAAACAAGAAAAAATCTACAAAAATTAGGTAAATGTTGCTTAAAATAAAATAAATTATCTGCCAACAGAACAAGAAAATTTGGCTTGTCAAGACTTCCCAAAACAAGTAAAAATACTCTTAAAACAAGAGGAATTCTCTGGCATAAAAACTAAGAATTATCTTACCTTTAAAAAAATAAGCATATGTGTACTCAATTTAAGATTTTTAATCTTACTTCGATTTCAGTTTTTGCAGTGCAGTGCACAACATAAAAAAAGCCTAACATAAAAGAGATCCACTGTGCATACATGTCCTCATGTGTATCCACTGTGCTTGTTAGATTTGATTGGTTTTCAATTAATTCTGCAAACGCATGATGAAATATGGATTTATGTTGTTAAAATGTTTATTAACTAATAACTCCAACAAATTTGAGAAAAAAAAGCAGTCCTTCAGACAAAAAGATGCACAGTTTATTGCATTTGTGGTGCAGCAGTCCACAAGATACTGCAGCTGAGCAGAATGGACCCTGAGAAAGCCAGAATCTTAAAAAAGGCAGCCATCAATCAGCAACAACCAGAAAAACAAGCCTCTGCTCACTTCTAATAAGCAGACATGGGAAATATAAGGGCTGCAGAATGAAGCAAAACAAAATAAGCCAGAGAGGGAAGTATATTCAGGAGAAATAAAAAAAAAAAAATGTTTGAGTGAATTGGGGGAAAGGCACAGGAAAGAGATATGAAGAAGAAAGACTTTAACTTTCACTCTGTTACAAATCTCTGCTGGACGATATAACATGAGGGAAGAACAATGGTAATTAAAAAAAACGAGGAACCCATCATCTGAAATAATAATGACTCAATTGTGTCTATTTGAAAAATGTTCATGAAGAAAATGTGTTTTTGACTGGAATGTGTTTTTTTGAAAAGATAATTTTGTATTCGTGTGTTTTTTGGCTTGTTTGCAGTAAATACCATTAAATGACAAATGCTAAGTTGTAAGTGTGGCAAAGTTTGCTAACAACAGACTTTTTGAAAATGTGTGTTTGTGAGAGTCCAGAGTGAACAGACCTACTTTATTATCAAGATTTACAACATTAGCTGCAGTTTTTCATATTTCATCATTTCTGTTCCGATCGCTTTCTGGCTTCTTTTCAATTTTTGTTTTTTTCAATTTTTCTTTTAACCGTGACTGTCCAGCACAGGTTAAAATCTTGTTAATATGTGTGTGTGAAAGCCTTTCAAGTTTAAGTCTGGAAGTAGTTTCAGGTTATGATAATGGAAATGTGAAGTTCCACCTCAGGGGGTTAGAACTATGTCGGATCAGAACAGACAAGTATGTGTGATTTCATGTCATTTTAAAGATAAGAGTTTGGAAGTTTTAGGAGAGGCAATGTTAACTGCAAAGAGTGACATAAATAAATAAAGTTCTAATCGACATGTATTAACAATAAAAAAAAAAAAAAGATTTACAATCTGACTGCAGTTTGCTCAGCTAAAGAAAGTTTTAAACACTTTATTAGTGTTAAAAGAAAAAGTGCTGTACGGTGACATGTCAGATAAACCACACTAGAATGTCAGTAGGTTACGACAACCAATCACATATCTCTGAACTTCATCAGCTGACCATTCAGAATATCATTGGGGTGCAAATGATAACAGTTTCAGTCAGGGCTGCCCTTTATCACCCATTCTGTTTGTAACTTTTATAGACAGAATTTCTAGGCGCAGCGGAGGTGTTGAGGGGATCCAGTTTGGTGACCTAAGGATTGGGTCTCTGCTTTTTGCAGACAATGCGGTCCTGCTGGCTTCATCTAGTCAGGATCTCCAGCTCTCAGCCGAGTGATACACTGCTGAATGTATGATGAAAATCAGCTCCTGCATATTCATGATTTTGTTCCTCAGCCAGAATAGGATGGATTGTCCTTTCCAAGTCGGGAGTGAGGTCCTGCCCCAAGTGAAGGTGTTTAAATATCTCGGGGTCTTGTTCACAAGTGAGGGAAGGATGGAGCGTGAGATCGACAGACAGATTGTTGCGGCGTCTGCGGTAATGCGGATTTTGCGCCGGTCTGTGGTGAAGAAGGAGCAGAGCCAGAAGGCAAGGCTCTAAGCTCTTCTTAGAGTAACTAAGAAACAGACAAACAAGGCAACATGCAGTGAGGATCATCGCTACACTGCCTCTGATATGTGTCCTCATTACCTCGCAGTGAAAGTCACAACCTCAAAAATCTTCTACTTCTGTAGGTGACTGAGTGATCTGCCGATTAACCTAAAGTATTATGAGAAAGCAGATAAAACACCTTCTTAAACTTAATGATCACACTGAGCTAATATGAGATTGCAGATGAGATGATCAAATTTCAGAGTAATTTATATCAAGATGATCTCATATGTTTAAATACCATGCCAATTTTGGCACTTTTCACATGTCATTTATGGACAAATCTGGGCAAACACCAGAAGCGGACCCTTCCCCCACACTGCAGTGGCATGTCAGAGCAGATGAGATAGGAATTGTACTATTATTTAAAGATGTCAAGGAAATCTGGGAGGACTTGCACAGTTCTTGACTGTTAAAACTGAAGTGGGAAACTTCAGTTATGGTAAAAAGATGAATGCAAAGAACAGAAGTTACTTTACTGCAGTCTGATGGTGGTTGACACTGTCTGTCTGCTGAAGGCAGTGTGTTCGGATCAGTGGAAGAGCAGAAATGAGACACTGCTGTGGCAGAAGAAACAATGGATTTCATGCCTTACTCCAAAAGTACGGTCAATGTTGGTGAACAGTTGTCAATCCGACACTATTTTATGTATTAAGCTAAACGTGGTGCAACAGGAAACATTAGTCAAACTAGTTAATGGCCTGAGAGACAAGGGGCTATGGGGTCGCAAAGAGTTAATGACTAATTTGGGAGATATTATGAAATGTAGTGTCATTTGCTCGTATTACAGCAATGTTGTGAGAAGCATATACAAATCAACAAATAACATACAGATGTGTCCTGCAGCCTAAAAACTTGTTAAAGCAAAACTATGTAAAATCAGACAAAATAGAAAAATCAACTGCCTATGCAAATGTTTAAAGCTATGTCTTAATAACTCTGTCATGGTGTAGACTGTAGAGCATGCCTTCTTGTGAGTAGCAAAACCAGCTTTATAGTGCAGGTGGCATGGTATGTACCGTGTGTAGATACTTTGAAGGCACACTTCTTGTTGATGTAACAGATGATCTTTATTGACTACAAAAAACAGAATAACTCTGAGATCGCCAGATAAGAATGTCTAACAATGTCAGTCCATCTTTCCATGTTGGGAGGTGGTCACAGACACAAAGTATTGTGCAAGATGGCCCAATAGACAAAATGGGTACCAAATAAATCTATTTAAGGACTATCTCCTCTTCTTGAAATGTCATTTAAAAAACACCCAAAATGTTATAGGGTTGTGTATTATCTTGTCAATGTATGCTAGCATGAAATATTATGCAGAACTATGACCATGTGTTCTGACAACACAATGTAAATAAAGGATGGGATAATACTGTTTTATGCGCACATTCTTCACATGAATGTGATATTTGGCAGTGTGGCTGTCAATTGATTTGAAGAATATTTAACTGCTCAACCATAAAATCCTCCAGTTTTTAAAACACTTTTTAAAAAAAAAATCTTTTTCACTTTTTTTGTGTACTTTGCAAACTACTTTGCAATTTTGTCAAAGGAATAGATAAAAAAAAAAGCTTCCAATAAATAAAAGCCTTAATTAATTCCTAATCAGGAATCAAACAACATGTGAAGAAGTGCGTAGGAGTGAGCTTGGTTAGTAGAGTTGATTCTCCTCATTTCTTCATTAGCGACTATACTATTATTTTTAAAAGTGTGTGACCAAGTGTATTCAACTGCTGATTTTAAAATGTCAAAATTTTATTGAGAGAAAAATCACATTCTGTTGTTAAATTGTCTTTGTGTCCACAGAAAAAAAAACAAAAATCCCTCTGCAATTCCATCAAGGTGTTTTTAGGGAGAAAAACACATGTTGGTCTGGGGAAGAGCAGAGAAGATGAAAATGGAAATAGTGGAAGAGAAAAGTATGATTGTCAGAAGGAGGAGTGAAACCAGAGAACATGAAAGCTGAAAGCTGAAAATGTGGAGCGAGTTAATGACATGGAAACTGTTTGATGTGGGGAAGCGCGAAAACACTTACTCAACCATGTAAATTAACTCCAACACACAGATTGTTTACTCTTCAAATATTGATGCTTTTCACTGGATTGTCTTCGAGTTTCCTTCACTTTCTTAGTTGCATCTAAATCTGTGTATTTGTGTGTGTGTTGCTCATATTGACAGTAGGTGTCAGAGGATATGTGATGCTGGCAGCCAAACCCGCGGTGTCCCTCCTCTTAGCAGAATCTGTCTGCAGTACTTTTTCCTGTCAGGTTGCACTTTATGAATACAGTCTCCAATCTGTTTGTTATGATCCAGCTGTTCTAAAGCAGGTGTTCTAGCATAAGAGCCATAACTTCTCAAAATTGGTTGTTAAAGTTACTACTAAAGATAATTATTGCTGTTGGAATTTAAACCTTGGCAAGGGAGTCAGTAATAATATTTTAGGTTTAGTTGTACTATAACATAAAAAACTAAAGGACACAAAAACAAACCACAAGCTGAAAGCAATGTGACATCGATTTACAGCAAGAAACCAACATGAAATCTGCACAGCAGTTTTTATACAATAAGTATAAAGGTTGAAGTTTAATAGCATTTCACATCACATTCGCAAATCAATATACTTAATGAAAATTGAGCTTCTTTTTTGCGTTTTTGTCTTAGGTTTAAGCAAAACACTAGCCGCGTTTACATGGACCACCTTTAATCCGATTGAACATCCAGTCAGAGTTAAAATGCATCATGTGAATACAACAGCTGAACTGACTGGAAAACATTTTCATTTGGATTGAAAGGGGTGTTTTAAGCCTTTTCACAACTGAATCTGCAGGCAAAAACCATGTATACACTTATTCTGATTCTCTGCATGCTTGAACTGCATGGAGATTATGCCACATAATGAGGATGATAGAGAATTTTAATCCTGGCAGTTGTAGGCACGATACAGCCTTGATAGTTTGCCAGTTTATTGCACCATTTATAACATCAATTCCTCAAAATTAAGAGCTGATCAAATGTAAATAAAATGAGAATACAATGATTGCAAATAGACAGACATTTCAAATATCGACAGTGAGATATTTTCACAATCAATGCGATAAGGTTTGTAAAGGTTCTGAGCAACAAATGCTTCCACTGAGATGATGTCTCATTCAGGGTAGGATATATATAATTTCAGCAACACTATGCTAAACCACATACAGAATACATCACAGAAACAGGGGTTCAGAATTGATCATTTTGGTTCTGGATTGGCCTCCTATGATGATTGTTTACTGACTTAAATCAACTTGAAATGATGAAATGCAAAATGCGACAAAGATTCAGGACCATTGAGCAGCTATTATACATGAGAAAATGATGAAGCAACATTGTGATCCCCAAGGTTCAACAACTGGTCTCTTCAGTTACCAAAAGGTCATTCAATTCAACTTTATTTGTATAGCGCCACTTCCCAACAATGTTGTCACAGGGCACTTTACATACACGAATCAACATACACATCATTTCAAGCTGATCATACATATCCTATAATAGAAACCAACTGATTACATCGAGTCATGACTTTGATCCAATCTCCCATCCTGAGCATGCACGCGGTGACAGTGGGAAGGAAAAAAGAGTGGGAAGCAAAAAGAAAACACACTATATATCAAGAAATATATATATATATATATGTCTATATATATATATATATATATATATATATATATATATATATAAATAACATCCTTTGTATTTTGTGATTTTTAGTTAGAGGAGATTTAGTTGAAGAACTTGATTTATAATATGTGCATGTTGGGTTAATGTCAATATCGGCCGATGATATCAGTATACTAATAATATACGACAAAATCTGATTAAAATACTACAAACTTTATGAGTGACAAAAAGTGCAACATTTTCTAAACTAACACCCATACATATTTCCTGTCACCCACAGCTGGCAGGAGGTAAGTAAACCTTTATTTATACAGCACATTTAAGGAAAATAAAAAAAGATCACAAAGCACTTCACAAAAACACACAAAAGACATTAAAAAAAAGTTTATTATTGCAAAGCTCAGAGCTGACTGAAGACATTTTATTTACTGTCTCAAAGATTGCTCACAGAAATATCTCCCAATCAAATCCAACTTAAGTGTTTGGTTTGATTTAAAACAAACAAACAACTTATAAGGAGGAGGATGAGGGAGCAGCTGGAACCAAATGAAGCTATGAGAACTGGCTGGTTGAGTTTAGACAATAACTCGGTTTGGTTACAACATTATCATGGCTAGGAGTACAACAGAATGGTTTTTTTAAATAATGAACAGAAACATAATCAATTCCATCCACTCAGGCCTATGATTTATTAATGCTTTATTAAAATACAAGCTGCTTTTGACAAGTTGTAAAAAATAATTGTGTCAGATGTGTTGCACCAGTAAAACATCTCAAAGCTGCAGGACCCATGTGGTTTGGAGATGGTAAACCCTGTGATAAAGAATAGTATTATAGCACATCACAGGCAGATTACCAATATAAGTAGCATATTCTTGAAAGACAACTACAGAATCTAAGTCCTTCTATAAATAAGCAAGTTAACAGGTTGGTTTTGGGAACAAGATGAGTCTCCATCTAACTGCACTTTCTCAACTGAAAACAAGGTAATTAAATTGAAAGCAGCGCTGGAGACCATGCCTAAGTAAAACCAATAAAACCACACTTAGATATTGTTTTTTATTCTCATTCCCCTCTGAGGCAAGCCTTCAAACTGGCATTGTTTCAGCACTGAAATGAAATCAGGAAAAAATGTGAGAGCAACCTCAGTAGGGGGATTAACTGCTTAGGATCAAAAGACATCATTAAAAGACAAGTAGTTATTTAATTCCATAGATCTAGAATCAAGTAGCAATTTTGTTAGACAAAGATGAAGCAAGCTTCAAACAGAGTGTTAAAATAATTAGAGCTGAAAAAAAAAAAAAATCTCCTTTAGCCAAGACACATGACGATTTATAGTCCCTGTCTCAGTCAGACGGCATGGTAACATGGCAAAAGTTCATTATGTTCACAGACAACCTGGACCGAGTATGAGTGATATAAGAATACATCTGTGATCACTATAAACCAGTTTATAGTGGTATAAGATATTCATGCATTTCACCATTTTATTAAAACTGCATTTTTGTTTCCATATGTGTGTGAAGAAAAAGAAAAAAAAAATATATATATATTTGTGTATATATATATATATATATATATATATATATATATATATATATATATATATATATATATATATATATATATATATATATATATATATATATATATATGTATGTGTTTCCATTCCCCTTCTGTGATATACTTCTATTTTAAAATGTCTGAAAAACCACCTCATGAGAGCGTAAAATCTTTTTGGCGATATTTGAAAGTTCTGTTTAAATATCGGTGTTTCCTTTAGTTTTTTTTTATTTTTTTATTGCCGTATAGAGGTTTTGCACAATTCTAGGTGTAATGGAAACACAGCTTGTGACACCAATAAGATGAGAAAGCAGTTCAACCTATAAGAAAAGTCATATTAAGATAGGTGGTGAAAAGATTTGGATTACAGTTACTTTTATTCATTACAGCACAAATCATCTTTTTTTTTTGTATGAGGGTAAGGGTGGATGTTTCTCTAAGCAGATGGTAGATGAGAAAGAAAGTTCCTTACAGTGCAAATACAGGAAGTGTACACCGTAATACTGTCAGTAGCTGGACAATCCTGCAGAAAGAAAAATAAAAACAAGTTTTTATTCGTTTCTTTTTTTAGGAGGAAAAATCTTCATTATTCAACCACCTGTGACTGGCTTCATTTTAATCCACCCGACATGTCACAGTTATTGAAAATCATTTGCCAAGCAGCAGCCCTGAGGAATCCACACACTGAAAATAAACAAACACACATACTACACATTGTCCTGCTGACAGAGATAGAGAGGAAGCCACAGGGAGAGTTTCCATCGACCTGCAGTCAAACTTTTAATAAACACATTAAATCCTCATGGATCCTCCCACTGAGCTGCTGCTGCGTGGCACTCATGAGGAATTAGCACTCAGAAAAATTAATTGGCTGCCTGTGTAGGAGTGGAGAGGACATAAAAAGAAAAAAAGAGGCGTCGGATGTGAGGCGATAAGAGGAGAAATGACAATAACACAAGAAAAAGAAGGAAAAACAAAGAACAATAAAAACTTAAGATGGAGGAAAGAAGACAGACTGATTTGAAGGATTGATTAGTTAACAGCAGAACAGGACAAAAGGTTGCGCACAGACAAGGCGAGGAAGGGGAATAGGGAGAAAGAAGGGAGAGAATAAAAGAAGAGCAGATGAAAGTTGTAAGAAGGAGCAAATCCATGGTAAGACTTTCGATTCAGGGTGACTCCAAGGAATTCTGATAAAAAATTAACAACAAAATGTCCAAATTATCATTAAAGATGGATTAGAACATCATTATGTTCACTAGCCAGTCATTCATCAGCTGGCCACCGCTCTTGCAACTGAAAGCGGTGGGAACTAAAAAAAGACTTGTTTTTATAATTAATTCAAAAGCTTCCCAAAGAACAAGCCTGTCAGACGAGTGTTTTTTTGAAAACGCTCCACCGACTAACATGTTGAAAATCCTTTATTGGTTTCACCAAATGTAAAATTATTTCAATCCATATATGTTAAATATATCAGCAAGCCTGAAAATCCAAACAATTTTGTACAAGTTCAACCGAACCTGAGAACGATTCTTTCCAGATCATCTATCTCATAGTGGTCAGTTAGATGAATTTGTAAGTTCAGAAAGTCCTGTTGAAATTTGTTTAAAAGATATGATTCATTGACAGACTGACTAGCTTTAGAGGACACAGACACAGCCGTATGCTCAGGTTGTGCTGGCTAGTCCTCACAGAGGTCCATCCATTACAACATCATACCTATATGTTGTAAAAACATCCTCATTGGTTAAAGAATCAGCACACTGCTTACATGAAGCTGTTCAGATTGTGTGGACAAGTCATTTATAATCTTTATGATGATAATGAACCTTTCTTAAACACCTTCCTTGCCCTACTTTTCTATTTAGAATATTAATATTTGGAGCAGGGGAACACTCAGGATAAAGTACTAAAAATACTAGCTAAAAATGGCATTGGGCCCACAGGCCAGTCCAGTACGGCTCCCACAGCACAAAAATATATTAGTGTCATAGAAAAGGCTGAAAACACCCTACATCATGTAGCAGAAAGGTTATTTCATTCTGTCTTTTGATCAAATTTGTCCACTTCTCTGCCTGATTTACTCTACTGAAGGTATGGTGCTGCTGCTCCTGCAGCTTTGCACTCGTTTAATGCGGCTGTCTCTTTATTAGGCTTGTTGCAGAGTGCGCCCTTACTGTGACCCCTGCGGATCACTGCTAATAAGTAGTACTTCTATCTTAGTGGTATTTTGCCACGATTTACCTGTCGTGATAAGTACATGTGCTCCAATGAGAAGGTTAGGTAGATAAGCTCAAGCTGCTAATCTCTCCCCTGGAGCTTACAAATATGACCTGATTGTTATGTATGACCTGTTTCTGTTGGCACATACTTCCTTTGTTTGTCATTTGAGGTAATGAACCTTTGTCTGCATCATCTCCGGGTCTGGCCTAAAACTTTCTCCTGCAACCTCCCTTAGCAGCTAAGTGCTACTACGGTGGCCTACACTGGCTAAAGAGTGCTAAAGACATAACATGAACTCTGTTGCTTTCTTTTGGCTTCATTTTTGCTTTTTAGTTATTTTTTAAATCAAGTTTTACCTAAAGTTGCTGACTTGCTCCCAAATGGAAGCTTGTTGATGTGTAGTGGGAAACATTTTGAACTGTTTTAGTGTGTTAGTGTGCATATTTGTTAAAGATTTCTAGTTTTTGTTTAACTTGTTTGTATGTTAATGTGTAAGCACCTGGGCAGAACTGATCTCTCTCTCTATCTCCTCCACTCTACCTGGGCTTGCTGCTGAGCCTGGTTCATAGCTGCTGCCAATTGGTAATCGGGACCAGTGGCATTATAAAAGACACTCCTGCTTACCTGGAGGCAGAGCTGATCTGGGAGCAAGCAGAGTGAAAGTTGCAAGGAGGACTTATAATGTGGTTTAGATGACAGTTTGTGTACTTTGTAAAGTTGGATAACTTTGAGTCTTTGTTAAGACTGTTGAAGCTCTGTCACTCACCCATGTTGGTCTTGGGGAGGTTTCCTTTTTTTCCCATTGTGTATATACTCTATATTTATTGTGATTCCTTATCATTTGTTTGCTTTTTATATTTCAACTGTTTTATCTGTTTTCTTACTGTTCTCCTGCTGCACTGAGCTACCTCTGCCTGCTGGTCAAGAATGATTTTTAGACTGGATTAGATTTTCGTGGCTTTTTTAATTGCATGTATTTTTTAGCATTTTTTTATTTTTTTTATTGCTTCTTCATGATTGGTTTGAGTTCTGCACCAGTTAAAATCAGTAATTCTTGGAATCATTATAGATGACAGTGCTACATGCTTTGTAATACGCAGGAGATAAATGTTTTAATCATCTAGTCCTGTCTTGCTTGGCTTGTTGAATTGCTCTGCCCAGGGGTGTCCTTACAGGGGACGCTTAAGGGGGCCACTGCCCCTCTACTCCTTTTGGCGTTACATATGTACATTGTAGTTTTTTAGGTATTTCTTAGAGAACCAAAGTACTGGATAGAAATGTTGTTGGATCTAGAAATATTTGAGCAAAATACATTTTACACGGATCATTCTGAAAAATTTTTTTTTTTTTTTTAATCAAGGATTAATTGTTCTGATTTATTGTGTAAGGTAATGTGGGACAATTATGAACAAAGAATGTATGTGTTTTACGTTTTGGTTAACACATGTAGTTTTGCCTTCGGCCTAGTTGGCTTCTGAAAATAAAAATTAGAATCATAGGTAATGTTCACTGCTGGGAGAATAAAGGTGCCATACAAGGTGTTGGTTTATAGGTGCAATGTCAGCATCATCACAATGTCCTTCAAGCTTCACCACTGTTCACTGCCTCCATGTCTGATGCACAACTTGATGCCCTGTAGTAAATTAAAAAAATTTTTTTGACAGACTGTAAATGGTTTACATTCTACATTTTCTCCATTTTCTTGCTTTTTTTATTTGATTGATTTTTTTTGACAACGCTAAGCTTTGGGAGAAACTCAATGTTGTCAGATCACAAAAGAGGAGGTTGAGATTCAGTGAATCAAAAGAAACTCATCATTTTTTGAACATTGGTTTAAATAAAGATATATTGTCATCCATACCTAATTATAAGTGAAAGAATGCCTTTGTTTAGTTTACTGTCAGTGGCGCGCTCCAACAGAGACAACACCTCTGGTCTAGAGTGCTTTGGTGTTGATTTGGCTCATTGTGGATTCTCTCGCTCTTCCTTTTTATTTTTTTTATAAACCTGTCTCTATAGCACCCATAGGAATAAATGGTGGAAAAACTCTCAGGAAGCAAAATGTGACCTTTTACTCTGCCACCTAAAGCTGCTTACAGTCAATGTAGTTCTGCATTCTGGCTTCAGTTTGAAGGCTGACAAAAAGTTGTGAGGCATTTTCATCATGCTTGCTTTGATTTTTACGGGATGAAATTTAAATGGATAAAAAAGGGGTTACTCTTTGGAAGTCATAACTAAAATTTCAACTAGTGTGGGTTCAAATGTGACATAAAACCTTAAAATCTACCTGTTAAACCAAGTCTAAGTTAACATTTTTCATAAAAAGCACTATCATTTATTTTCACATTTGACATTGATAAATGCAGCTCCCCACCAGTTAAGGTCAGGAAAAAAAACACAATTATTTTCAATTTATTTTGGTAAAACAAATAAAACACAGCAGTGCAGGTGAGAGCTTTTCAATGAGATTTTCTCTTGTAGATGCTAAGTAGCGTACTCAGATGGCTTTGTCAAAGGTGAGAAAGCTACTCTGTTGGAAACAATTTAGCTACAGCACACACAAACAGATAATACCTGTCACACACACCCACCTGCATATGTACATAACTTCTCGGGTCCCCTATAAAACACAAGGCAAAGCCTCATTTTGAGGCGTTAACGTAAAGACGTGTAAAAGAAACCTTGTGTTGACAGCTGTAAGTGTGTGAGGCCTCTGATCTTTGCCAGTGTGTGTATGGATTACACTAGTCAGCATGTGTTCAGTGATTCCTTTTCCAGCAGATGGCTAATTGCTTTATCAATTACCCATGAAAATGTTAATGGAGTGTCATTATCAATTATTTAATTTGATGTGTGAGTTATTAATCAAACATATGGTGAATTGCCAATGAGATGAGGGGAAATGCAGTTTGCAAAGTGAAATGTTTAAGTGGTTTTAATTGGTAATCTTAATGTTACTGCTGTTCTTGCTTATTTTTATGCATGAGGGTGCCGACATGTGTAAGCCCAGCTGCAAACAAGCTGAATCAAATAGCTAAAAAATGTTAAAATTGTCTTATTTTTAAATGTTAATAACAAATCTAAAAGACAATGTTTATTCATACACGCATTGTTGACCTAGTCCCTTCTATGTTCAACTAAAATGAAACACTTTGGCCTTTACCTTCACAAGTTCTGTCAGAATTGCTGAGACATTTTAAAGTGCATACTCCATACACCACTAGTAGGAATTTATATAAAACGTATTAAAAAAAAGTTATTTAATCCTACTCTCTGCTTCTTAAATGAGTGTGTTTGTAAAGCTTTTTGCATCAACTAAAAGAACCATCTCATCAACTGTGATATATGAAGATTAAACTTTCACCAAATGTAGACATTTTAGAATCAAGCTTAAAAACAGTTCTGTTCTCATGCACCTATGCATGAAATCTACATGGTAAATTCTTAACTTATCCTGATTTTAATAATTTTTAATTTATGATTTTTGCTAGTAGTTGCTGCCTTTTACTACTTAATGTTTTCTTTGCACCATTTTTAATGTTTCATGTAAAATACATTGAAATGTCTTGTACATTAAATATGGTAAATAAATAAAATTGCCTGATAATTATTTGTTGACTTATCTATTTTAGGATTTGTCCTTCACTTTATCCAATAGCTACTTAAGATACATTTCCTTTTTCAGTAGAAAGTTGATGCAACTGCGGTTAGGACACCCTCTACATAACATTTAAACTTTGAGTATATATATATATATATATATATATATATATATATATATATATATATATATATATATATATATATGTTTTAAAACCTGATTTAAACAAGTCTTTTTTGGAAAGAGAAAGGCTCTTTTAGGTCTTGCTTTAGAAATAAATGTGACAAAATTGTCATTTGGAGATCACTCATAAAGACAGATTAAGAGTAAATATGATTGGATATCTAACAAACTTGAATTAGAAGCCTTAGATTCAGATCACCAAATGGCCTCATTTACCAGGACAAGTCCTTCTTTTGAGAGCTAAAAATGCATCCTACTGGAACTTAAAAACTGATCCATCCAGGGAGCAGTAGGAAGGGGTTAAGGGCCTTGCTCATGGGTTCACAGTGGTTCACTCAGTTGGACTGGAACCCAACCATTAAGTTACCACTCCAACAAAATTTATGATGTTTTGGTTTTAGGGACAAACACTGAACAGAAATCTTCCCCACTGAATGCCAGAGTATATATATTTTTTTTTTATACATTTAGCCCTGGACTTTATTTAATCTTTGGCCAAAGAAAAATGATACATACACCTGTGCTGATTCAGATGCCAAATAAATCAGGACAAAAAGGGAAGCTGTGATAAAAAGCACTGTGTAAGGGTTGGGTCACTTGTGCTGATTATTTTTGAAATGGACCTTGTGTTTTCTTATCAGTCTTTATAAAAAAAAAAAGGAAAAAGGCTCTTATTACTTACAGTTTTAGACTCTATTTAAAAAAGTTTTTTTTGATAAAAATCAAGATTTGGGGGTCTGTACCTCTCAGGATATGTGACTGTGGTAATGAATGGTGCCATCCCAGTTGTGTGGTGGGATCATCAGACTGGTAAAGATGGTAAAGCTGAGAAAAAATGTTTTGCTTTCAGAGGTATTTAAATGTAATTTCAACAACATGCATTAAATGTTTGTTATAGAGTCATTATTTCTTCCTTTTTCTAAGCAAACTCTAAGTTTTTAATTAAAACTAGTAACATCAAAATTAATGCCAATTAGCTTTTAGCAGGTCGCTTGCTGCAAAAAAAGGATTCCTTCTTAGATGAGTTTATCAACCCATATTCAGAATATATAAAAACAGTGATTTAAATATTTATTTATTGTATAACTTGGGAAGAGCTCATTGTTTATTCAGTAAATAGAAATAAACTGTCGATTTGCCCACATTTGAAATGGCAGTGTTTTTTAAACAATATCTCTCCAAAATATGAGGGATTTATATGATTATTTGCTTCAAAGGTCCACTCCATAATTACCGTAGGGAGACAATTACCGGTATTGCCTCTGCTGTGATTTATCACCATCTCTCCAAAATGATGTCAAACATGTTAATAAGGTTGATGTCCCACACTATCTCAAACCAGTGAATTTCCACCGTTTTATCTGTGTGTCCTTGGGATAGAAATGAGATAATGAATAAAAGGGGAACATCAGGTTTTCAGAAGTGGTTTCCGTCACCATTATAGTAAAACACAAGACTGCATATTTAATAGGATTAGCAAATTGTTAATTATTAGTCCAAAGCCATCAACAGATGTTTAATATTTTTCCTTTCCTTTTATGTTATGTTGCCTCAATTATGATCTTTCCGATTAGTTCAAATGAGGAAAAATCTTAATCAGTTTACTGAGATAAACTCATAGTTTATAGTCCAGAGTTCTTTGAGATGTAAAACTTTTTTGTTACTTGGAATCCATGCATTTATTTTGCAGTACTACACTACATGGTTTCCAAATAACTTTTGTTTGGCAGAAAAGTGTGACGTTATCCAAAGATTAAACCTTTGCCCTCATGTTTTGAAATGTTTCTCAAATTAGAGTAATGGTGATTTAGCTTAATAATTATGTTCCTATGTGCAAATCTTACCATAAAAGGTGAAAGGAAGGGAGCCAGGTGGACTACAAGGGCCAGAGATTGGAGGAGAAATGTATAATGTAAAAATTACAAATTAATTTTTTTTAATGTAAAAAAAATTACTATACTAAGACCCATGTGCAGGTGTGTTGGTACAACATTTTTCTAAAAAATGTGACCATATTAGACTCCAAAAACTCAGTTTCCAGCAGGCCTACCTAAGGTCTTGAGTCCCATGAGGTCTGCAGCTGTCAGCAGGAGAGGAATCTCTACCACAAGTAGAGCTCATTCAAAAAAGTCTTTTTATGTTGCCTAAGGCAGAAGTCACAAAAACAACCAAGTTCTTCATCTCAACTCCTATGAAAATTCAGTATGTTTGATCATCCCGCCCAACAGCAAAGAAATGTTCAGCAAATATACAGTGAAAGTTTCTTAAAATTACATGACTTTTACAGAAAGATTTAATGTATGAAGTTGAGCTTGTGAGTCTGTGCTCAGAGGAAAACTATTATTTTTTTTCTTCACATTGAAAGTACTAAAAAAAGGGCAAGAATGAAAAAGAACTTGGCAGAGGTTAAAAAAGAAAGGTTCTCCCAAAACATTCACATTGAAAAATAAAGTCATGACCCACAATTTTTAAAACAATGTTTTTATTTATTTATTTATTCTTTTAGCTGTTGAGTTTTTACTTGTGATGGACTGGCGAGCTTTCCAGGGTGTACACTGTCTTTCGCCCAAAGACTGCTGGGATAGGCTCCAGCTTCCCTGCTACCCTTCATCGGACTGAGCGGTTAGAATCAGAGCCCCCCCCCCCCCCCCCCCCCCACGCATATATTATTTATGTAATTTTGTTAATTAAGTTTTTTCATGCAAAGGTTGTTTACAACTGGCATTAAAATCTGTTTGGGTCATCAGGCAGTACTTGATCACATGAAAGATCAAGTGTAATATAAAACCTGACTTTTCTGACCTCAATGATGCAAAATTATAATTCACATCATCATATGATATTAGTTGTGCAAATGTATGATTTGACGCTGATGATGGCAATTCCAGAGAGACTCTCATATTGTACATATTTGGCCAGTGAGAGCTGCTCTAAAATATTTCAGAAATACCCCTGAATTTACAATTAAGATAGAATATGTAAATTAGATCACACTTAACATGCATCAGTTACCCAAATAAAATAAACCATAATAATGCACAAATTATCGTATGTCAATATCCTATTATTAACTAAGCATAACACAATAAAAATAAAGCTTACAAAATATCGTGTCAATGTATCCTGACATCACCTGAATGTCATATAATATATTTAAGTCAGCATAGACCCACGTATAGCATTAAAAACTCCAGTCAGGACGTATTATTGTTTACCAAATTCCCAGACTAACATGTGAACTTGCACTTGTTGTGTTGCAAACACAAACTAATATATTCTGTGGCTAAGGAGTATGAGGCCAGATCAGTCTCAGTTCTCAGAAAGACACACTTTCTGTTTCACAAATGAACATGCTCTAATTAACAAATATAATTTTGATGCACACTTTTATTATACATTTAGAAATGAACACAATCTATTTCACAAATACACACACTCTGTTTCACAAATATAATTTTGAGGTACGCTTGTAATATATATTCACAGATAATACACATTGCTGAACGTGGATTTACAACCTGCTTCTCATTTGCGAACATCTCTGCATTTGTGAGAGAAATCTGTGCGGTGAATTTTGAGACTCCTCTGACGTTGCAGGTTAACGAATGTCACCATTGCTTGAAAAATCTGTCAATCAAATTTACAACTGATTGACAGATTAATCAGTTAGCCATGTGTATTTGCTTTCAGCCAATCGTACGACTCCTTACATTTTCTCCACACTTTTAAACCAGTTGCAGAGCTGCTGTTACAGAGATCCAAAAACTGAGAACAGCAATTGCCGATCCTGTAACGTCAAATGCTGCGGATGTTGGCATTTCTCCAGCGGCACAGACGCCGTTTTGGCAATTGTAGCTGTAAAACAGTCAACGCCACTGCCTAACAGCAAACTCCTTCTCAAACTGGTTTGCAGAGACAACTTTGTTAACAGAAAAAAAAAACAAAAACATGCATTGTCTATTGTGAAAATGAAAGATGTATTTGGGGGAAAAACACGTTTAATCATTTGCATCTGCTGGTATATGCTTATGCAACTGACTATATATAACGCTTCCACTACCAGACCTACAACATTGGCATTGTAACAAGTTATTTGACACTTTAGTCAGTAGACTCATCATAGAAACATAACCTCACTGGATACCAGCATTTTTAAAACTTGGTTTATCTTCCTAAACTGAAGCACCACAATGAGAATGAGAAAATGTTGAATAATTTAGATAAGACTGAAGCTGAAAAGCTCAGTGGAATGAAGGCAGAAAAGTGAGAATGAATGAATGACTCCATTAATCACTCAATCTACCTATTAGTGTATCCATCCATCCATCCATCCATCTTATAGCCTTTTTCCATATACAGAGTCGTTCAAAGTGTTTTACATAAAAGGCAGCGAAGAGTAGATTAGAGGACTATATACTATACATCTACTGAAATTAGCCTGGTTTTATTATGTGAAGACCTAACGCTTCACTATAGTAGTTTCAGAGCTGCACACCTGCTCAGGGTAACAAGTTTCTGGAATAACTTGTCAGTGGATGCTCAGCACAACCATAATGATATGGAAAGAGAAACACTAAAATGATGCACCTAATTATTCATAAGCTGGATTCACAAACTTTAACCAGAAATGTTTAGATAGTTTTTGAACTCTGTCAGGATTTTGCACCCTAATTTTCTGCTACTGTACCAGTGTTACAGTAGTAGGAGTAGCAGAATGGTGCATCTGTGGTAAGAGAAGCAAAGCAAAAGATGGACAGTTTTCCTCATTAACACCGCATGGTGAAGCTGAAATGTCTCACTGTCGACACTGTGCAGATTGGGAAGTTTGTAGATCTGAGTGTAGCTCCGTGATCAAGGTGTGAGGCTTCTTCTGTGTGATTAGCATAAATAAAGATGAAAAAAAAAACAAAGTTTAGCCTTTTAGTTGGAGAGGTATTTTCTTTTTATGTTTAACACATTGTTTCTCAGACACCTTAAGAATGCTTATAGCATCAGACACACTACAAAAGGCTAATTAAGAATATGCATAGCTTGGACTTAACAAGCTCATTTGTCTCCAGCCATCCACACGGTGCTAACAAGGCCCTCTGCTCATTAAAGTCGTTACACCACAGGCCAGACAGCCCACTGTCAGTTAGCTAACAAGGTAAATGAAGGAGGCAGCCAGTGTTGACTTTGCATGGAAAGCTGGAGCTGGGAGATTAAAATGCTTGAATCCATACCAAGACAGCAGGGCAAGGTTTGTCTGACCTGAGAAGCAGTGCCCAGCACTGGCACCCAACGGAGAGTAATCATGCTGATAAGATGGCTCACACCTTTCTGTACACATGCGTTAGTGTGTAGCTGAGTGTGTGCGTGTGCTTGCAGGTGAATTAGCATCATCCACCTGCTGCTGAGCTGGTAGGGATCAGCCAAAAAGAAACAAGGTCAAGCTGTATAAGCCAATGGTAATAGCAAAAAGACATTGATAACAAAGGGAGGAAAGTGTATCATGTTGTTGCAACAGGTTTTTAATAAGCAATGGTTTGCATTTAAACAGGACATTTCAAATTATTCTGTGGTCATGCAATAAAAGTTCATATGTCTAGCAAATTTTCTACTTTTAAACCTTTACTACAAGGATTGGATAGTGGTGATTCGGTCCCTATGTTCACAGAAGAATCCTTATAATTTCTGCTACTTGTTCAGAAATTATAACAGATCAGGACAAAAATCAGGACCGTTTTTTTTAAAATAAACCTTGAATGATCCGAGTGTGAATGCCTTGCTTTATCTACTGTTGCTATCAGCCACTTTTTAACTGGGACAAAACTGCATTTTAGTGATATGCAATGGAGCCCTGTGGCATTTGAAAATCCATATTCTCGGTCAGGGACAAAAATAAGAAAAAATACACGACACGAGTCTGAGATCAGGATTTATTAAAACAGATTGTCACTAGTGCCACAAGATCTCAGCCTTGGACCCATTTATGGGCCCCAAGCCACATTTATTCACCTCCCATACGGTAAAAGTTCCAGCATGTCTTAATGAGGCTTGGATCCAAGACGAGATAAGGTAAGGCAACATAAGATTAACTTTATTGATCCCCGAGGGCAGGGAATGCCACAGGGGAAATTGAGTCATTACAGCAGCCAAGAAAGGGGGTGTAGGATGGAGGTGGAGAGTAAAACGGAAAACAAGATGGTGTATTGTGCAAGGTGAATGCCCTGCAATCAGCATTCTTTAATTCCAGCCACTACGAGTGACGAGTAGAGGTGGAACTAGGGTAGAAATGCTGCACGAGGGGACTGTTGGGAAGCAGTGTTTTCACTTATTGATTGCGCTGAATCCACCAGAAAATCCTTAAAGTCCATATGGATATGTGACAATGTGTTCTTGCAGACAAGGGATATTTAGCCCTGGTATTTTTCTTTTTCTTGTGCTCTTAGGCAGCCAAAGCAAAGATTCATTTCCTAAAGGAACAATTTCTCATCACTACATTTATGCCAGTATCACTTGGAAAACCATGACACAACAGAGGCAATAAATAATAGCTAATAGATGGAAATAAATTTAAATATACAGCATTTTTAATAAATTAAACCTGGTATTAAGCTAAAAAATTAATTGAGCTTTTATCTCCACAAATGTTTTGGAGAAACAGATTTTTTTTTTCCCATTATGAGAAAAGAAAGCAAAAATATTTTTTTTTTTTTATGAAAACCACTTAAACTGATAGCCTCCACAGTATGTGTGAATTGTTGATTAATATGAATTGTCCATAGCAAAACAAGAAAGCAAACCTTGAGGCAGCTGCACTGTTTGACCTACCTGGATTACTGAAAATGACATTGTAATGATTTTTCCAGAAACTATTTAGGAATTACAGTGAACAGAACTTGAGAGGCTACCAACTCGAACCTGTGGAAAAAACAGTTGGGGACATTATTATGTTGACTTTTAAAAAAAAAAAAAAAATGTATTCCTTGTCTGCTGTTAGCACAAATATGTTTATTGTGTATTATATTATATTATATTATATTATATTATATTATATTATATTATATTATATTATATTACATTATATTACATTATATTATATTTTATTATATTACATTACATTGCATTATATTATATTATATTATATCTAATGATAGAGTTATACAGTCTGCAGTAAAATGTTGATGGGGACAACTGCTGCTTTACTGTGAGAGGGGAAATCCCTCTAGTCCAGTAATCATCTCTTCCCATTATCCACGGAAGTCCAAAGTCAGTCCTCATGGGAGGCTGTCCTGCAGGTTTTCATTGTATCTTTGTTTCAACAAACTTGAATAAAATGAAATGGTTCCAACAGCCCATAATATTCTGCACAATGGCTCATTAATTTAAGTCAGGTGTGTTGCATCTGGAAAGCTGTCTGGGCACCCCTGCCATAATCTCAAGGACACACCATGTCAAGTTTTTTTCTATTGCATTTGAAATACCAATCTAATGGAATAGATGTTATGCTGTGACTCATCACACGATTTTGTGTCAAACAGAAATGTTTGAGTAACATACCAAGTCACCTTGCAGTCACTGATGTATCACTGCAGGTTCTGTCTTTTTTTCCCAGGAGATATTTGTCAAGAAATGACATACCTGTGTGTGGGGAAAAAAAGAGAAAAAAAACAAAGATTCCTTCAGAGAAGGCACACACGCTGTCACAGTGTGTCCCATTATCCACATTTGGATGATAGTATGTAGGCTGAGCCACACCAGTAGCTTCAAACATTATTGGCAGACATGGCAGGGAAAAAGCTTTGTTTATGATCCAACCTCTGGAATAAATAAACAGCTAAAAAAATGAGAGAAACTTTCATTGTTGATGATGGCATAGTCATTTATACCAAACATTCAACAATTATAGCTATATTTTCCATTAAAATGCATGAAAGTATTCAGTGTATTTCAATAAATCAAATTAAAATAAACTGTTGTGACGGTGATAACAACAAAGGCAACAAAAATTCAAAGTAGTCATTTCAAAATCTGCTCCTTTCCAATTTCAACTGGCAGTGACTCGCAAGATACTTTATATACAGTTATTAAATCAATTTACTGCAAGGGACGACGTATTTGACGAGCATCACAACCAGGCGAGGAAACTAATACAACACCTGTGTGCCAACAGTTTTTAGTTCATTTTAAGATCTGTATTTTCTGACAACATTCATTAAGACCATTCAGCCTTTTTTTGCATAGAGGCTAAAGAATTCACTGACTAAATGCTGTCATAGTTCCCATCCTATCTTGGCAATAAAATAATGGATGTGTTAGCTGTTCCTGTACACATCATGGTGTGATTGAATTAGGTTAGGGAAGATGCATTTCATTATTACTGAGGAACATGTCAAATTTTACTTCTAAAGGACTGTGTGTGTGTGTGTGTGTCTGTGTGTATCTGCAAGTGGTTCATTGGGGTAATAGACAAATGCAGAAAATGAAAAGAAAAATAACTGTAACTACATAAACACAGAGAGATTGGGGAAAAGGAAAGGAGTGCGGAAGGAGACCTGATAAGATGTGGTGTTCAGGGGCGGGGTGTTGCTGGTGTTAATAGCCTCAGGCTGTGGTAAATGAGATCCAGTCAAAATAGGACAGCTCCTACGATGAGCGTAGGAGGTGTGGGATACAACCTGTGTGTGTTTGTCAAGAGCGTGCATTCACAGACAACATGCTCCATGTATTTCAGTGTGACTTTGTTTGCATATCACAACTCGTCTCCTGCTCAAAGCAGCTCCTGGGCACCGCAGAGCTCAGCTGGCTGCAGCACATGCCATGTTCTTTCACAGATATGGGCGGACAACCAACTCTGAACTAATCTCACATGTCTTTCCCTCTCACTGTTTTCAAACTTACGCTCTTACACACACACACACACACACACACACACACACACACACACGATGTCTAATGTTGATGAGCCTACATTGCAAAAATGGGACCCATCTTATTAAGCTGAATGGAAGAAAAATTGGAAAGATTTTCAGCAGCACGACAACGTGGACTGTAATTAACTGTGAACTCACCTTTACACTTCACAGAGATGAAAATGATTTGTCCAGATCAAGTTATTATCACATCAACCATTCAGGGTGGAAGAAAGCAATTTCCACATTATTAGTTTCACATTAAACTGTGCAGTTGTGACTTACAGGGTCATTTTTAGAATGAGTCGCTCTCATTTCTTTCAAACTAATTGGATGCTGCAAATAATGTGTTTTCCTACACTTGTAGATATTTGTCCTGCAATCCACCATGTGATCCACCTTTATAATTAGGGGACAATGAAAGACGCTGTGTGTGTTTACTTGAATTTATTTTCAAATGTATGTGTAATCGCCTGTTATTTATCTCCTTACAAAGTTCTTTTCAAGCCTGCAAATGAGACTTTTTTATAGGTGTGAATTAAACGTGTTACGTTGGTGTATTAAAGTAGGGTTGCCTCTAAAACAAACAGGGCAGTGTTATTTGAGTACCAGGATTGAGAAACACAGCAACGCTATATGATAAATATAATATTCACTATGTTATGGTGTCCAGCAGGGGCCAGTGGTAGAGCACAAGCTTAAAGGGGTGCTATTATGGTATTTGGAGTTTTCTGAGCTTTCTACAGTGCTACAGTGTTAAATCCTCATCAGACATGTGAACGGCACCGTTTTTTATCACCTAAACGCATGTTTGAGTTTGAGTTCCAGCACTCTCTCTGTTCGATTTCCATGGTGACGAAAAACACGTCGCTTTAGAGAGTTTTTTCTACTTCGAAATCCTTGTGACGTCCCGGGGGATAAGGTTCGGTGATTGGTTACCTTCTACTGGTTAACAAGGGCATGTACAAATACATCATACATTTCCAACGATGGCTGGTGAGTTTACCAGAGAGAGACATCCTGCTGCATTCGTTGCTGTGGGTTGCTGTTTTCCACTTTGTTTTCAGGGTCTGATTCAGGTTCCAACATGTAGGGCTGTATGCTATGTGTTGACATTGTATTTTTTTTATTTTTTTTATTGAGTTCATATTAGTCTAATCCTTCTGTTTATGAGATGTTACAATGACGGCGAAAGCAGTTGTGGTGTGCGCTCCCGATGTAGTGCAGTGGCGGGAGGCAGGGCTTAATGCAGAGGAGTCTCAATCCACTCGTTTTGCCCACAGGCTGATCTGACAGCCTACGGAGAGGGTCGGTCTGAAGTAAATAAAGCGATTTGTGACAATAACTCGATCAATCCCAGCCCTTCTGGGCTCAGAAATAAAATTAATTAACCTGAAATGCACATAATAGTTCTACTTTAAGTTACACATATGTGAATCCAGTGGCATATTAATTCAAGAAAACATGATTAACAGCTTGGGTATTTTTAGTTAAAGTTATTTGCTTTAACTAAATAGCAAAGAAAATTTTGGGGCAAATGCTCAACTCCTGAACAGTAGCACTCAGATTCCCGGTCTAAAAAGCATCACACTATAGCAAAAAAAAAAAAAAAAAAAAAGGATACAATAAGCTAAGGTCTGAAAAATACTATTTTGTGTCACATTTCTTTGTGCATTTTTTCATACGTATTGGGGTGTGAATGGTGGTAGTCTGGGCGGGGGGTCTCAACACTAAATTTACATTGCAGTGTATAAAAAAGGCTCAATAAATAAAGTTTGATAGACTGATGTTCCTTGTCATGAAAGATATTTTCCCATTGCTGTTACTTTATTATGTGTCTTATGAGAAAACCCACAGCTTTAGCTCTTTTGGAAGCGGTAAAACCTACCCTGCTGTGCTTTATCTGCACTGGTGGCAAATTATTATATCAGCTTTGATTTCCTTCTGCATCTGTTAGCTGAGCAGCTAATTATCTGGCTCCCTATATCTGCAGTCTGCACTCTCCTATAACACAAGAAGACATGTCTCTAGCGGTACACTTACCAGGCATACTGTAAACACAGAGCAGTCAATGGATGAATGTGTGATGTCAATGCAAAGCACAACAGAAGAAGTGAAAGCATGTAGTAAATAAAAGTCAGGAAATGTAGGTGAATTACAGACAGAAGGATAAAGTAAGACAGTTAAAGAGGCTTAAGTAATAACCTTATTTGTTTTAGTCTTCACCTCTTAGGCTTTTTTTTTTCTTTCTTTGCTTATTTTCGTATGTTAGACGGAGAGCATCTCACTTTATCCAATAATAACACTCACTCTAGAAAAGGTTTCAAACTGTGGAAGGCAATTAAATGCACTGAAAACAAATAAAATTGAAGCCGCAAGCAGAATTCATGGGGTCCAAGCCTCAATGGTGGATCAGACCCGATGGGCATAGACTGTTTGAGTTGGTGGAATGAAGACAGCAAATGGTGGTGTGTGCGGACAGTAGCTCTGTCACATACTTGGGGACATGGCCAGGCAGATCTATCCTCTGCTGGACAGGAAGCCAATGCATATATGTGTGTGTTTGTGTGTGTGTGTGTAGTGGATGTCACAGCAGTTCGTTCCAGCATGTCAGAAACTAGAAGTTATACGACGAAGGCTGTGTCTGAATATGCACCCTATTTCCTACATAGGGCCTATATAGTGCTCATGCCATTTTGTAGAGGTGTTCAGAGAGAAAGAAGTATTACACTCAAAATTACCCACAATGCATCTTGAAAAGTAGTGAGCATCGATGGTCACTAGGCGGGTCAATATAGACCACAATGCATTGTGGGCAGGTGGCGCAAGTGACACGAACGTCAAAGCAGGTTAAGAAAAAAAAACTTTGGATCATTCATTTTATATCCTTGTTTAATAAGTATGCAACAAAGAATAAAACAACAGATAATACAATTTTTTCACAAGAGTTTGGATTGGATTTTGAACAACATGTGGTGGTTGCTGCGGTGACATTCAGTAATTCCGTGATCTGAGATAGGAGAAAATAGCCAGCTTTGTGTCTGAGTAACCAACAGAATGAGTTTAATAAGTAGTGGGCTATGTAGTATAGCCCTATGTCATAAATGAGGGGTGAGGGAATCATGTGGACATTTGGACACAGCCATGGTCTCCGCATTCGTGCAAAGGATGGGTGCGTGAACATCATTGTATGTTATCCTCAAAAAACTAAATTTGTTTCAAGTTTTAATACTTCTCCATGCAGGATTGTGTGATATCTTAAAATGATTTTAACTTTCCGAATCCTTTATGTAAAGCACTTTGAAACAACTGGCTTTTACCAGGTTCAACTCCTTTTCTTCAACAAAACAATAAATATCACAGTAAAGATTTTATTGAGCATGTTAGGAAGTGGTAAGAGCTAATTTCATCACTATTAATGTCCATGGACTTTTAATGAACATTAGATTTTCTTTGAAAAACTGTTAATGAAAAACAGTAATTGTGGGGCACCACAGAGAAATCCACCGCCTAAAGGTTAAAGGGTCTTTTGGTCTGAACATGTCAATCTGTGACCGATATGACACACACACACACACACACACACACACACACACACACGTAAATCTGAACATTGACCTTCCTCATCAATTATTTCAACAAGGGTCACAAGATGGCCGCTGATGCCATGGGATCATTGAGATCAATCAAATCCACTGCCATGGGACTGTGTGAGCTATCTCATGCGTAGTGCTGCTATGTAACAGACAGTTTAGCTAGTGCTAAGCTAATGCCTAGTATGTATTTGCTACCACAGTCCTAAGGATGTGCTTTGGTACTACAGCAGAAAATGAGTTATTTATAGAAACTATTTTTTGTTTACATAATTTTGCTTGTTTATCAATAGAAAAAATGGGTTAACGGTGTACATTCCTAAGATAAAGAAGGTTTGTTTAGAACTTGTGATTTTACAACTCGGAGCAGATGCATGTGGTAAAACTGCCATTATTTGACTTAAATACTGACTGACCCGACCCTTCTGCATCAGACACATGCAAATTTCATGGCACTTTATCTGATCCATTTGCAAAGGTTGTAATTAGGAATTTTCGATATTTGCCATTTTACCAATATTTGACATACTAATTTTCAACTCTTAATTTCTGATACTGACATCAACAGGTACTAATTTGTTTTAAGCATGTTGTGCCAAACAAACAAAAATATCTAAAAGATTGTGCATAGCATCTCTTATATTTTGATATTGGCTTGAAATATCGGTATGCCGATAATATCGGCCATCTCTAGTTGTAATAAATATCTGTTAAAAGAAAAATGGTCTTATATATAAAGAGGACATATTTCATTTTTGGGTGCTTGAAAGTATTGATTTAGGTGTTTTAAGTCACAACCAGAGGAATAACTCATATAAAAACCAACTGTGGTACTTGTTTAGGGTCTCTCTGAGCCTAAAAGTAGGTTATTAAATGGCACTCTTCAGACTTCAGTGGTTGATTCATGACACAAACCACATGTAAAGCCCATCTGCTGGTCTTGGGATTCTGCTTCTTGTGGCAGAAAAACGACAAATGGATATGTTGGAAATATACACTGCTCAAACAAATAAAGGGAACACTTAAACAACACTATGTAACTCCAAGTCAACCACACTTTTGTGAAATGGAACTGTCCACTTAGGAAGCACCTCTGATTGACAATCAATTCCACATGCTGTTGTGCAAATGGAACAGAAAACAGGTGGAAATTATAGGCAATGGCAAGACACACCCAATAAAAGAGTGGTTCTGCAAGAGGTGACCACAGACCACTTCTCAGTTCCGATGCTTTTTTGGCTGGCTGACTGGTCGCTTTTGAATGCTGGGGGTGCTTTCACTCTAGTGGTAGCATGAGACAGTCTAAAATCTCAAAAAATTCATTCAACACAAAAGGTAACAACAATGGTAGTTACACCACAACAAAAAATTTGAACGTCTCAATATCTTGTCATGTGCCCTTGAGCATCAATTACAGCTTGACAACGACGTCTCATGCTGTTCACAAGGCAACTTATTGCCTGCTGAGGCATGGCATCCCACTCTTCTTGAAGGGCAGCCCTCAGGTCATTGAGGTTCTGGGGTGCAGGGTCTCGAGCCTCTACACGACGGCTCAGCTGATCCCACAGGTTTTCAATGGGATTCAGGTCTGGAGAGAGTGCAGGCCATTCCATTTGAGGTACACCAGTCTCCAACAGCTGTTCCCTGATGACGTGGCCTCGATGAGCAGGAGCATTGTCGTCCATGAAGATGAAATTAGGCCTGTGCTGTTCATGTAGGGGCCCAATCACTGGATTAATGATGTTATTCAGGTAGTATGGGCTTGTCACTGTACCATTCACAAAGTGTAGGGCAGTTCTGTACCAAGTGGACACCCCTGCCCACACTGTAACACCGCCACCACCAAAAGCTCACCTGGTGACAACAGTGGCTGATGCATAGCGCTCTCCCTGACGTCTCCAACATCGTTGCCGGCCATCATTTCTGCTCAGTGTGAATCGACTTTCATCAGAGAACAGCACTGAGGCCCACTGGTTCCTCGTCCAGCGTAAATGCTCCCTGGCCCATGCAAGACGATGATGCCTGTGCCTGGTGGTGTGGTCAGGTACCCGTGCAGGTCGTCTAGCACGCAGACCAGGCTGATGGAAACGGTTTCGAATGGTCTGACGTGACACTTGGGTGCCTCTCACCTCTCTTAAACATGCCTGGAGTTGAGCGGCATTCATCATCCGGTTTCTCAGGGCAGTGTTCACAATGTAGCGGTCATCAGCACGGGATGTGGCAAAAGGACGTCCACTTCTAGGCCTTTCTGTGACTCTTCCAGTCTCTCGATATCTCTGTTGCAACCTGATGATGACACTCTGTGACACTCCAAGCTCAGTGGCCACTTCTGTCTGAGAACGTCCTGTTTGAAGCATCGCAATGGCAAGGGACTGTTGTTCCATTGTTAGGTGTCGTCTTGGTCTCATGATGTCAAAATGTCAACAGCATGATGAGGACAACTGTTTAAACACCAGCTCTAATTGAACCAGGACATTTATTGGTCAATTCAAGGATCACACACCTGCCGTGATTTTTGCCGTTAAGCTCCTTGTTAGAGAACAGCAACTTGTGCAAAATTTATTGAAACATTTAACAGTTGGACATGTGCATTTAAAAGCTTAGAGAAGATCACATTAAGTTCACCTGTACAGGTTTGAATGCATTTTAGGCTTGTTGGGAAATTTCACCCAAAAGCTGAATATCCCTAACTTTTTGTGAATAGTGTATGTATATATCTATATATATCTATATATGTCTATATATATATAGATATATATATATGTATATATGTATATGTATATATATGTATATGTATATATATGTATATATATATATATATATGTATATATATGTATATGTATATATATATATATATATGTATATATATATATATATATATATATATATATATATATATATATACATATATGTATATGTATATATATATATATATATATGTATATGTATATATATATATATATATATATATATATATACATATATGTATATGTATATATATATACATATATGTATATGTATATATATATATGTATATGTATATATATATGTATATATATATATATATATATATATATACATATATATATATATATATATACATATACATATATATATATATATATATATACATATACATATATATATATATATATATACATATACATATATGTATATATATATACATATATGTATATGTATATATATATATATATATATATATATATATATATATATATATATATATATATATATATATATATACATATATGTATATGTATATATATATACATATATGTATATGTATATATATATATATATGTATATGTATATATATATATGTATATATATATATATGTATATGTATATATATATATATATGTATATGTATATATATATATATATGTATATATATATATATATATATATATATATATATATATATATATATATATGTATATATATATATATATGTATATGTATATATATATATATGTATATGTATATATATATATGTATATATATATATATATATATATATATATATATATATATATATATATATATATATATATATATATATATATATTTATATATATAATCAGCTGTTACCAGGGGAGACGGAGTGGAGGAATGGTCATCTTCGCATCTCCGCTACCTAAAAGACAGAGTGGAGGAATGGTCATCTTCGCATCTCCGCTACCTAAAACAGACTGCTCTCTAGAGCCCCATTTCAGGTTTTAGAAGGGCAAAGAGCCTACTGAACTCAAACTAGGTGCCATTTTGACCAAAGTGTCCAGTGACCAGATTGAGAATGGTGTGATTAATATCTCACCTTCTCTTCACAAGGACTGTTTTTCTGCTGCTTGTCTAAAATGATACCCTCAAAGGGCTGTATGTATAACATTAATCTCAAAAGAAAGCAGATATGTAAGATTACTTCAGAAGTGCCAGATCAAGATATTTATCTGGAACACAATACAAAAGTAAGATTTTTTTCTTCCTGCTTAACTGAAAACACTGAATTCAGAATAAAACTGTCCAGGTTTGTCTATGCTTTTATGTGCAATGACCGGTTGTGGGGTGGCATTTCTTTGATTCATTGCACATTTCATTATATTTAACAAGAAACTTTGTCTTTGGCAGGGCAGGTTGTGCATATGGCTTGGTCTGTGTGTTTAAATGCAATGTGTTGTAAAAGTGTTTGTCCTTTTTCGCTACCTTAATCAGTTGAAATTGCAGGAGGAGCAATTGAACACTTGTGTTAAGGACTTTTTTGTTTTATTTTTTCACCAGTCAAGTGCCTCCTACAGTGGCTAAATTAGCATTCATCTTACCAACACTTTAAAAGTTACAGAGTGTATCTTTAAGTTCCAGGACCTGTTAAGAGATGTAATATGTTGACATCTCTCATTGACACATATTACAATCATCTAAACATTGTATCCTGATTACTATCCTGATTACTGTGCTTGTCGTCATTTTCTAAGAGTATAAACATAAAAGTGTTCTGGATCATGTTTACTCACCTGGCATGTCATCAGGCAAGCAAAAATGAGCACAACTGTGTTTTTATTTTCCATATGCAAGGACACTTATTTCAGATTTCAAAGGTGACTTCAGTATGTACTGTATTATTACTGTTATCTCAGCTGTTGTGTTTTTTATTTAATTTTTGCAGTGACAATAAACTCTGATAAGCTAGACTGAGCTCTAGACTTGCTTTTTAAATGACCAAACATTACATAGATGAGCTTCTCAAAACTGGTGGCTTTTTGTAAAACAGCCAAACTTCATGTGTAGTGAGGAAGGAATGTGTTGCTACACATTAAAAGGTGTATTAGAGGTTGGAAAGTTATTAGTCACAGCTGAGGACTAATTGATGAAAAAAAAAGTTCTTTTAAGTGTCTGAATAGTGACATAAATAATTAAAGTATTTGTGATTTTGGATGAAATAAAAGACCCATTAATGTAATTGTAAGGTTGAGTTGTGGATGTAGGACATGTGCTGTTTGTATAAATAGGCAGAAACCTCACTCAGTACGCATTGTGCAGACTAGTGATGTTATGCTCCTTCTCCAATCTTCTCCACATCTGAAATACAAGGGTTAGTTTGAACTTTCTGTCACGCATCACATCCCAATCCCAGATCCTAAATCTAAAGCAGGATTTCATCTGATACTTTATCTTGCAGTACATGCATGCAATGAGCTCTGTGTTTTTGAACCCATCTACCAACGTTATTCACATTGCAAGTACTAAATACACATAAAATGTGCTGTTAGTTTGTTGGCATAAAAATCACATCCAAGAGTTATAATTAGTTATAGTCATCATTCCAATCCATCAAATTTGATATGCAACAAGTCAGTACAGAACAACTCGGGTTGTTGTGTGAATGTATCCTTGTTGACTGGCACAGTGTTGTTTCTGTTTCCATTCCAGAGACAGAATATTTGGATGCTGATATGAACTAATTACTTACTGTCTTCGATCTGCAGTCCTGCATGCACTAACATTTTCATTTGGATAATGTAGATCCCTGCCTAGGACTCCAAAGCAGTGGCTATTATCCATACAGCTAAGATGTGTGAGCTGTTAGTTTCGCTTCAGCAGTTGACACTAATTGCTAATCGTTGCTAATTGTTGCTTCGTCTCAGCTGACGACACCTGCAGGCTCTCTGTGGGGAGCTTTTTGGTTCATCTCCTTTGCCTGCTGAGATCCTGTGGTGTCCCTGGCTGAGATCAACAATTAGGCCAACCCCTCTGTAAGCACAAAACTGTTGGAGTTTAATTAAATGGATGGACATTACAAAAACAAATTAAAATATTCTCAGTCTGAAACCTCAGTATAATGGCTAACACAAGCTCAGCCATTTGTCTCTAAATTTTACACAGAAAGGGAAAAATGTGAGAAATATTTACATCTAAAGATGGCAAACTGTGTATGCAATGGGCTGCTGTGTTTACAGATTTTCCAGCAGAATACATCAAAAAATGTTGTCTGCTAAACTAAAGCTTTGCATAGTAAAGGTTTTTCCATCCATCCAAAGTCAGCAGACTGTCATTTAAGTTAGTTTCCATTTTCAGGAAAGTTGAACAAGCAGAATTGGATATACAATTATACAAAATTTGTGTTTTTGGAGAAAACAGAACTTCACAGTGTGCTGTTGTCCTAGTTCAAGTCTTATTGAAGCTATGACTATCTGGCTAGAGTGGCACATTATAATGTTTCAGTTTGTGTGGCAACATCTTTCTAAATGTTTTCTTTCTCAGTCCTTATGCCTTATTACATCTGTTTTGTTGTTTCTTATCTCCCTTTCTGTGCATGACTGCAGAATGAAATGAGAATGGTCTTTTTTTTTTAGGTCAGCTCTATTATCACTGAGATTTGCTCACCATTTAATGGTGTATACGCTGGCGCAGATGTGACATGCACAAGATTTGAACACTGTATACACCATAAACACAAAGATAATAGTACAGCTTAGATAAGCAGCAATGTGGTCCTAAAGTTTGTGTTTCTGATTAGCACATCTCAAATCAGGATGAGTGTAAACTATGCATGTGTATGAATAAATATACAGATTATATCACCCTTTACTGGCAATAAGAACTGGTCCAGTAAATCTTGATGCCAGTGGCAGATGCTTTGTCTATGCTATTGTAGTAATTTAGTTGAACTCAACCACTCCGCAAGGATACACATTATGGCACTGAGCTCTTGATTTGAACATAACCTGAGAAGGAACATAACCTGTGTTAGGGAGAACAGAATAAATAATAAGGATAACTCATTTTTTAAGTGTTGAGCTTCGAACCCCTAAAAGGAATTATATTATGAACCCTAAATAATCAACAACTTGCTCTCTTGCTCTTTATTTCTATTTGAAAATGTCTAGAAACAAAGTACTCAAAAGTTGCCAGCAGATGTGCCAAAAGTCATGTTGCATGCGTAAATATGTGCATTAAACAAATTATGTAATTGGTAAAATAAAATATTATTATTTTAATTTAAAAGAAGTAGTATCATTGTCAGTGACAAGAGTTACACTACCTATTACAGAAAAAGGGAAGAAAGATGTGGACATCCACAAAAGAAAAAAAGGTGAATTACTCTATCAACATGACCAACATATGAGTTGGAGTGGATTGATGCGTGCCCAGGTTATGTAGGTGGAAAAGTAAGCAGGACACAAATTATCCCTCGCCAAAAACAATGTTTTTGCACAGTTTAGGTATAATTTATGGATTATATGAAGATGATAACCTTCCACTTTGGATGATGAGTAGACAAATATTGACAACACTGGCTGCAAAACTTCCAGTTGTTAGAACCCAAGACCCTACCTTCACTGTGCTTTCATAGTCCCTCAAATATTATTTTATTTTTGTATTCAGTACCTGTTGAATTCAGGTTGAACCTCAAACTTTGCTCCGAAACCAACATTAAAACCAACTCATTCATATTAATGCACAAGAATCATAAATGAGATGATGTTCTGATGTTTGTATCTTTATCTTCCTCTTTAAGCAATAGACAGGGATTCACATCTAAAACATGTCAACCTGACAAGTTTGTCCCCTTTAAGCTACCCTAGTCAAACATGGCAAGGCAATATGGCAGCCTTTTGTTGGGTGCACCACCACCTATACATGTATAAATAAGTCATTCTAAAATACAAGAATGCTTTCATCTAGATGAAGTTGTGATTAGACTTCGGTGAAATACCTATTTGAGAAAATAATACTTGATTTTCATGAATAAAAAGCCAAATTAGTTACTCAGTGTACCTCTAATATACTTTGGTTTGTGTGTGTGTGTGTGTCTGTGCACGTAGGTTCTAACATGACCTGCTTACAATAGTGAATCTGTTTTGTGTGCTCATGCTTTACACACTCAACAGGCAGCTTATCATGCACATTTTTTCATCAGTTTACGACAGTGCTAGCTCCGCAAAGTTATTTTAACTTGCCACTTTACTCACCCAGTGTGGTTGAACTGGTTTGTCAATGAGCACACCTACTTCTCAATCAAGCTTTGAATCAGAGCTTATTAAATCTCAGTGGCTCCACCCATGCATTCTCTTTGTTTGCTGGAAAAAAAACAGTATAGGTGCACAGAGGATGCAAACGTGTCAAGCATAACAAGATGAATATCAGCACTTGGACATATATAAGCAAAACAGCTAAGGCGGTGGGGGCATGTTGAATGTAAATAACATACTCTTTATCTAGCTTCAGTCTGAGCTAGTATATTTCATTCTCTTATTCTTTACACTCTGTCTTCTACCATAAGGTGGCTGTTTGCCATTGTTTTTCTTCTCTATTTTCTTTGCCTCCATTCCACATATATCACTATTCCCCTGTGGGACTCAGCAGGGGGTCTTGTCAACTATGAAGCTGTTCAACTGTCTTGGTCTAATTCTTCTATTTTTTTTTTATCCCTACTTCTTTCCTGTTTCCCACTTCCTCACTCTCCCTTTATTCCCTAAGGAGGTTATTTACTCTGATTCTGTGTCTGTTTGTCAACTCTTCACCACCCCATTTACTCCTTCTTTCTCTTCTCAGCACTGTCCCCTTCAGTGGCTGATGGGAGGTCTTGTCTGATAAAAAGCTCTGTGTAAAGCCTCTATCCTCACTCCAAAGTAACACTGTATTTTGTGCAGTATGGACATCTAAAACCTATTATTTGAGACTTTGACAACATATTTGTTTTGGTATAGAGTGAAAAACTGATGTAAGGCAATGTGAGAGTCTACACAGATGTAATGCATACGGCAAATTTCTAAAGTAAAAAAATATTTGGAGTTTGGCACAGAGGTGCTGGGTTTAACTAATGGTTGTGTTAAGGAATATTATCTAATGTAATCACATTTTGTAGAGCTCTGAGTGGGTAATGCTTTATGTTTTTACCCCACTATCACTAGATTCTTTTCCATTATTTCCCAGAATTGCGAAGAACCTAAATATTACCATAAAAAACATCACTAATGGAGACCTCTAGATTTTGAAAAAATCATCAAAAGTTGCTAAAAAGTTTCTGTTCTGTAATGAAGGGGTTTTCAGACATTTTGGAACAGAAGCATATCGTAAAAGTGTAATGGAAAAACTTTTCTGGCAATTGCTCGGCGCTGGACGTGACATAAGAAAGTCATGTGACCACTTCATTTCTGGTTAAAATGGCGCGGTATGAAACAAACAACAGTGAAACACAGAGTTTTACAATAAATTAGAAAGGAAAATGAGGGAAAGGGGCTTTAAAAAGCTTTGGCAAATCTTCCAGAGCAAGTAGAAGGCCCCAAAATAATGTTACGTGGCTCCTTGTATGAGCTTGGTAAAAAAAAATAAAAAATAAAAAAAATATATTTTTTATATATATATATATATATATATATATATATATATATATATATATGTATATATGACTTCGTATATTTTATATATATATATATATATATATATATATATATATATATATATATACACATATACATATATATATATATATATATATATATATATATATATATATATATATATATATATACATATATATATATATATATATATATATATATGACTTGGTTACAGTCTGTAGTGAATAGATCTTGATTACTCACATTTTACTTGCAACTTATATTTAGGTGTATTTTAAGGGATTATAAAATCAAATAATAGTAAAAGATTAATATTGTAAACTCAAGCTCGATTTATGTCTGGAAAGCAGTGAAGGGAAAATCTACACGTTCTTTTAATATTACTCACCCAGAGTCCCCGATGCCATCAGAAAAGGATGCAAAACTTGTTGATACATGCTTTGTCTTTAGATCGTCTCACTAAAGGGTCTGAAACATCACTAAATACAGTGCCAGTGTCGCTAAGATAAGTAGCAGAGGTACCATGTGCGTCAGTGTAATCGGCGTACCAGGAAATTGCCCTCTGAGAAAGGTTCCTCTATTAAATGTGTGTTCCTGTGATTGAATAATCATATTTAACGTGTTAAAGTCCCACCCTATGTAAAATCTGGACAGGCAAAAGGGAATTTACAAGAACTGCAGCTTATGCACTAAACACTGTTAAATGGGAACACCTGCAAATTGCAATTGTTGGCTGTCAAAGCTTTACGATTTTTGTTTTTATTTTGCAAAAAGCTCTAATGGAAGCACAGCTACTGATGAATAGCTTGCAGGTAAAGCTGGTCTATAGTTTCAAAATTGATGCCCAATAGTAAAGAAAGCAGGTAATCTATAGCAAACAAGTTACTGTTAATCTGTCATTTATACATTATATAGCATTCTGCGTCAGCTTGTTTAGAAAACTTACACTTTTGGTAAATAAGCTAAATGTAGTAATGTGGCTTTTATAACTGTAAAATAACAATCTTTTAAAACAAAGAGCCCCTGCGCTATGTGCTATCGTCTTTTATTCTTCACTACCTACAGGTATACTATAACAGTCCAGATATTTGTAAACTCAACATATATAAGTATGCACTTAACCATGTTAAATGTTTAAGTTAAGCCATGGATGTTTAGGGCAAAAACTGGCCTTCTGTAGTTACAGTTAGGTTACAAAATGAAAGAACTTCAGAAAATGTTGCGTAGGGTGGCATTATCACTCGGGTGTTTTGTGTGATTGTTCATGGCTTAACACCACATGGTATCCCTTCCTACCTCCTTACACGTTATAAGTGTACAGGATTACTTAGCAACAAAGCAAGAGATTGCATGCTTTCCTCTTGTTTTCTTTTTTTCTTTGCATGTTGGAGAAATGTCAGTAGCTAAGGAAATCACTGAAAGCTATGTTGGTTTGTCTGCTCAGTGTAAACAGTGTTGCAACATAGTGGACTGCAAAACAGATAATGTTATCACTAATGCCAGTACCATACACACTTACAAACCATTTAACTTAATAGCAGATGGGTCCTACTGTAATGGGTGGTGTAAGTGTCACACAGGTTCTTGAAATTCCCGACAATTTCCCACTGCTGAAGGAATTGGATGCAAGGACAAGTGTCAGAGGGAAAAACACTTAATAAAAGTCTCGGGGTAAAAAAAAAGGCTTTTTCCTTAAACAATCCTTTAAAAATGGTTCCACTCAAGGTCAAGGAAGTGCCTTGGGCACTCCAGTCTCCTCCTGGCAGGAGGGGGATCGCATGGACACATGTCCTCTCGGATGCACTCTGCTATATGCTCCACTGCCCACCTTGGTTTAATCCATGCAGCTGCTGAGGAAGACACAAACAAGGAGGGCTAAGACACACTTCCGTAAGGCTGGTGATCCTGCAGTTCTTTTCGGGCTTCCATTTGCAGCCACAGTTGAGCTTCTCGTCTTGTGCCGTAGTGCTGTCCTTCCTTATTGCCGGTGCCAGCGACAGTGTCTTGCGACAGTGTCACTGTACTCCCACATTGTTGCCGTCCCTTCCTGCTGCAGGCACCAGTACTTTCAAGGCCTCATCAGGATTTCGCAGCCCAAGCTGCTTGCGTTCCACTTCGGTCACATTCTCCTTCCCAGTCCTCCTTCCACTGGTGCTTTAATACACCTTCCTCACGCCTGTGCCCAGTTGACCAATTATCCCCATGCCAATCTAATGACAGGGAGAAGGAATGCCAGCTGTGGCTTATTGTCAATCAGCCTTGCCCATAAGGTAAATTCCACAGCAAATAAAAAGTAATGCCTAATATAAAACTATTAAACCAAAATACAGGGCAAGGCTAAGTGACCACCACCTTTCTGTCACTGACATAAGCATAGTAAAAAGCTACGGATGTTGTCTCTGGAGCCAGATGAGTGAGCTGTCCAGTCCATAGAAACATATATTCTGTTAAGCTTCCCTAACAAAAGCTTCCTCTTTTGATTCAACTAAGATTTAGTTTGAACTAAAAGAAATACAGTAAATACAGCTGCGATGGACTGGCGAGCTGTCCAGGGTGTACCCTGTCTTCCGCTCCAGCTTCCCCACAACCCTGAATTGGATTAAGCGGTTAGGAAAATGAATGAATGAATGAGTGTATATACAGGTTAAAGCCAGTAAGTTACAAATTACCTTAAAACTGAAATGAACTTCAAAATAAAACGTATTTGTAATAGGTCAAAGTCTGTATGATATATAATAGTGGTACCAGCCAGGTTTCAGTAAAAAAAAAAAAAAGCTTGTGGGATAGCTTAAGGATATATGGAGGATTAACCGCATTACATACACATGTTTTCACTGATAACAATACCCCCTGCTACACACAAACTGGAAATCCCTTCAAATGCTATCACATGGAATAACATTAAGAAGAAAAACAGGATTGAACAATAGAGTTGTTGTAATGACCCGCAGCTTTTTAAAAATGATGTAATATCTTTCTTCCTGTGAATCTGTGATTTCATGGACTCCTTTTACATAAAAAAGGGGACCAAAATGATCTCCAAATGAACTTCAAAGTCTTGAAAAAATAAATGTTTCTAACTAACGTAAAACCTTTAAAACCACAAGCTGCTTTGATGTTTTACATTCTTTTTAAAGTCTTTTCCAATAGTTGTGTTTTTTTTATTCCTTTCTGAGCATTTGTGTTTAGAAAAAAAGTAGAATAATAGTATACTTAGATTTTCTGGTGCGATAGCAGGTGCTACAAACACAGCTTATTTACGTCAGCGGTGTCAAGAAGTCGTGACATCAAATCTACCACCAATCTATAAATTTATGAACATAGGATTTCTTGCAAGTTACGAGCAGCAGTTGACATATTAAGGGAACTTTGGTTCAGAATTTTGTTGAATACAAAGAAAGATACATATTTTTGAAGAAATTAAACATGTTCATTATGAAACTTTAATTTGTCCCCTTAACCGCTTAGTCTAACTAAGGACACATTCACATCAACCTTTTTGATCTGAATCCTAGTCTGTTTGCTCAGAAAGGCCACTTCATTTGGGGAACTGTAAATGTGCCAAACAAATTCTGATTCAGATCAAGGAAGTGAGCTCAATCCTCTTAAAAATGCTGGTCTCAGTCCGTTTCAAGTGGACCAAATACAAGAAGCGGATTACAAAAATCTCACTTCCTGCATTTGGCGAGTTAATGCAGAGGATTTGCATTAAAAGTCCTCTGCCTTGTCTGTTGTTCATACTGCGCCCTTTGTTGCAGTGTATTTCTGCAGTATACTTGGTATGAAAAAAAAAATAGTTTCATCCATAGACATCATATATACGTAGACGCCGCATTCTATCACGCCGCCTAGACGAGCTGACATCTCATCGCGCCGCCATCTTGGATGGGTCTCCCATGCGCCTCTAATGCATTTATTTGTAAGGTGTAGGTCCAACCACGACAAGAACTCCACGGAGTTTTACCTGTTTTCCTAACAGTTTGGTTTGTTACAAAGGGCAGAGATATTGTTATGATACAGATCACTGTAAAACATTAAAAAACAACGTGCTTTTAAGTTAAAATATTTTGATAATTCCAATAGTTAGGGATCACTAGCTATCTAACTATCCCTTAGTTATGCTGCGATAGGTTTAGACTGCCGAGGGACATTTCCTGGTACACAAGGGCTGCTAACTTTCCAAAAACCTTGGAGTAAGATTTAATGAAGACAATCCAAATTTTGCTGTATACAGAACAGCAAGACATTAGACCCAGGATGTTTCATTTTATGTAGGTTTAATAATAATAATAATAATAATAATATATATATATATATATATATATATGCAAGGCTGACTGCACTCTCCACAACAGACTTATAGAAGATATGCAACATCTTGGTGCAGACGTTAAACCATCTCAGCTTCCTTAAGAAGTACAGTCTGCTCTGACCTTTCTTGTAGATGTAGTCAGTGTTACATTTCCAGTCCAGTTTGTTGTCCAGCTGAACTCCAAGATACTTGTATTCCTCCACCACCCCCACCTCCTCTCCCAGGATGGAAACAGTGCTTTGTTTATTCTTGTTCCTCCAGAAGTCAACAATCATATCTTTTGTTTTGCTGCTATTTAACATAAGATGATTGTCACTGCACCATTTAACAAACTGACTGACCAGTTCTCTGTACTCTACTTCTTGTCCATCACTGATACACCCCACAACTGCAGAGTCATCAGAGTATTTCTGCAGATGACAGGACTCAGAGTTGTACTGGAAGTCTGAGGTGTACAGAGTGAAGAGGAATGGCCAGAGTACAGTTCCTTGTGGTGCACCAGTGCTGAGGACCTCCATCTCAGACACACAACCTTTCAGTCTCACAAACTGGGGTCTGTTTGTGAGGTAGTCAGATCCAGGTGGTTGTGAGGGTATCCACCTGGAATTTATGGAGCTTCTCACATAACAAAGCAGGCTGAATGGTATTAAAAGCACTTGAGAAATCAAAGAACATGACCCTCAGAGTGCTGCCTGAATGGTCCAGATGAGAGTGTGCTCCCTGGAGCAGGTATATGATGGCATCTTCAACCCCGAGTCCATTATCATATGCAAACTATAATGGGTCCTGAAAGGTGTTTACTTACACAGCACTGGGACATACATAATTTGTGTGTATATATATATATATATATATATATATATGTGTGTGTGTGTGTGTGTGTGTATTAGTGTTAATTCAGGTTTATTTTATTCTCCATTCATCCTTTGTTAAATGTAATTTCTTCTCCCCACTTGTTGTCTCATGATTGTCCTTTGTGCAGTACATTAAATCCTCCAGCGCTCTGCTTCGTTACTCATATATGCTACGCTTTTTTTCTACTTCTACTTTTTAATCCTGTGTTGCCTCTACTGGGTTCTTGGTGTGTAGGAATAATTCTAAAAATAATATCATAATAATTCTAACAATTCACTTGCATTCAGGAGATTATTCACTGTGTTAATATTATTTATCAACCAATTATGTAGAAAAGTGTTTTTTTTGTGTGTGTGTAATATATACGCGTTGTTCCACAAAAAAGTTTTGTGAGGAAACTACGTTGGCGCTGCAGCAAAACTCGACAGCGGAGACCTATCCAATATGGCGGCGACACTAGTTCACTCTCCAGCGCTCAATGAGGCGTCTACGTATATATGATGTCTATGGTTTCATCCTTCATGTGTAGCTTGCAAATGGAGTTTTCTTCTTCATGTGGTTCTTCTCTTCTCATTTGCTAAATACTAGTGCAGCACCACCTTTGGTGAGAATGGGGATATACTGGATTATTCTAATGGTTTGGCTCATTGGATCAAAGTGCAACGTGAACATGATCTCAGTCCATATGCATACAATTTATCAAGTTTCACACTTCTACTCCTTGTCAGACATGTAGATCACTCTTTTATTTGCGGCACTTGTCTGACCTCTTAATTTTGTTTGCTTTGTTGTATTGTATCTATGTTTGAGTTATAATCTAAATACTGGTTGAAATAAAGGAATCAATCAATTAATCAATCAATCAATCAAGTAGGGTACACTCTGGACAGGTCGCCAGTCCATCACAAGCCCAACACAAAGAGACAAACAACCATTTACACTCTTAGGAGCAATTTACAGTAACCAATTAACCTAGCATCCATGTCTTTGGATGGTGGGAAGCTGGAGTACCTAGAGAGAACTGATTAGAACATGCAAAGAACATGCAAACCCCATACAGAAAGGCCAATGTTCAACCCCCCCCAACCAAGACTCCAAGCAGCAACATTTTTGCTGTGAGGCTTTGCAGCCCGGTTTATGTAGGTTTTTCTTTCATTGACTGTTAGAATAAGTCTCAGCATGACCATAACCCAAAAGTATCCACTCATAAATAAATACTGAAAATAAAGGTAGTTTTGCCCTGTGCTCTGTGCTTTACCATGACTTTCAGGCGAGTTAGGTTTTTTTATGTTATAGCTATGAGAAACGTGTTTGATAAATGAATGACTAAACATGAAGAACATGCATTTATATATTAAACTAAAAGGCTGACATATGGTCAGGCATCATTTACAGAGTTACGGGACAACTTGGGATTTGATATGCTGAGGGGGTCTGAGAGGTTTCAGGGTTGCAGTGGGTGTGCCAAAGCAATGTGTCATCAACGTGACACTCTAGGGTTGAGCACTGGAAAGCTCCAGGCCAATTTAATGCCTGCAAAAATGACATCAACCTTAGCATGTCAGTCATGATAAAGTTGTAAGAAAAAAAAAGGAATATTGACTCCACAACAACAACAACAAAGGTCTAATGACATTTTTTTAGTTCCAGCTTGGAAAGTAAATGCTTGGAAATGGGAAGTAGTATTTATTGTGTTACCTGTATATGCAAAGTTCTATTTATTGGATCCTGTCAAAAACTACCTAACATCTTTTCAGATAGGAAAGTAAAATCATTAAAAAAAAAAAAAGGGAAAAATAAAGAAAAGTTTTAGGAGCCTTTTTTGTTATGATTTGGATGGCTGGACATTCTTCTGCTCCCTCAACACAATCATTCATCTTGTGCTTCTTTCCACCCATTTCCATTGTTATCTTATTAAAAGTTTCCATCGTTGAGCATGAACAAAGGCCTCATTAGACGCTTATGTCGATGCACTCGGTGATGAATAGCTGCAACATCACTGGGTCAATGCTGCAAAACTAAAACCTCGCTGCTTCCCACCCCAAGACAAACAGATGACTTCTGGTACAGCCATTAAGCCATTAAAAATGGAAACACTTTACTTTGACCCTTTTATAGAGCATCACAGCTACTTTGCATTTTCCTTTGTAAAGACACGGGAGTACATAAACCACAAATGAGAATGTCATTAATTCACTGACAAAAGAAAATGGTGTCCATCTTCCTTGTGATGTACAGATTTTACACATTTATGCATCTCTGCATGTCCAGCACATCGGCACATGGGGCTGATCCCTGTGAGAACATTTACTTGTTTATCTTATTCTCACCATGTACATCAATAGAGGCTATAGATTAAGCTGGTCGATAAACCTCTGCTGATGTTGTCATTAATGATGCAGTCGTTTCTTATTGGCAAACAATGGGATTATCAGTTTGAGTCTGACAAACATAAATTTTCTTCCAAATCCCTCACAGTTTGAGGGTCTCTGCTAAATTCTTCATGAGACAGTGGGAAGCCAGATGACAGCCACAAGCATGCTGAAGCAATGTGTATCATCCAGCTGTGAGAGAAGATTATATACATGATATCAGCCATTTCTCAAGTTATTAGTCATCAGATTCCATTAATTTTGTCAATGTAAATGTTAGCTTTATCTATATAGCACATTTTAAAAGCCAACGGCCAGCCGAAGTGCTTTACAGCAAGAGATACTTAAAAACATCATGCACTTTACTGTGCATGATGTTTTTAAAAGGCTATTTGCAATAAAGCTGTTAAATTATCAATAATCAAAGCAGCCCATACATGAAACTGCACAATCTTGTTGGGATAATAGTTTATCCTGCCGGTACATAAAAAAATCAAATAAGTCTCCTCCTTTTCTTCAACATGTGGTTATTATTTTAAAGGATGCCTGATTGTTTTTGTGAAACATAAAGAGAATTAAAGATTCCTTTGCAACTGTCCTGAATTATAATTAACTTATGGAAAAAGAAAAACAAATAAGCATGCCAAGATACAGAAGAAAAAAACACATAATGTGTGCTTGTTTATGGGAAGTTATCTTTTTGATAACCTGATTTATCTTCCTTTTAACAGAGCTTCTAAGCACTTTAACATACTCTCTCTTTGGCCATGTGAACGGACGCATGGATAGCTCTTCATACTGTATATTTTATATATTATATATCAGAGTAGTTTCTGATTATTTTCTTAAAGGCTATGTAGTGTCATTGTGGTTTATCTGTATCTCTGTGTGAAGGTGTAATGTTGTATTGATGCTGGTGGAGCTAGCCTACATGTGCTTAGTTTCCATTAACTTTGGTGAAAAACAGCATAAAGTTGTTTTAGTGCACAACTCAGCACTGTTCATTTTTTAAAGACTCGTGTTGAAATTGAGAAATTTTGCTATGTCTATTTTTTTACTGTCACTTAATAACAGCTGTTTTCAGTTAAAAGTCAATAGCATGACCTCATTTCTGCTGTGTTGAGGCAGTCAAGCGGTAAAGTTTTCTACATGCATTTAAAAGGAGAAGGAAAAAAGAATCTTAATTCATGATTGATTAAGATCACAATGTGGCTGTAATGACTGAAGAGCAACAATTGTTTCACGATTATTCTTTTATATCCCAAAAGAAGATCAAACATTAAGAAGGGCCTTTTACAATTATTTTACTATACAGAAAAAAAGAAGGCACAAAAGGTAAAAGAATGAAGCTGAAATTGGCGGTGGTGAATTTTTCTGTGATATTGTTCAGTATCTCCAGGAGCATCACTTGCTACACTTTGAAAAAGGTTGTAGCCACGTTTGTGTGAGTCTGCCTGTTGCTCCACCCAAACACACAGCCACTTGAAATTCTGGTGCTGCTGTTGGCTTTGTGATAACAAAAAGACAGAGCGGTTTTCTTTATTCACATCCTGTATAGCTTTGCAAAGGTCAGCAACGTGCTGTCAGTTTTCCTTTTTTTATGGTTTTGTTTCCCTTTTCTAACCTGTTTTTTGCTCCTGTATGTTACTGGCCATTGTTCATTTCCTGCCTAATCAGGGGCATCAGCTTGTTTCTTTAAGCATCTGATGAACGAGTTAACCTGCAAAGATGAGTTTATAAATGCATAATAACATAAGTTTGAATCTGTTTATTGATCTATCAGTTGATAATTATTCAAGACTGAAAGAGGTGGATAGACATTTTGATATCAAATCATTGATAAATATGAATATAAGATTGCCAAAAACCAGCCTCAGACTTTTTGGCTATTTTAGGTTGATATTTTACTTAAGTTTTAACTGTCTACCAGTAACAATACTTCCACTATCTTCTGCCATTATTACCCTGGTCTTAAAGTCATCTAAGCTTAGATAAAACCACAGAATCACAAAGTCTTCAGAGGGAGATTTTTCTCTTCAGTGACATCTAAATCTACATGATTAACAAAACTGAGATTTAGTCAGCTCAAATGGAGTTTTCTCACATGCCATACAGGACTAAATAAACATAAAAGACACCAGTAAAAATGTAGAAATAAAAACATTATTTAAGTCCAATAAGAAAGCATTATGGTTACTGTAGAAATTTAACATACAACATTGTATCATATTCACAGTTTTCCATTGTGACTTAGAATAAAATTGTAAACTGACATCATCTAAGATAAGAATTGAACCAGGTGTGATTAGATCAATTCATTGCTTGAACAGTTAGCTAAAAAAAAAAAACATTTACCTGTTTCAGATAGATAATATTAAATAAACATAAAACAAGATAATTTCATTTGTGGGAATAACTTGTGCTTAAGTGTTTGTGTTTAAGGAGACAGGACCTGTTAGTAACATGTATATTATGAAAGGATTCATTTTTAAGGCAAGCCACGGTGTTTTCCTAATCAGACAAACTGGTTTTCAGTAACATTACTTCTCTTCATTAGAATGGGAAAAGTGGCAGCTTGATTACCTCCAGTAGTAGAGGAAGTGGAGCACATTGGTCATAAAGCACCTATTCTGTGTGCATGTCTTCCTGCTGGTTTTCTTTTTGTAAATTGTTTGTCTGCTCAGCTCTGCAGAAATCTATTAGTTGGACTTCATTTCCCTATCTGCCTCATTATTCGGCGTGTCCTCTGTCTTCCAGCATATTTATGTGTCTGTCTTCCTGCCTCTCTGTTTACCTGCTAAACTGTCCATCATCAAGTGTTTATGCTTTGCTCTGCAGTTTGACTCCACTCTATGCAGTGAGTTAATGACATGCATTACAGTTGATGTGGTTGTGGGCCATCCATCCATCACGAGTCTATTATATATTCAAGGCTCCAGCATGATCTGCAAAGTCTCTCGCTCTCATTTGTCTCCTTTGCTCTTATCTGCTCTGCCCATCTGTCTCTTTATCCTTTACTGTCTCCCTCAATACATTCCTGCTTTTCTGTACCTATCTGTCATCTCTGCTGAATGAATAACTTCCTGCTTTACATGTTTTTAAGTGTTTTATTTAGGAGATGGCCTGTTTGTTGTTGATTTCAGCAAGTCTAATGTAAGTAAAACAAAAGAAAAAGAAGTAAACTTTATATATGAAAGTTAAGTGAATAAGTAAAAATACTAAATGCAAAAATCCAAATGATAAAGTATGGGCTGTTATTTTGCAAAGCAACCAGCAGTAACTATAGTGCACCCTCTGCAAAGTTCTTGTGTTAAAATCATCTGAGTAAACAAATATGTAGAAATTGGAGCCAAGGTAAACTCAACTGTATTTATAAAGCCCTTTAAAAACAAGCCCTGTTGGAACAGAGAGCTGTATGTCATTGGACAAAGCAACATAAGAAAACAATAAAAGGGAAATATACAATATAATAACATGACTGTTCATTGTTTTTAAAAGTTTTGAAACAATACACAATCTGAAAAGAATAAACAGATTAAAAACATATAAAACAAACAAAAGTAAAAAAAATAGAAATAAAACCAATAAATCCAATAAATAAACAAACCCTAGCACACTAAAAACAGAAACAGAGTCTCATACTGGTTAGAAAGCTAAAAAATAAAAATGGGTTTTATGATGAGTGTTAAAAATGGACGATGAGGAAGCTTGTCTAATGTAGAGCTGCGACACATGGGGAGCTCATTCCACATCAGCTGAAAAATCTCTGAGCTTCCGTTTCAACCTCACTATGTCCAGGAGCAGCAGGTCCGCTGACCTGAGGCACCGAGCAAAGATCCAGCTAGAAGACTAGATGTACCATCTAACCGTGTGCAAGAAACGTTCCACATAGGAGAAGGTATTCTATCTCTGGCTGATCAGGATGATTATTACAACTGAAAAGATCCAACAGCAATTCAACATGCTAAAACAGAAGATGTCAACAAGGTCCGACAGTGCAGAAAATGTGCTACATATTAAAAAAAACCAATATGGACAGATGTTCCCTGACACTTCAGACCCTCTTGACAGCTGATTGTCAGCTCGGTGTATGAGGGCCTTAACACTGAAACAAGGAACACAACAAAACCCATAAACCATGACAAGTTCTCTCTCTGTGAAGGGCAGAAGCTTTGGTGTTGATAATCGTTTTAAACAAAGGAACAAAACAAAACAAAACCAAGCTACTTTAGTTTATGTACTTGTCTCGCTGCTGAATTTACTGAATATTCACTTTGCATCATGCCAGGTACAATGTTTGTAACATCCTTTATAATTTTGATGCCTGTTTGCTGCGTCTCTCTAAAAGCCTCTTGCAGGGTTGCATACATCTGGTCGCTGACGGCCAGTACGAAGCAAAGGTCTTATCTTATTATCACAAGATCAATGTGTACTTCGGCATAATGCTTCATAAAACTTACTTTTACCTGATTGGATCATCAGGGCCAAGCTACACAACGCATTAATTCCCCCCTCTTTCAACATCCCCCCATCATCGATGACTTTTTCTGATCCTCTCTTTGTTCTCCCTCCTTCTTCTCCTCTTTTAGTGATTAACAATCACAAAGCATCAGTTCTTAATTAATCACACATCCCATAATGGATCCATGCTGCTGTATGAATGGATAATCCTGTGTGCATGTATGTCTGTGTACACATGGATGGTGGAAATGCAGATATGCAGATGGGCTCACCTCTGGCTTCAGTTTGGGATTGAACGAGCCGCATTTGGTCACTGAGTTTCTTCATTTCGGCGATGAAAGCACTTGGTTTTATGGAAGCCATTTAGCACAATAAGGACATCTGTGATAAAGTACTGTCAAATCTAATGTGTAATTAATGTCTAATTTTGAAGAGGGAACACAAATAGTATGAATGACCATCAATTTCCTCCTTTTTACACCCAGGGTACTTAGGCTGTCAGCTGAAGAGGTATTCATTTGTATTTAATGGTGTTCTTTAGCCTTGGGCATTTAACATTGCGTGAATGTCAGTGAATCGGGGGAATGTTAAGAAAAAATTATTTCTTTTTTCTTCTTACTTTTTAAATCAGTGACTGCAAATAGTAACTCTTCATTAGGTGGAGCGTGTCGTTTTTTTCTGTGTTCGAAGACAGTTAAATGACACTGAACGAATGGCACCGAGACTTCATAAAAGTGTGTTAAGCATGACGCTTCAACACCACCAACAATGGCTGCAGAGATTTATTAATATAAAGCGCCTACTACCATTAAATTTAAGCACCTGGGCCATGACAGTTTTTGAGTACCAATTATTTATCCCTGAATGCTCAAAAGGGGAATTCAAAAGCTTTTTAACCACATTGTTAATAACAAGGATTGCAAACAGCTTGGATTGATGATTATCAAATCTCAACCATCATAATATCTTAGCTTACACTGCCTGGATTTCTCCAAAAGTGAAGAGTACAGGGCAAACAGCCCTCATCTCGGCAGACCTGGCTTCAAATTCTGCAAACTGTGATTTTTTTACTGCATACCTTCTCTCAGTGTGTCCACCTCTCATGGTCAAATAAAGGCCACTAGTTTGTCATAGATGTTTGAAACCCTGTAGTGGAATTGAGCACTACAATGCTAATGATGCTGTCATCACAAATGTTTTTCTTGAGCTTGTTTTGTTACTTGCATAGTACAAATATTATATGATTATTTTACAGAAGAAGAAAATGGAACCAGCATAACTCATTATACTGAATACACTGAGGGGACAAAGGCAAGAGAGAGAGGTCTGCTTAGGTATCCTCATCAGCATCAAACGTTTGTCAATTAATCCCTAAATTCTAGTTAATTCCAGTCAATTCCAGTCAATTCCACTCAATCCTACTTTCTGATATGAGAGTTTATAAAACCTATTTTCATTAAAACTCCATTTCTGTGGCAGCATTTGTACCACTCCAGGCTCTGCACAAAGTCTCTCCAGCTCCTCACCAATCCTCTGAGTCTTGAATGGCCTGAGGTTTTTTTTTTTTTTTTTTTTTTTTCATTCAAACACAGTTGCATTTTCATGATAAAGGCAATTAAGCAAGTTGCTTTTAGAAAGATTATTGCATCATTTTTAACATCTTGATTCACTTTTTGTTTTCATTTGTTATGCTGTTTGTTTTTTTTTTTTTTCTGTTTTTGTAAATCATTTGCTTTAGGTGGTTGGGAAATGTAATAATCTGGATTGTTGTTTTTATTTGTTCTTATCCAAAGCATGTTGTTGTCTCAGACCCAATTGGGAAGAGCCATTGCTTCTATAATGGAGTGATTACTAATTGAGATTCTGTTAAATAAAACATAAAAACAAATGACGACAGCGTGTATAAATAAACAAATATAAATAAATGCTAACATGCTGCCAATTTTTCCAAGAAGAAAAATATACATTCATATTAAAGTTGCAACAGCAAAATGGAAAATCTTTTTGCTTGACTGGGTTTTCAGTTGGTTTTCACACTGCAAGAATCCTTCACCAGAGGTTACTTAAAAGGAACCGGGACCTCTGGCTTTTAAGTTGACAAGATTTTACTGTTTTGGCCGAGTCTTTGGAGTAGTGTGAATAATCTTTCACATACTGTGAAGCGAGCTGGGTGTAAATGCAATTTACAAAGAACATAAAGATGACATCCTTTTTTTTTTCTACATGAAGAGAATACGTCGATCAGTTAGAAAATAAACACCATTGGAGTGCATGTTCATGCTTCTTTAAATGTTGTCAACCATCAGTTGCTCTTTGCTCGACAAGTATTGCTCTCTGCTCGACAGAACTTTTACAGAAATTCACACCTCCTGTTAAACTCCAGTGCCAGCAGGGAGCTCTTCAGCCTTCCCTCCTGCCCTCGTCATTAAGCTATTTTAGAGTCCCTACTTAACCTCTAATGCCTGCAATGTGTTTACATGTCATCCGATCAGGTCTGTCACTCCCATCTCTGTTGTCCCTCTGCATGCACTGATGCTGTCTGACTCTGAAGAATCTCTGGATGATGCCTGCCATCTGGATTTGGTTCTTTTCATCATCACCCCATCTGCTAGTTAACATCCAGCTGCATCCTGCTCCATCTACAGATGTCAAAGAAATCAAATATTTGCTAAGCCTGGACTTCTTCTAGTGCAGGGAGGACAACATGGGAGCTTGATCTATCTTCAACCTTGGAGATTTGCCGTGTGTCTCGTGCCCATCAGATGTCCTGACCTGCAAATTCTTATCCAGATTATTTTTAGAAATAATCTTTCCACCAAAGCAGTTGTAGCTGGACAATTCAATCATCTTGCCATCTCAGTCATTTTAAACAGATCCTAAAAGTCTGTTTTAAGTGTGGCAGGGTTATCTCAGCCTGTTCATTGGTTTACAGTTTAGGTTATTTAGTTTAGATGGAGTCTTCTAAGTGTTTATCTTGTGTTTCTGTTTAATTTCATATAGTTTATCCTCTAGTGTATTCTATTGAATTTCATTTCTGCTTTCCTTACACCTGGTTCTTAGTATCTGATTATCACACTGCCCAGTTTCCATTAATCTTTGCCAGATCATTGTCACCACTGTTCATCATTGGTGGTTGTGATCATTCAGTGAGTTTTTACCTGTCATTTACTTTTAGTTTCTTGTACATCTTATCTTAGCTGCATTTACTGTGTAAAATGAAGTCCCATTTGAGTTGCATTTCTACATCTAGCCCAGGGGGTCCAAGTCCAGTCCTTGAGAGCTGTCATCCTGCAACTTTTATATGTATCCTTTTCCCAACACACCTGAATTAAATCAATGGCTTGTTACCAGGCCTCTGCAGTGCTGAATGACGTGCATATGAGAGAATTCAGCCATTTGATTCAGGTGTGTTGGAAAAGGATTGCATCTAAAACTTGCAAGAAAGTAGCTTGAGAGGACTAGACATATGCATCTCTGCTCTAGTCTCATAGCCTATCACCAGGTCCAAATCCTCGAAATCATACGATCAGAAGTCCAGATCGAAGGTTGCTGCCCTGCAGGTTTTCTATGTTTCCCTGCTGCAACACAACTGATTAAAATTAAATGGGTCTCCAACAGCTTGCTCTCAGGTTCTGCACAAATTTAGTCATGAATTTGGTGTGTTGAAACAGGGAAACACTAAAAACCTGGAGGATACTTGAGGATGAAAGTTGCTGATAGGCTGCAAGGGGCTTTTTGAACAATAGAAAATAATAACTGATTGTTTCCCAAAACGGTTTACACAATTTAAACTATATGTTTAGCGTTTTACCTGTGAGGTTAGCATCTTTCCATTTAGTGCACAAAACCTGTATGAGATCATTTGGCACTTGAAATACATCACTTGCATCCTTCGTATCCCACTAGCAGAGTATTTAAAGAAGAATGTTTCAAGATGCTTGGCCACAGATATTTTACTGATTTAAAGATCATAACATCTGCCATAAAAGCACTTGTAAAAATACTATTTGGACTCATCATTCATGAGCAGGTATGGGATGATATGAAAACTCAATTTTCTAAGTAAAATAAGATATATTTCAACAATTGCATGATATTACATCGTGGTTTTAATGTCTAATAGTCAGGTTTTTGTCCTGTTTTGTCCCACCATAATATTTTACTAGACCATTACTGTCACAATCAGCCTTGCTTCCTCCAGCATTGCTGCTTGCCACACCCCTAATCAGTTTACTGCTCTCACCTGCCTCTGCCACCTGTTCACAATCCCCATCAGTTCAGCCTGCGTATATATGCAGCTTCCACCATTCACTCACTGCCAGATTGTCATTGCTCTCATGCCTGACCTTCCAGCACTCCGACCACAATTGCCTGCCCGTTACCGACCTGATCCGTCCCCGACTTCCGCTTCCTGCCTTGCCCTTGGAGCCTGCTCCCCAGTGGTTACTGGGTTTCTGTCCTGGAGGACCCCCAACCGTGAGTTGTGGATCTTTGCTCATCTTGTTGTGCTAGGTGTCTACTCTGTTGGCCCAGAGGAGGGTTACTCTGCTCTCCTCTGCTCATTGGGAACCAGAGTTCATCTCCAGCACCGAACCTCACCAAGTGGCTAAGATAAAAACTGTTAACCTGCCCAGATCTCTTGTGCTGCTTTTGGATCCTTTCTCCAATCATTTCAATTACAGAATTTGGGTAGGACTTTCTGGCACCAATATTTACTATTTTGTGTCCATAGATAACAATAAATATGAGCAAAATACATTTTCTGTGTAGTTCCCCAAGGCTCCATTTTGGGGCCTTGGCTGTTCATTATCACAACAAAACCTGTTCTCATACATGTGCTGATGCCACAATAGCTACATAACCATCTCACTAGGAGACAATAGTCCAATCCAAACACTTATCAAATGCGTTTTTCACTATGAAAATTGTATGTGCCAGCATTTCCCTCAGTCAATTGAAGACATAACTGAAATGATGGCTTGTGAAGCCAAAGAAGAAAGATTAAAAGTCAGCACCAAGCTTTAAAGGAAGAGTATGTAATATTTTCTAAATAAACTAAAATAACTACAATCATAATTAGTTTTTTTTAAACATGTAGATTTCAGTCTGTCCATATTTGATGCGTTATTAAATTACAAGTTTAATTAATGACAAAGACCCTTCTTGAATGTTTTCTGACCAGTAAAAAAAAAAAAAAGATTATTTTTTTTTCCACCAGTAGGGTGAGTATAAGCCCATTTATTGCAGTGTGGCTCTGAGCTACAGCTCACAGGTGATTCCTGCCCTCATTGGAGCTGGCAAAGAGGAGGGGTGAGGGGTGAGTTTTGCTCATTACTGCCAACCTGTGGTCGTTTGTGGAGGTAGCAGTTTTGTGGTTTTGCTCACGACCTGGTGTTTGCCACCTAGTGGTGGAGAGAATCACCTTGAAATCTTACATACTCTGCCTTTAAACAGTAATGTCTTTTGTCTCATTTGTTTCTGTGTTGGCCTTATAATGCACTGGTGACCCCTCTATATACATCACTTTTTTTCCCCCGATCTGTTTATTTCTCACATGGTCATACAAAAGGTAAAACAAGACTTTACAGTCCAAAACAAAACAATTCAGAGCACCATGCTCGAAAAGGAAAAAGAAAATTTCTTGTTATATCTGCCCCTTTTAAAAAAACAAAAAAAAAACAAAAAAAAAAACACACAACCCAATAAATGGCTATTTGATTTTCTGAACGATACTCATTGAAAATAGAAAGAGAAAAAGAAAACCATTATCATAGCATAGCATGCCATATATCTTAACTCGTTCACTATATAAATAATTTCCCACATTTTAATTGTTTGTGATAATTTCCACAGATTAAATTAAATTTCTCATACATATAATTATGTACAGTCACATGTACATGTACATAGATGTGTATACATACATACATGTACATGTATAAATATGCACACGTGAAAAACGTACATATACAGACAGACATGCACATGCATACATCACATATAGCAGCTGGGACAGGACCATGGACCCTGAATTGCTTTCAGCACCAATAGGGACTGGATGGATGATGAGAACAAGAAAAATTGTCACAAATGAAGCTAAAATCCTGCATCGCGAGGTTACATCAGCTCTGAGAAACAGATTGTGCTCTTTGGAGTGTCAGGTCAAATGAACCATTTTACAGTCACAGACGGCTTTTTTTTATGATCCATAGCTGCTGGAGTTACACTTAAATTCATCACTTGAATTCATTTTATGAACAGTTAATGACAATGTGGAGGTTTTAGGGCTGCATTCTTAAAGACCTTAAGTTTCAGGAGGATGTATGGTCAGGGGATGCTCTGTGAATTGACTGTACAGAGCTGTAGTGATAGGATAGAGTTCAGGATCAATGCCAACATCTGCTCATTATTCACCTGCTACTTTTACAATCTTTTAAATGGCATGACTGGATTCATCAGTGCATAACTGCAGCCGTTGGACTGAATCTCACTTAACAACTGATGTCATCACAATCCTTTGAGTTGCTAAAGAGTTAAGACATATTGACCATGACATTGCACGTAGCTGCACAACTGTAATGGCAGACGATGTTAAGAATGCTGAACGTAGTCCGCAGCTGGAATGTCACCAAATTATTTAACATTTTTAGCATGTTTGTGATGTCACATTTAAGCGATGTACTACAGTTAACATGAACTCAGCTCTGTTTGCTCTCCAGTGTGATTTATTTTAGCTGATCTTAATGGGAGGTCTTCAGCAGGGACAATCCCAGTGTCTTGGAGTAGAGGGCAGTAGATTTATCTGAGTGCTGAATAATAAATTTTTCTCCAAATTTTTCAAAGATTCTTTTTTCATATTTTCCTTTATGCTCGTGTTATGCTGGCAGTGTATGTTCTAAAGTGATTACAGAACTTCTTTATGGTGAAATAACAAAGTACCTTAGGTTATGCTTTGATTTCTAATTATTAATAATGACGCCCTGCCTGTGCCCATTTTTACCAATGTTCCAAGTCTTTGTCAAAGCAGCTAATCCTACCTATAATGTACTACTTTCCTTAAGAAGAAATTAGCAGGAAGCATATCATCCAATAAGTGATTTCCCTTGTGACTCATATGATGCTATTTTTTAATGTAATGCATTCCACTATCCAACCAAATCTCTGTGTGCACTAATCCATACTCCTAATGAGCTAAGCCCTACTAAAAGGTTGCTTCTAAATAAGTGGAGGTAAAATATAAACACAGCCTGAAAAGCATGGTAGCTTATTATCCCAGCCAAAAAACTGTCTGTTTATAGAAGTTTGTGGATGTGGACTTTGCCTAAATAGATAATCAGTGTGTATTGTGTTAGGCTACATTCATACTGCAGACGTTAATGCTAAACTTTTATTTTATGATGAAATCAGATAGTTTTGCTTCTGAGGAGGCGAAAGAGTTTAATTTTGCCATGGGGTCCCAACTCTGAGCAGCTGCTGCAACAGCAGTACAGAGGAGTGTGTGTTGGAGCCTGGAGTAATAGGATCAGGATGCGAGTAGTTTCACAAAGCTGGAGGTCTTCTAAAACTTGAGAATGTCAAGAAATATCTTTCACACATCTGTCAACGTTACGTCGTTCAGGAAAGCAATCTTTCTGAGAAAGTGTTTAGAACTGGGGCTGTACTGGTTAGCAACAGGGGCGGGTTACCGCATCTTGCCTAAGCTGTCTGGCATTGCCAAATCCTTTGTTTGCTCTGTAGTCCATGACTTTTGCATCATGTCCTCAAGCCTGAATAGATCAAACTGTTTCTGGAAGACAATTTCCAGGAGCTCCAGAATCATGTTGAAGTTGCATAGAAGTGATTTGGCTGTTCACACTGAAGTCGCCTGGCTGAAGATCAGACATATAGCACATTTAGGATCATATATCCAAGTGGTCTGGGTCACATTTGGGTCAGATCTGTGTAGACTGTTATGAAAAGATCTGCTACAGATTGCATAATGGCAAAAAAAAAAAAAAAAAGAATAGAAAATCTGATTCGGATCACTTCAGCCTACAGTCTGAACGTAGACTTGGTGGTGTTGTGCTGTAGTACAGCCCTCAAAATCATAAAGGTTCTAGTCCACCCTCAATATAGTTAAGGTTATTTTTATTCAAACATCTTCATCTCTGGTAGAACACCCTATAAAAAGTACCTTAGCTTCTCAACTTTGAGTAAGAATTTTTATTTTCCTGAAAATGTCAGTCTGAAAGCCATCTGTTTGATTTGAGTAAAAAATAAAAAATGAAGGTCACCTGACATAAAGTTGAGACTATTTACTGACTGACGTAAAATAGCAGAATCTGTAGTAACCCCACATTGCAGTGGAACCTTTTTCCAGATGCTGAAGTTCAGAACGCTGCTGCTCAAGACCTCACTAAGACCAAGAAAGTGGATGATATAAATCCAGTCCTCAGAACTGGCTTCCTGTCTATCAAAAAACTGACTTCCAAATCATTTACATTCAAGATCTTCCGGTTTGTTATTAACCATCCAGGTCCCTCAGGTTATCACAGTCAAATCTACTTTCTGTTTGTAGAGTCAGAACTAAACATAGAGAGGCAGCGTTGGGTTTTTATGTTCCTCACATATAAAACAGTCTCCTCAAAAACATGTCAGCTGAATCTCTAGGCTGTTTTAAATCAAAGTAAAAAACGTTCCTATTTGCTGCCTTTTATTAAAAAAACCTCAGTTCCTCACACTGTAACTTTTTATTCTATGCATTTTATCTACCATTAAGATTCCACCCCTCAAACCAGAACATATAGTAATTTTTAATGTGTAATGTGTTTTAATGTTTTAGTGTCTTTCCTCTTTCTTACACTAAACTGTTAAAAAGCCTTTAAACCAGTGGTGACTCTAAAAAAACCTTTAACCGCATATTTTTGGAAACCCATCTGCCCTTCATCACATCTTCATCTTGACTCTCTCAAGTAAATCAGTGATGTTTCAAGAGGGCATATTTGTAGCGTAGATTCCCTTGTAGAACTATTCGAACGTTCCTTTCATGACCTTTTTTTTTTTTTACATTTGTTTATGTCTTACCCTTTTCTTCCAATTAGTCATTGACATCATGACACTATTAGACCATGTTTTGGTCTTACATTCAAATTACATGCGTGAGTAATGTGTATGATTGAATGCTTTGAATAATTCATAAAACACGACAGAAAAAGAAGTGAAAAGAGGAAGTCACAGACAACCTTATAGGAGCAGATGAGTTAATTGCTTAAACTGTTGGCTTTTTTCTCCATCAGCAGGAAGATGGCAGCATCATTCCTGCAAAATGGCTCTACTGCTGATTTACAGCGACATTAAAATTCGTCCTTCAAGGGAATAGTGGGTAACCTCTCCAGATCACCATGTCACACTTAAGTGAATTCATTCTCCAGCAACATCTGCCAGAATCGTTAAAACACCATAAAGCTTATACTGAAGGGGATGAATGCAACTCATCCATGTAAACACACAGCAACAAAACTAAACACGTAGCCAGAAAAGGAAAAACTAACAACCAAACAAGCAAAAGTTAACTACAGCTGTGCCCCGCTGGTGCTGGTACAACACACAGAAGGAAGATTTAACAAGAACTCATCACAGAGAGAGGATCTGAAAATCGGAAACACTGTATGTATGTATGACTCAGCAGCAAAGAGGATGACTCGGACAACACTGAGACCTGCAGGAAAGGACAGAGCAGGCTGTTTATCACCAGAGTTTTTGCTGGGATTGTAACTGGGCCGCCATGGGGTGGAGACATACACCCTTTTCAGACACGGACACCAGAGTTTTGAGGAAAAAGTCTGAGCAGAATTACTCAGTCTTTTTCTGCATTTGCTGTTAAAAGAAGTACATCACAGCAAAGACGATTTCTTCTGCAATCATGTTTAGAATTTGCTGTTCTTTGTGTTCTTCGGTTTGATTTTTCAACATCTCATTAAGAATAATACATGCCTTGCGGCAGCACACTGGGAACATGTGAGCTGTCTTCATTCAGCTCTTGCCTGCAGAATGTCTGCATGTACACATTAAGTCAGCCTTTATCAGTGGGGGGGGGTTTCAAGTTCATTAATTTCAAAGTATTTTATCTGTATGATATCTGTAAGAGACTGAGGGAGGAAGGGAGACAGAGACAAAGGGAGATTTCTTCTTTTAGTCCCAGCTTTTAACTTAAGATCCTCATGTAAAAAAGATATATTGACAGAGTAAGATCTAAAAAAGAAAAAAAAAATTGCAGTATTTAATGTCTTCTCTATTTTAATCATAACAAACAAATTACACTCTATGGTTGTTATTGTTTTGGCGTTGCTCAGGTCAGTGAGGATTAGCTATTTGGAGAATGAAAGCTAATTATCATAAAGTGTTTTAAATGCTGAATGTGTTTCAGAGTGAGATTGAACAAGCTGTTGATGAAGCCCGCAGACATGACCTGACCTCAGTATTACAATCTATTAGAAATAGGTTAGCTTGGTGTATCAGTGTGTGCACGTGTGTGCTCGGGAATGTTAAAAAGATGAAGTCCTTGTTGAGGAGCATCAGAAATCTGTTTTAGGTCTGATAAAATACAGCTCAAAACCCTGCAGCTCATACCTGTGTGCTTTGTACTTTGTGTTGTCCTGCATGTCTTTAGTTTTTTTATACTGATAAGATGTTAACAAGCACAAAAAGAAAGCAGAAAACTTCTTGCCTTTTCTTATTCATTCCTGCTTATATGCTTTTGAATATTTTGCCAGTGTTGTAGAAAGAGATGAACAACAATACTGTTGGTAAATAGTGTGCCATGTTCCTGCTGCTCTCCCAGGCAGAAATGTTGATGCTCTCTGAATACCTCTGCTACCAGTTAGTCGCAACAGCCTGCAAGAATTTGTAAGTTGATCTCACAAACTGGATTGCAAGGCTCAATGAATGCACACCAGTCCAGCCTTAAATCACCAATAAATCATTCTTGAACTGTGAATCACAAAACATACACTGCTCAAAAAAATAAAGGGAACACTTAAACAACACAATGTAACTCCAAGTCAACCACACCATGAAATGGAACTGTCCACTTAGGAAACACCTCTGATTGACAATCAGTTCCACATGCTGTTGTGCAAATGGAACAGACAACAGGTGGAAATTATAGGCAATTGGCAAGACACACCCAACAAAGGAGTGGTTCTGCAGGTGGTAACCACAGTTCACTTCTCAGTTTCGATGCTTTCTGGCTGATGTTTTGATCATTTTTGAATGCTGGCGGTGCTTTCACTCTAGTGGTAGCATGAGACGGAGTCTACAACCCACACAAGTGGCTCAGATAGTGCAGCTCATCCAGGATGGCGCATCAATGCGAGCTGTGGAAAGAAGGTTTGCTTGGTCTGTCAGCGTCATCTCCAGAGCATGGAGGCACTATCAGGAGACTCGCCAGTACATCAGGAGACATGGAGGAGGCCGTGGGAGGGCAACAACCCAGCAGCAGGACCGCTACCTCCTTCTTTGTACAAGGAGGAACAGGAGGAGCACTGCCAGAGCCCTGCAAAATAACTCCAAGCTTGCACAGACATGTTGCAATATTATGCATTGATACATATAATGTGTGTGTGTGTGTGAGAGATCAAATTATATTTTTAAAAAAAAGAACGTGGTTCAGAATATTTTAGTCACTTTTGGTCAGGTTTTCAATAAAGAAGACAAAAACTTTCAAGAAATTCAGAGGAACCTGAGGCTTTTTGTAGGAGTTGTAGAAGACAGCATATCGTCTGTGTTTGTGCAAAACAAAACTATTGTGGCGGACATTGTTTTTGCTGTTAGCTGCATTCAGCTCACTTGTTTTCAGCTATTCTTGGCGGCTCCCCTTTTAACTTACAATTACTTTGTATGATTTGTAAAAAAAAAAACAAAACAAAACGCTAAATGCTGTTGGACAAAACTGAGTTTGTTCCAAGTGCAAAATATATCCATTAGCTTCCTGCCTTTGCAGGCTTCTTCTGGTTTGTTCTGATGTAAAGTGTCCCTGAAGAAATATGCTTGACTTTGCTGTTGGAGTCTCTGGGCTGCAGGATAGTCTGCCTGAGGGGGGTCCTGAAGGTTTTTTGAGAATGTGCAAAGAAGTAAGGAGAAAATGTAACATGCAATAGTATATTACAGTGTAACATTCAGTTCACTCTAGCTACACCAGGGATAACTGAAGCCTACTTTGACTTTAGACATTTTATCTATTTTTTTTTGTTTGAATGTTCTTTCTGGTAGTTAGATATATCAAATAGAGTATTATGGGACCAGAATATTGCTTTTTTTTTCCTTTCAAAATGCATCTGTAATTTTTTTAATGTTATGTGTAAATGACTTTTAATGAGCTTGTACATGAAATTCGATGCAAATCCTGCCTTGGCTTGTAACAAAACAAAATAGAGAAAAAAATTAAAATAAATATAATGAAATAAAACAATAAAATAATAAAAATGGCTTAATTCAAACCACCACATCAATAATTTATGATACAAACCAAACTGGTCAGCAGCCTTAGCTTGGTGCAGATCACATTTCACAGGTTGATGTTTTGATCACGGTATCATTTGATTCAGCCGCAATTAATTCATACCTCTTGCCAGGTTTCAACTGTATTCAGATGCAAGTTGAAAATGTCTGAATTAAACATTTAAATGAGACATTTGACACATCTATGCCTTGGTGAATGAGATACATTGTTTAGTTGCATGTTAGAGTCAAAGCTATTCAACACAGTGTAAACTGAATCAGTTCTGTAATAGCTCAATATCCCCCATCTATGCTAATGAGTTCTGAGGTTTGTGGATGTCAAGCTAAATTTCTACCATGTCACTGCAGCCAGAGTTGAAATTCGACCTAATTTCTTGTTGTTTGATTCTTTACATTTTTATTTGAAGAAACTGGATATATGTTATGTAAAATACAAAACATAGCAGCAGAAATATCCCATAAAACATCTGTATCCTTTTTAAATCTTTATGCTCCTACCACCTTGATTGACTCAGCAATCTGGAAATCTAAATCTGTAAAAGAAAATTAATAATAATAAAATGAGGGATAAAACATTTTCGCTTTGCTCCAACATGTTCCCCCTGCACAGCAGGAAAACATTTCCATGGAGAGGAATTTGCTAATGAGCTGCCTGTCATTGCTCCAGATATAACTCCAAATCAAAATACACCTGTCATGTTGTAGAGTCAACTTTGATGGAAACACACAGAGTCTCAGCAAGGATGAAAACATTTATCAAACAGAATTCATCTCATCCAGAAAAGAGTTTATCGATTGGAGTTAACGTGTACACAAAATCCCTCATCAAACAACGAGATAGAAAAGAAAACCCACAGAGTGATGCCCTGTGTGCATGTTCATCATTTTAAACAAATTAAAAACTAAGCCATGTGTTGCAAAAGCACTGGAAGGATTTAGGTGTCCCCAGTGCTGTTTGTTTTGTTCAATCCCATGTAAGACCGTCACACCAACAAGTTCCTTTCATATTTAGGCGTTCTATGTAGGCAGGCAGTCTCAATCAAACAGCATCGTGTTGTTTTTGTCAGGACCCCTGTTGTTATAAATCAGCGGAGGAGGTGGGTTTTGGCGTCACCGTTGCATCAGGAGCCAGTGCCAAAAAACCTTTTGCGTATTGTGGAGACACCAGGGGCTTTACGGGAACAGCAGCATTTGTCACCATGTAGATGAAAACACACTCTGAAAGCTTTATATTGTTCACCCACTTTGTCAAACTCCCTTCATATTTCAGTTGGCTGAAGAGAAAACAAAAATATCAAAAGAAATCATTCTGGGAAAACAGGAAAAATGTTCATAGGAAATGAATTTAAACACAATGCAAGTGAAAAAATCACCAGAACTTTCTGAGAGAAAAAGAAATGAAGTTGTCACTAAGCCACGTGTCGTCTGCAGCAACTTTGGTGAATGTAGGAAAGAAATCTAGTGTGGTTTTTAAAGTTTTCATGGAACCAAGTTTGGTGGAAAATCCTATCTGTTGGAAAAGCAGGAATAGCAAGAAAAAGAGAAAAATTCAGTTGACAAGTAACCTTGATTACAATAACTGAAGGAGGCGTCACCTGCAGAAACCAGCTTCTAACCAATAGTAGTAATTTTTCTGTACACACCACAAGTTTGGAAGAAGTGAATGAGTGCTTCATTAACTCATATTATGAATGTAATACTTCACTTAAACAAGAGCATGGGCTGAGGTTCAGCGTAACACGGCTCATTTATCCACAAAACTCTTCATTACAGTTCTGAATAGCAAACTGCACTTTTACTTTCTTGTCATACAAGTTTTTCTTTTTTTTTCTGGAAACACTTCTGTAGAAAAAGTACCATTTATGTTTCAGCAGTGGAAGTGACATTAGTAAACATGTAGTTTACCACTCCTTATTTTTTTTTCTTTCATTTCAGCTATTAAATGCTTTGAAATTGTCTTTTTTGTTGTCATTTTCCTTTTTCATTCGTATTTTCAACACGAACCCAACCCTAACATGTTGGTATTGTTTTCTGGTGCATCTTGCCTGTGATTCCAAGGCAGCAGCTTTTTCTTTTGCTTTTCTTTGGATGTTTATACTCATCTAAATTTTAAGCAGTTTCAATTGGTAATATTCTGCTCTTTTCATCATTTAGTATCACCTTCATGCCTTTTGTTAAGCTCTATTTTTCTTTCTTAGTTTCTGTATTATTGCACTTTCAGTCAACTTTAAAATGAACAATTTAAGACTCCAACTTCAAAAAGAAATGTTGTTCAGTTTAATTACAGCAAAGCCTTGTTATAAAAGTTTAAATGCATTTCCCTTTTTAGCTTTTATTTATTTCCTTGTTTCATTTAACTAAACAGCTTTTCTCAGTGAGTTGGGTTGGAAAATTTAGACTTGAGCTGTTGTAAGAAATGCTGAGAGAAGACAGTAAACGGTATATCTCTGTGAAAGCTGTTTTTTTTTTTTTTTTTTTTAAACAAGAGTACATTTGCAACAGCAGACCATGGCTTTCTTCATAGTCAGGACAGTCTCCCAATCTTCCTTCCAATCATACAGGCCCCGGGATGAGTTTCATGACTAACTGCCTCATAAACTATAGAAATGGAAATGGAAAAGTTCAGTCTATTAATCAGAGGAAGACAATACTTGGCAATATCAATAAAGATAACCAGCAACTAAAAGAAAGTAATTCCTAATTTGATATCAAGAAAATATTTAACATTAAGTTTAATGTTAAAGGCAGAGTATGCAACATTTTCAATATTTTCAACCTAAATTAACAACAAAATATTTCTACAATCAGAATTAGAGACTTCTTGAAACATGTAGGTTTCAGTCTGTCCATGTTTGACGCAATGTTAAATTTCAGATTTAATTAATTACAAGGACCCTTCTTGAATGTTTTACTGTCCATAAAACTTGTAGTACAAGCAGAGGTGGAGTGTAAGTGAGAGCGAAGGAAAGGGAAGGGGGTAGGTGGAAGTGGTGTGTGTGTGTCGCATTTCAACTGGTTCATGTTGGATTCATGGAGAGCTGAGCTTGCAGAGAAGCTTCCTGCTTCTGGTAAAAAGAAGAAAAAGGAGATTCAAGTCACAGGATATGACAAGTAGCTTGTGGAAGTAGCTATTCTGTGGTTTTGCTCACTACCTGGTGTTTGCCACCTGGCGTTGGAAAGAATCACCTTGAAATCTTACATACTCTGCCTTTAAATTGATAAAAGTTTGAAATACTAATTTAGCACTCTCCATATTATACATGGGACTTGACCCAACACTGTTCGTGGTCCTCCCGGGCAACAGACAATGTGGAGACTTAAAGGTTCAACACTTTATTAATTAATTTAGCAACGAGGGACTCGGCAGATCTAAGGCACCACCAGAGGGCGCCATCTCCTCCCACAACTTCCCCCACCCTGTAAACAACCCCTCTGTTAAAAGCACAACACTTTGTAAGAAAACATGCAAAAAAACTTAAACCACTGCAAGAAAAACCCAACATGCTCTGAAAAAAAACTGTTAAAATATCCAACATTACAGGAAGGCAAGATGTTACTGCTGGTTGAAGTCTATGGAGTGGCTTGTCCTTCGGCTGCAGCCAGAGCCCAGGCAGCAGGTTAAAACACACAAAATAAAAAAAGAAGAAGAAAACCAGTACTGGTCTGACTGGCTCCCTCCGACCAGTACCAGCAGGAAGAATGATTGTTCCTTTAACTGACGCCACCACAGCATTTCAGGGTCTCAACCCAAATCATCGCCGTACTCCGGTGCAAGTTGGTCCACGTCCTCTGCTGGCCATCAGATGGTTGCAGGAAGCTGTGGGGTGTTAAACAGGAGCAAAGAACCTTCAGCAACATGACAATGGCCAACCTTGCTATTCAGCCATCAGGCTGATATACGTCCCTTTAGGGAGTGTGACAGGCAACCTATATATATATATTTATATATGACATCACACCTGATATGCCTTATCACACACACATCCCCCCACCACCCCCACTGCTTAAACATTGGCACTAGCTTCTAGTCTGTGTTTCTTTAACCAAAATATCACTCTACAAGTCGACATCAACATCTGTCACTCAATAAATGAATAACTTAAAATGCACTAACTAAAACAATCACCCAAATAAAATTGAGCTGTAAGCTATGCTAAAAGGGTGGGTCTTGCGCCTTTTACATTAACATTCTCTGCAGCCCTGAGGCTCTGTGGCACGCTGTTTCACGGATGAGGATCAGAGTGGAGGCAGAGGCTTCGCCATCTCCCTCAGTCTGCATCAGTATTGTCCTCTTATTACAGGAACTTTCCTTTTCTTTCCTTTCCTTGACCTTCTCCATGGTTTTTCTTCACCTTGTACCTCTTTAAGCTCTGTGTTTAGTCTTGATACAGCAAGACTTGCTTCTGTTATTGACATCTTACATTGTTTGAGGTTGAGCATCTATTCAGAAGTTCATAAACTTTTTAGAGTGTTAAGCACTCAAAACTTATTTTGAAATACTGATTTTGCACAAATTTGAGCTCATTCACTTGTCTCCCCAAGGACAAAACCACTGCAGCATGTAGAAGTGTTCCTGGTAAAGAATGAGGAAATATTCAGTTCAACTATAATATACTACCAACTGGTTAAAGCCATTGCACTTATATGCATGTATTATAAAGATTTTAATGACTACACAACCTGAACCGTCAACAATCTCCCAGCTCGACATCATTCCTTTAGCGTGACAAACACAGACTATGTAATGACTATGATAAGTCACTTCACCCCACCAGAATCTGGTTACCATCCGTTTAGCTGCTCCAGAGACAGAAGTCAGAACAGATTGCTCATTTACCCTCCTGTTGTTAAGGTGAAAGAAAGGGATGTTCATAATAGGACCTTTGAGATTCTGAGGGTGGTGGATGTGGATGCAAATCACAGAAAACATGCTGTGTGAATATGCATGATAAGCAGAATGTGTTGTATGCAATGATGAAGTTGCACACAGAGTGAATGCTGGGACTTCAGCTTAATGTTGGTTCAAAAAGAATAATTTATGTGTGCTTTTAGAAAGTGCAAAAGTATAATCACAAAGATGTATTATGGCCAGACAGGCAAAATGGCTGACATCAGGAAACCCCTTCAGTGGACAGAAAAAGGCGCACCACCCAAAGTGGCAAAGAATAACAGGGCGAAGATCCGGAGAAGCTTCAGGTGACAGACTAGGAATTGCTGGTTAAGCAGCTAGATGTAGCAGTGGTTGGCAAAGAACAAAAGGTTTTTTTCTGGTTTTTTTTTTTTTTTTTTTTATAGATCTGGCAATCCTCACTGACAGCAACATGAAGAAGAAGGACTGAAGAGTATTAGGTGTAGGCTTAGTGGTCCCAAGCTTGAATATAAAACAGTTAGTGGATGGCTAGAAGCATTTCAGACAATTTTAAGTTTCCCACATATTCAGTTATTTTTTTCCCAATAATTTTCACACAAATGACAAGAAGAAGGGGTTTTGTCTTAGGACTTTTGTTATGACTGTTGTAGATAGATAATAAAGCATTAACCTTTGTATTATGTTGAAAAAAAATCACATTGATTATGTTGCGGGTCATTTTGACCGACACTGTGTAAATATACTTACAACATTAAAAAAAATCTGGTTCAACCAATAACTTTTATAAGATTATGTAAATGTTTAGTAAAGAAAGATTCAATAATATCCTTTAACTACAACACCATATTCAAGAACGGTTTTTGATCGCAGCAAGCTCTCTTTCATGTCAGTTCACTCTGGTATCGCGGTTGTCAAATCAGATGACTCGGGATTTTATGTCAAATGTCTCTAGAGACATTGTTGCTGGAAAGATCTTCATTCCACAGACTTACAGTACAGGGGCGAGAAAGTTTATCCCCAAGACACACCATGTTCGAACATAAGAGTGTCTGTGTATGAATGTCTATTCTAAAGCATTAAAAACATAAACAAGCAATCAAATTTAAGAGCATTAGACTTTTTTATTTTTACTCTCAGTAGCGACTTGCCAGCACTAAAGTGTCTGGGTCAAAATGACCCATAACATCATCTTTGTATAATGTTATGGACAGATGTTCCACTACACATCAAAGTTACCAAATTTCACTCAAAAGTTCATGAGCCTAGAAGAGGAAATGTCACAAATTTTCATGAAGAAAAAGAAAGGATAACCAGTAGTTTGTTCATGACAAAAACTGAAATGGGTCAAATTGACCCTGAACATAATATAAAGGTTAAAACAAATTCTAGAGAACTGTCCAGGATGTGTGAGGCTGGATCATGTGAAGTTCTTGAATAGACATAATTTGGTCAACAGTACTGGGAAATTTCTGCAGCATTTAACAAATATTTAAAAGCACAATAACTTCTATCAATTATGAAAGGAATAAGTTTGAAGAGCTGGCTGAGCATCCAAACGGAATAATCAGATATAAAGACAATGAATGAGATGCAGTGTTACTTTGTAGACAAAGATGTTCCAAAACGATGATGATTTCGAAAGAAGAATTAAAGCAGTTTTTATTATTGACGGTAATCAGTAATTTTGTTGGACAGTAGCTCATGAACTGTCTCTTTGCTCTGCAAACCTAAAACTGCGTCTCCGTGCACAGCTCCATTACAACTATCAAGTTTGCAGACAACATCGCTATCATCACCTGCATCACTGATACAGTCAATGTAGCCTGTAGAGCAGAGGTGGAAACGCTAACTTCATGTTACAAAGTCAGTTACCTCCTGCTCAACATCAGCAAGAACAGAGACCTGATTGTGGACTTCAGGAGGCTACAGAGAGGAAAAGACGCCTCCCCTTCACATGTAAGGGACAGCAGTGGAAAGAGTCAGCTGTTTCAGGTTCTTGGAGAAAAATATTAGCAAGGATCAGGTCAGTAAGACAACTTCTTGTCTTTTTGCTGTGACTTAAAAAGTTTGGCACGGACACCAGGATATTCAGTAACTTTTATGGAATATTGAGAGAATCCTGGCTGGGAACACCATGGTGGCTTACCATCCTTGAACGCAAATCACTGTAGAGAAAGTATAAAGTCAGCTCAGCGCAATGTCTCTGACACAATCAATACAAATGTCACGTTAAAGGATATGTCATTGGCAGTGATGTAGATGTAAACCAAATGAGGAAAAAAAGAATAACATGCTGTTGTCTTGTCTGAATTGTTTGAAAACAGTCTTATCTATATGATCAGTTTATATCATGACCATGAAAAGGAGACAGCATGTAATAAAACAATGGAGAAATTTAGGCTTCTGGTTGAGTAGCAAAGAAACTAACTATGTTAATGTGGCACTGTGTTGCTCTTGATAGTCACAGCCTATTAAGATTTAGTAGGTATCACCATAAACTCTACATACATCACACATTATGTTGCAGTGAGGTTTACAGTACAGATATACAATGGCAAACACTGCACAGTGTGTAGCTGCCTGAACAGAAGGATAGCCATTAAAAAACAGCAATTGACTAGTCAAGGGTTTATAGTAGAGAGGCTAGACAGAATCCATTCTTCACCAAAAGGTTCATGACAGCCCTTTGGCAAAAGGCAACTGAATGACTTTCAGATCCTCCTTCCATCCATTATTCATACCAATTTAATCCTGTTCAGGGTCACAGGGATACTGGAACCTATTCCAGCTGTCACTAGGAGAGAGGTTGGGCAACCTGGAAAGATTATAAATCTAGCTAATCAAAGTTAAAAAAAATTGTTTTGAACAGACCTTGAAAAAGTGCAGAATTTCTGTGGTTGTTTTAATGTCATGCTTTTGGCCATGTATGCAGAGGCCCTAATGGTAATTTGTAAAGAACAGGTTAAAACAAGGGGATAAACCACTGTGACATGATCCATTGGTCATGAAGTGCCCAAATGATTCTTTGCTAAACTGAAAGTATCTTTTGTTTTTAGGTGATAATACTCAGTCAAGGTGGTGGATGGTGGTACAATTTCGAGCTGTCACTTTAGATGAGGAAGGGGTGGAAGTAAGTTGACATCACCTCGGTTTTTCTAACTGGAAAGATCCCAACTTGGCTTGACATCCTTGGTCACTCAGCTGACTCAAAATGGGGATGAAGATGAATATTAGTCCTTTACGTGAAAGGATTCAACTTTTTAATCTTATCTAATAACTGCAGTTTACAATTATTTTTGGATATTGGACCATCAAAGGATTAACTTTCTCATTACAAACAAATCCTGAACATATGCGGTTTGAGCTATTTATTGCAGTTTGAGTTTGGATTCTGTCTGTCAACTAGTCTGCAGACACCAAACTTTTGACTCCTGTGAAATTAACTTAATGATGGGCAGACATACTGGTAATTAGAGCTAGGGGGGGAAAAAATTAAGTAAATTTGTTTATGTGATCTGAGGAAAACACACTTTTTTTTTTATTTCTACTTCAAATTCTTTTCCAAGAAGAAAATTAATTGAGCAAGTTTATGAAATGTCAGAATAGAATAAAGTTTAAGTTAGAACAGCAGATACCAACAGAAACTTCAGTAAAACAGAGAGACAGCTGTGTCATTGGGACAAGAGGATAAGATGGATGAGATTTTGTTTTAAGAAAACCTTCTTCACAAAAATTTCCCCAGGCTGCTGCTTTTCTACTTCAACACCTTCACTTCTACCTCATGACCACCTGCTGATATTTAGTATATATAATATGTACTAATATACACATTATATGTACTTAATATATCATGTAAATATATATATATATATATATATATATATATATATATATATATATATATATATATATATATATATATCTGGTCACAGATATACACTCATATGCTGACTATCAAGGTGGGTGTCAAGAACAGACCACAGATAAGACTGACTGACTGAAAGACTTATCACTACAATATGTATTCATTTTTTGCTGATATATCATATTATTTTCTTAATCTTATTTTTATAGTTGACCTTTATTTGACCATGATGCAGATTTGATGCTAGTCTACAGTCATTTGGCTGTTGCTTTTATCCAAAGCAACATACCTGTGATAAGTGTTTAATAAACTATAGTGATTAACCTAATATGCGTGTCTTGTAGACGGGATGAAGCTGGAGTAACTAGAGAGAACCCACGCATATACGGGGAGAACATGCAAACTCCACACAGAAAGACCACCATTCAAGCCTCCCCCCAGCAGAGGCTCGAACCAGTGACCTTCTTGCTGTGGGGCTGTGCTGCTGTTGATGTTTTAATCAACTATTTGCTGTTAAACAACAAGAGATGTGAAATTAAGTGAATGTCATATCAAATATTCTCAGCATTACTAATGTGAGAATAATATCTGTACAAGTCAGAATAAACATAATTTTAATTCTTTATGAAAAATAATTTCTGCTTGGTTTTACAGATAATCCCCACAGATATCAAAAGTCCCCTTAACAAATATGCCTTATAAAAGTCATTGATCAGTATATTTACCTGTGAGTGATGAGTGGACAAAGTGATTATACAGATCAAGTCAACTCGCATGCATGGTTTCCAGTACAGTTATTAAATGTAGTGCTTAACTTAACTGACAGAAACTGAGCCAAATGAACAGTCAAAGACAAAGCTGAATTTTCAGGTTTTAGCAGCAGCCAGTTATTGTGCACAGAATTAACACTGGTGAAGTGAAAGTTAATTACCTTTTTAAAACATGTGATCATGTGAATGTAAAAATTTATTGAAGTATTTTCCTAAAACAACTCATCATAAAGTTTCAGTAATTAGAAAAGCAACAGGCTGTGTTCTAGTTATTCCAGTCTCTGCGACTTGTTTTACACAACAGAAGTGTTAAGTTATTGTCAATTAAATAGTCATTTGGTATCCTGTTAGAAAACATTGTGGTATGGCATTATACCCTAACTGCTGTACTGTCAGTTTACCAGCGTGATGATGCTACTGATGCAACACATCGCATTGTAATGTGTTTCAAATATTGCCTTATTCATGCACATTGATTAGCATGCAAAAATGTATGTACACACATGCAGATATTCTGTACTTTCTGCATTCATACCATTCACGTGTGAAGTACAGAATAACATATTGGAGAGAAGAATGAAAATAAAATCCAACCTATTCATGTAAGGCAAAGATGAGGTAAAGATTAAAACTAATAATATACACGAGTACACAAAATGAGTACAAACAATCATTTATTCTTTTCCCGAACTTTATATTTGTTCTCATAAATATGCATTGTACGATGACAAAAATGAGTTTTGAAAAGATTCATGTTATTCAGTCTTGGCAACTTTAAACAACTTTAAACCTGCTAAGCTGCAGAAATAGCCTGGAGCAGTGGTCATGCAGTTTGCTCGGGAAACAGAGTTTACGCAGCGAGCACAGAAAATTTTGTGCTTTGAATTTCTGTCAGTTCAAATGGAAAGTTTGCAGCAAGCACCATGATCTGCTTGAGAAGGACATTTAAACATTTGTTGTTCTGCTTCATGTTTGTATTATTATCAAAGATGGCACCCACCTGCTTTAGCAAGTGTCACATTTACTGCTCAGTATATTTCTAACATGCAACCTGGATGATTAATCCGAAGAGGACATGCAAAGTGCAGGCGTGAACATGTTTTCAGCTGCACATCACTCAGACAACATTCAGATATGGTTCAAGACTGTTTGTCCGTAGCTGCTTAGCAGTCCATCAGAATGTGTTTTCTCCAGAAATACTGTTAGAAGAGGTTGCATCTTTTTGCAACACAGAGATGTGGGTTATTACAATATGTGCACATAGCAGATGTGTCAACCAATAAGAAGATCGGATATAGTCTAAAACCACTGATGGAGAATGTTTACAGACCAGTTAGACAAATAAGACTGACAGTATAGTTTGCTAATTTAATATTATTTAACAGCTTTCTATGGAGACTGTCTATTGTCCTATCTTTTGGATGGAAGGAGCTTCTCAATGAAGAAAAATGTTCGGTAATTTACAAGAAAGCTGTAAATGTGGGAAACAGCAGGGATTTTTTATTTTTTATTTTTCATTTTAATGGGGTAACTTTTAATTGGATCTACTGTAGTCACAGCATCTTAAATAGTTTTCACCATTAAAGCCCACATAAAGTTGAATTAAATCAATATTCTGGGTATCATTTTTGTCCTCTATTTACTTGTTTGTTTAAATCATTTATATTTTGTTGAGTGTTTAAAATCACATGAAAATTATTGGTGCTCTGTAGATGTCCAAACAGATGGATACTTAACTAAGCTATATAAGAAAAGATGGCATAAAAGTCACAATTTTCTTGCTGTAAATCTTTTAATCTTTCAGAATAATGAGAGAAAAAAACAACACAATAACCAGGAAAATAGTCTGAAATCATAAAATCCTGACTTACAATGATTAAATCAAATCAGTAGATTAAATTACCCACAAATGAACTATATAATCCTAATGTGTATAATAATAATAATATGATTATCATATGGCTATATATATTATATGGTTATAATTATCTATTCACATCAGAAATCCCCTTTGCAGCTTTCTACACGTTTGGAAAGTATAATTATGTTTTTGCCTCTATTTTATTTATTTATTTATTTTTGGGAAATGGTGATTATTTTTAACATATACCACCTAAATGGAGTGTGCTAATTAAAACTGTTGACAGTGGATCTAACCATCGCTGTGGAACTTTCCTGCCTAAATTATTGTTACCAAACCTTGTTGATACCTTTTGTCACTGGATATGGTTTGGAGAAGAAAATGAAGGACCCAAATTCTGAACCAACCAAATTGGCAGCAGATCAATACATCTTTAATGATCTTATTTAACAGCAGCAATGAACAAAAACCACTGTTGGCAGGAAATCCATATAAGTAAATTAATCTTTTTGGGTAAAATTACAATGATTTGGGGAATATCAAAAGAACCCAGGCAGAATGTGTATGAAGGAAGAGAACAGCAACAAACAGGGGGAGGGTGTGTTGATTGAAAATCGAGACCACGCTGGAAGCACAATTGAAAGGTACTGTAAAACAAATAAGAGAGGAGAACAAACACTAACCTAACATAGAACAGATGTGAAAGTAAATCAATTTTATTTATACAGCACTTTAAGAGCAAATGTCACAAAGTGCTTCACAATAAGAAAAACACAATAAATAAAACCTCCTTTAAACAAGAATAACAGCACAAATTAAATAAAATACAAAAATAAAAAAGTACAATACATGAAAGTGTAATGAAAAAACTAAGAAAAGATTATTTAGATAAAGAAGTTTTAAGCTGCTTTTCAAAAGTGTCTAGAGATCATGCAGATCAGTGGAGCAGAATTTCAGTGTCAGGGTGACAACCTGTTGTTGTAACTCTATCAAGGAACAGCCAGGAAACCCCTGATAGGATGATCGAACCTCGACCCAAACCAAAACAAGGTCACAGACCCCGACTCCTTTCTGATGAATGCCAAACCTGCTTGGTCAAGTTTTTTTTTTTTAAGTGTCATTTCTTGGCAGTTTTTTTCTTGTTTTCCAGCAAAGTGATGACTTGGCTGATTTTAATTTTTTTTTACATTTGGAACGTTCCCAGATGTGCTTTAGGCTCTCCAATATTTTCAACAGGAGAAGAAAATTATAAATACAGTATTTCACACATAGCAACTGACGAAACTGAACAAATAGCACAGGGAAAAGGGATTTAGTGAGATATATCAATGAAAGGGGTCCCAGTTTATTTAACTGGTTTTTATGCTTTACCATGGACCGAACTGAACAGCAATGCTGGACTGACATCATATGACATCATGGTTTCAGTTCTAGTGAATAAATCCCAGTTTGTTGTTTGTAAATGCTTGTGGTAGAATGTGCTAAGCAAGATAACCTTGATGAGATTCATGACTCTGCTTATTGACTCATTGAGACTATAGAAAATAGATTTTAGAGATTTGACAGCTGCACATTAAACTTTTTGTCTACTCACTTATCTATTATATAGAAACTAAACATCATATTTTAAAACTGCAACTTGATCATTGAGTTTCAACTTTTCCTCCACCTGTATAGACTCTATCTCGCGGTATCTGACCTTGAAATGGACTACGGTTATCAAAATATATGAGCATGCAAAAATTAAGATAGAACTAATTTAATAGACTCATTCATTAGATATGCTGAAGGTACAGGAATCCGAGGCAAATTTCCCTATGGTGTTCATTTTGTTGGAAAATATCATGAGACAGTTTACGTGGACTTACTATAAATGAAAAGCAACAAGAAAAATCACTTGCAATCCTTCAGACCTTGCTCAGTTATCCCTGGAGTCAGCACAAGTCTCTCAACACTTCAGGCCAAACTAATTCATTCCCACTAATAACGTGGATCTGCTAATGTGGAGCTTGTAGCCTAATGTTATGTATAAAATAAGGGGTTCAGAGCTTTGTAAGTTTGGAATTATAGTTTTTGGCAAATGCATTTTAAACACAAGTAGATAGTCATTCAAACTAAAGGTTTTTTTTTTTTTATCTAAATGGGAAGCTGTGTGATAAATAAACTATACTCACTTAGATGATGCAAACCAAGTACTATGCATGAGTACTTCATCCATTCCTGGCTTGCATTTGCCATCTCTACAAGGTTTACCATCAATAAGAATTATACAAGCATTGTCAAACTTATAATAACGCCATGAGATTTATAAAAGACATTACATGGATTCTGGATTTGGGAGCAACTTGTAACGTAGTGTCACAGCTCCGTTTTATTTCCTCCCAAGGCTAAACTTATCTTCACTGACTCACTTGTCTGCCCTGAAGAAAATAGACAAATAAATTCAAACTAGTCCACAACCCAAGAGCCCAAAAGGTTTAAAGTGAGATTGTTTCGGATAGAAACTCAATGAATATATGTTTTTATTACATCAATAAGGGACTTCTTATATCTAAATGCACTAAACTTTACTCTTTTTAGTTGTGAAATTGGATCCAATAGAGGGTATTGATTTTTTTTAAACTTAAGTTGCACAAAAAAAAATGTTAATATGGTTATTTTATGCGTGATCTTACATTTATTGTCAGTAGCTGACCACTTGGTGCTGCCCTGGCTACAATGCTTGTCAATGCTTAATGTCCACTTCTCTATTTTGTTCCAGCGGCACATTTTCTCCAGTTAATCTTGGTCATTCCAAAGCTATTCCCGATGCATTTAGAGACTGTTCCCAACAGTTATCTGTATTGATGAAGTGTACCTGCAATGCACTTTAAATAGGCTTTCATCAGGATTTCTTTTATGTATGTGTGTGCCTCACAGCCTTTGAATTTCCTAACTCAGCTGCACTCCCCCAGGCCTTTGGGAGAGAGAGTGGTATATTTCTTTCACTCCCTTGCATCTTTCCCTCCCACATTATTATTGATGCTGAAAATCTTCTCAGCAGGGTTGTTCACTGGTCACTGTGCAAATAAAAAGAAGAAAAGGGGGGAAGCACTGGTTGGGTAGGAGGGACGAAAAAATGATTGAAAGCACATGCTATTACAGGCTTAGTTGGTTTCAACACATACCCACTCCAGTTCGCACAACAACACATTACCTCCCAGATATGAGAGTTGAGTGAAAAAGTTCAGTTCTTCCATCATGCGACTGTGTCCCCCTTTCCCACTTCTCAAATCTGTTCCCTCCCTTAGACCCCATTTCCCCTTCTGCTGTGTTTCCAATTTTCTCATGCCCTTGCTTTTCTCACCTATCTCGCTTACGAGCTCTGCCACTTACCTCCCTACTTTGATGCTTCTCTGCCTCTTTCCCACCCATTTTCTCCAACCGCTTCTCTTCTAATGTATTTCATTGTTTTTTGTTCCTTCCATCACAGTCCAAATCTATCCCATTTCCACATTCTGCTGCATTTCTGTCCATCCTTTAGGCCTCATTTTAGAGAGAAGAATAAATAATAAGATAAATACATAGATAAAGTATCATTCAGTGCCCAACAAAAGTAAAAATAAACAAATGATCTTGCTGATGATAAGCCAAAGTTAGTATTAGTTGCTAGATGGATTTTGGTTGACTGAAGTTGAACCCTTGACGACCGACAGGATTGACCACATGACAAACATCAGGAGCAACTTGAACACCATTGGTTTCAAAGGGTAAGTACGCCTTACATTGCTGACTGTACAAGGCTGAAGAAACAACGAGATGAGCAACCAGATGTGTAGAGGAGACAAGGTCATTTAGCAAAAACACAAAAAACAAAACAAACAAAACAAAAAAAAAGAACGGACTTCATCTTCATCATCATCTTCATGCTGCTTATCCGGGGTCAGGTCGTGGGGGCAGCAGCCTGAGCAGGGAAGCCCAGACTTCCCTCTCCCCAGCCTCATCTGACAACTCTGCGGGGGGGATCCCAAAGGGTTCCCAGGCCAGCCGAGAGATATAATCCCTCCAGCGTGTCCTGGGTCTTCCCCGGGGTCTCCTCCCAGAGGGACGTGCCTGGAACACCTCACCAGGGAGGCGTCCAGGAGGCATCCTAACCAGATGCCCGAGCCACCTCAACTGGTTCCTCTTGATGCGGAGGAGCAGCGGCTCTACTCTGAGCCCCTCCCGGATGACCGAGCTCCTCACCCTACCTCTCTAAGGGAGAACCCAGCCAAACTCATTTCAGCTGCCTGTATATGAGATCACGTTCTTTCGATCACGACCCACAGCTCATGACCATAGGTGAGGGTAGGAACATGGATCGACTGGTAAATTGAGAGCTTCGCCTTCTGGCTCAGCTCCTTCTTCACCACGACAGACCGGCGCAGAGTCCGCATTACTGCAGACGCCGCACCGATCCGTCTGTCGATCTCACACTCCATCCTTCCCTCACTTGTGAACAAGACTCCGAGATATTTAAACTCCTCCACTTGAGGCAGGACCTGACTCCCGACCCGGAGAGGGCAATCCACCCTATTCCGGCTGAGGACCATGGTCTCAGATTTGGAGGTGCTGATTCTCATCCCAGCCGCTTCACACTCGGCCGCAAATCGCTCAAGCGAGAGCTGGAGATCACGACCAGATGAAGCCAATAGGACCACGTCATCTGCAAAAAGCAGGGACCCAATCCTGAGGCCACCAAGCCGGATCCCCTATCCCCTAAAAAGAACTGACATCAAAAACAATTGATTAAAAGAGTATACCCAGAGAGCATCTACATGATATAGACAGGGGGAACTTGGAATGAGAAGACAGACATAAAATCCTCAGAAATCCTTTTTGTTATCTACAGTTTGTGGAACTGACATGCAGTTTAATGATGAGAAATATGTCCTGTGATTTACTCTGAATCTAAAACTGATTCAGGGGCAGATAATAAATGAATTACAAACATTTAAGAGAAGGATGGAGGGGATTTGATTAGCTCTCTTTGCCCATCAAAATCATGGTAGAATTCCTCCATCTGCACAGTCTAAGAACACAGAAGAGGAAACAAGACGTTTTAGGGAGACGTTGTGTCTTGTTGCTTAAAAACAGTGCAGACAGAACATCAAATGTGCCTCTGTGAGATTAACAATTCCCTTAGACAAAATCCATGAGATACATACCAATGCATATAAATGTGATTCGGAATATTTTGTCATCTCTTCTCACTTATTCAGCTTTGAAGCTGTAATTCACTTGAGAAAATCATGAAATCCTCGAGTACACGCTATGTTGCTTAATAACCTGAACAAGTTCCTGGGTATTGGTGGGAGAAGATAAGGAAATCGACGCAGATAAGTGTGAAAGTGTCATGAGAATATAGGAAGAGTTGAAAGCGTCGTGACAGAAAAAAAGCAACCTGATCTCACTGAAACAATAAGTCAGAGCAATGAAAAGCTAAAGAGCATGGTGTAATTACCGTCTGCACACGCCAACAAAACAATGTCAGTTGAAAGTCATTTAGCAGCTTTGACGTGATGAACACACAAACGCTCTTTGTTCAGTTAAACCTGCACAAAATTCCAGAGAAAACACCTCTAAGCTGCAGAAACGTGACACTTTCACCTTGGATCATCTTTGTAAATTTCTCATATTTGTAAGGATTTTTTTTTCATCTTTTGTTCTTCTTGTGGGAGATATTTTACTCTAAATCCAGGCTTGTATTTGTCATGTCAATGCTACCTGTTTTACATAAATATGCTCATACTCTGGATTATGCTGCAGAGGCTAAGTTTATTAAAAAAAAAACTGATGCTCCAACACACCTGACCAATTTGAATGTATAGGTTGCCAAGAAGCTGTTGGATCCAATTAATTTGAATCAGGTGTGTTGGAGTAGGTAAACAACAATAACCTGCCAGATGCTGTTCCTCAAGGACGGAAGTTTGACACCCCAACTGGTGAAGTGACACAGGTGATAATGCCAGCAGCAAGTTTGTGGAACGACTGAGCTGCGTGAATCATGCTAATACCTTTTTACCCCTTTTCACAGGCAGTTCTACAAGCTTTGCATTATCTGTATTATCTGTCAATGCAAACCAAAGCTCTTGTTAACGTCATTGATGTCAGAGGAAAAGCTCAAAGGCTGATCTCCAGAAAAAAAAACCAGTGTTTTTTTTTTCAAGCAGAAAAGTTGTTAGCAAGGTGACGTCCAAATACAGAAATCTTCAATCAACATGGACAGCGGAAGAGTAGATGAGAACCTCTAACTTAAAGTCGCATTATGTAACTTCCGGTCCTTAAAATTCTGCATTCATGACTTGCTAATAACACCGTTGGATCTATAATGTGAGCTGCTGCCGCCCAACTGCATCCCGAGGCTGAGAAACTAAACAACTATACAAACTATACAACTTTTTCATCCAATGCAATGTGTGACATTGCAGCAGAGTTTTGCTTTACAAACGAGAAAACAGATAAAAATCACACTGGCTGTTTTCAACACACAATGTTGCTGATTCAGCAAAGAAATGCAAGACAATTAAAAGAGTGAAACAGATGAAAAAAGACTCATTGTAAGATTGCTGGCCAGAGAGGGCTCACAGTACAAGTAGGATGCAAGATGGATGCTGAATTAACCATTGATACGGTGCGCTTTACTGGAAAAATGACAAAAGTTCTGTAGTGCGTCTTTAAACCTGAGCAGTTCGTGATGGGCAGCAGCCTTTCCACTCGGCCATCTGCACAACTGCGGGGAGGAACCAAGGTAGCAGCCGAAAGGGGAGGGGTCAGCAGAGGACGCCACAGAAGAGCACCTGACAGTTAATTCTTAAATTTAACATTACGAATGTGTTTCACCTGTATTGGGTTTCAATGAACTGGTAACCAGTTGAAGGACCTCACCTTTAGACTGATATCTAAATTGTAATTAGTCAGTAAATCCACTTGATGGATAGATAGATTTCACATTCAGTTTACACGTCACATATCATAATACTCCACTGCTGTATAACAAAAGCTAGTAATTTATTCATCTTCTATAGTGCATAGTACAATTCAGGGTCACAGGGGGCTGGAGTCTATCCCAGCAATTAGCAGGCAAGAGGCATGGCGCACCCTGGATAGGTCGCCAATCCATCACAGATAACAAAAGCTATATATAAATTCTTTGGAAACATGTGCCATAATCTTATGAACCAGACACGGTACAGCATAGCTGTCAGCTTATTGTTGACATCCAGTCCACGTGTCTGCCCACTTGGACTGACGGATTTTAATATGATCCAAAGGGGGGAACCTCTGCAAAGCTGACAGATGCTGCAGGGCTCCCTCTTTGACATTTTGAGCCTTCTGTGAACACTTTCCAGAATTCCAAGATTTTGCATCTTTTCCTGAAGGGATTAACTTTGTATTCATAACACAGAAAAGTTAAAAAGGGGTGACATGCCTGTGAGCAGTCAAAGGTATTTGGTCTTTATCCAGACAAATGAACGATGCTTTCATCTGATTTGATCCAACAATGTGACTGTTTTGTTTTTGATAGCATGGAAAATTTGGCCTATATAAGGCTCTTTGTTCAGCTCCACACATAATAACAGAGCTTCCTGGATTATATGCATGTGGTGTATTTGGAATATAGTTTGATTTAACTCTTAATGTTTACATCTCATTAACCACATGTGCAACTGATTAAAGGAAATTCAAATTATATATAAAAAAGTGAAGTGTAATCCACACATCATAACACATCAAAACCATTGCAAATACTGTTTTCATTACAAAATTTAATTTATCTATCTAAATTACAGTCGGAAAACAACACACATTTTTAACATTCTGAGCTACATGATCAACACACATGTTAAAATAAAACAAATTCAAACTACACTGAATGCAGGCACTTACACAAGTAGCCATGTTAACTGACATTGAATGACCATAAATATAAAACCTGCTTGACTTGCACTTTCAAATGTATAAAACTATCAAAAATAAATCATTATTATTATTTTGCACTGAAGAATTATACTGCTCTGCAATATAAATGTAATATATCAAATCATGGCCACCTTTCCAGATATATGTTTGTGTGAGTGTGATCTCGTGGTGAAGACACACACAGACATGCCCACACAAAATAGCCTTGATTCATCCCCCTCACCAGCAGGCAACTGGTTCATTGATTAATATGGCTCAGACTGCAATAGACTGCAAGGCATAACACAGCAGGCAGCTCTGCGGTCAGACTCTGCTGAGTGTGACTTTTATGTGGATCTGTGTCTGATTTTATTATTATTTATTTTTCTACTTGTGCTGATTAATAGATCTGCGCAGGACACATATCATCGATGGAAAAAAGGGTCATGTTTCTGTACATGGGTGTGTGTACTGACTTTATCTATAATTTCATTTGCCTTTTTGTGTGTTTATGCTAAAAGATTTAGAGGTTTCGCTAAACTGTGGATGTGGTAACCACTTCTAAGTAATTTCATTATCCTGTGTGTTAAGATATTAAATATAACCTTTATTTTTTTCTCTATACTTTTGATTTCATGTAATACATTTAAGTTATAATAGATCAGAACAAAAATTTGGAGGGTAAACTACAGTAGTGGTAGTGTATGCACATCTTTTTATCTCAGCTCATTATGTCGGTGTTTACCCTCTCACACTGTTAACTGTCTGGTAGTTTATCTGTAGAAAAAGAAAAAAAGCCCAGTGCATGTTGTGAATAAGATAGGCATTTAAGTTGAATAACTCTGTTTTCTGAATCAAAAGTCATCATGTTGGCCGCTTGTGATTTATGGATCTCTCCAAGTGTTTCCTGTAGCTCAGATGGTGTTATCCTTTGTTCTATCAATTATCCCTGAATTTGCTCAAGGGGTGACTTTGATTTATGGTATATTACATAACAACTTTCCAGTTGATGGTGTGCAGTTTCTGTGTGTTTATGTTTGAGTTTTTGCCTGTTTGTGTGTGTCAGTGGGAGTTGGTAGTTAGTGGATAAAGCAGAACATTGGGAATCTCCATATACTGGAGCTGTAATGGGGAGGCATACTTACCTTGAAAACATGAAAAAAAAAAGTATTTTGTGGGAAATTTCTTTGATTTTTCGTGAAGAAAATATAATAATAGAAAATCCTAAATGCATAAGAGGAAATGATTCCTACCTCATTTAATTGATAGCTTCAAGTAAAATGACTTTTTAAACAATATTTGGACAGGATGTGTTTTGAAAGTAATGAAATATTGTGCATATTTTTGCAACTTGCAGTTACCCTGAAGGGTTGTTTTTTATCCTCAAATCAACCTTAATCATTTGCCATCAAAATATTTTAAATTTACATCTTGTAGTCACAAAATTATGTATTTTGCTTGTTCTCCATTACTCAGACTGCATCTCCTAGAATTTAAGAACTGTAAGAACTGGCCGTACTCCACATCTGGCCATCTCCACACTTTATATATATATATATATATATATATATATATATATATATATATATATATATATATATATATATATATATATATATATATATATATATATATATATATATGTATGTATATATGTATGTATATATATATATATATATATATATATATATACTTTGCTGAACAATAAAACTGAATATAAGAAGTCTATAGACAGAGAAAATGTAAAACACAACAACAACAAACATACAGCACACTGTAGGGAAAGCTGGAGGAAATCAGAGGGAGTTAATTCTCTTATTAGATGAGCTACAATACAACAGAGATTAAGCTGATGGATATTTAATGGTTGGCTGGTAAGTGGTGGTCAACTCTTCTCATCTTGTTCTATTTCTGTTCCAGGTCTGGTAACATTACAACTGTAGATAACATTCTTCTTATAAAATAATATAATAATTATTAGTTTTGCAATTACTCAAGGGATTATTTAACAACACCTGAAACCATAAATAAATGAATTTATAAATGTGTAAGGAAAAATATAAATTCATAAAAACAAAAGAAAAAATGAAAATCCATAACCAATTTGGCCAGTGTGCAAATATGGATCTCAAAGCAGCCATCACTTCAAAGACTAGATCCAAAAATCCAACATAAATCTAACTCCAAAGTGCTCAAAAGAAAACTCTGCAGAACAAATTGATGAAAACTCAACTAAAATTTAGAAAAGCTGAAGGAGACTTTAGGCTGTAAAAGTGACGGCGGCACGAAGCACATCGTTGTTAGTCATGAATTATATAGAATATGGAGTGTCTGTCATGTGTTGAACTTTTATTTCCACCAAACAACTTGTTGACAAACTCAGTCTTGTTTTTATTGTTTATTCAAGCTGAACATCCACACAGCCAGCCAGAGTGTGCTTGGACCTTATCAGCAAACTGTCTGCAACTGTGGAAGACGTGAGGTGGATTTATCAAATCAAATCAAATCCATTTTAGCAATTTCCTCCCAAAAAGTAACACAAAGTGCTTTTCACATCAAAAACAATTTTTGCAATTTAAAACAAACACATCCAAGTTTATTTCCAAACAATGTACAAAACACACACACGTACTTTCTCTCCATCTCTCCCACACATAAAAACAAACAAACCGCCCAACAGCTCCACCACAACCAGACTCTCTCTGATACAATACGTCTGCAAAAAGTAATAACGTAAACAGGCGTGTTTTTATCAAAGAAGATAAAGTTGGAACATTATTACGAGATGACATATTGTTTTACGCCATTTGTCTGCTTGTCATAAAGCCATAACTAAATTAAAATCTAAGAAATCACTGAGCCGTTTGCATGTATTTAAATCAACGTCTATAACTTGCAATTGTGATTAAAGAACTGCGCTGCCCTGACACATGCATTTTTTGGCCTTTGTTTGAGGTAGTGCTGAGCTTGTTTTAGATGCAAAAGTTAATCATGTAATGATGAATACTTATCTACAGTCAGAGACACTTAGTGTCATATGTATGTCTTCTTGTTCGTGGTATGAAAGCCCTCCAAACAGTACGAGGTCTTTTTGTATGACTTACTGCCTTGCAACAACACATGGAAACAGTAACTGAATCTGGAAGGTAAATTGATGAGTTGGTGGTCCTTTTAGTTTCAGAGACCTCGTGTACGGGACGACACTGAATGTGTTCCTTTATAACGAGGCTGCATTTTCTGTTGGAGCTTGGAGAGTGGTATGATTAGATAAAGTTTGTGTGACCCCCTTAGTAGCTTGTTTCAGTCCCACCATATAATCCTGTGACTACTGCAGTCACAGACCTAAGAGTCTACATAAGAGTCACCTGGCACAACGCCCAAATGTGTACGTTTTTTTTATTAATGTGATGGAAGACACCCTGATGTAGGCCCACGCTTGCAGAAATATGATAAAAAAAGGCACTATAAGGGGCATAGACCTGGATGAATAACAAAGAAACACACTGCTATAACTTTGCAGAGACATGTGGACACAAAGGTATTGTATTAAGATACAATTACCAAAAAAGATACCTTTTGACACATGAATGGAAATCTATATGAAAATTCAAATACAAAGAATTTTGATAAGTCAAAGTCCTAATGGGATTCTATGCTCCAAAAACATGGCTTTTGCTTAAAATAGTAAAAAACAACCTCCAGGAAAAAATGCTTTCAGTAGAGATGGTAATTTCATAGTTAGATGATGATTGCAGCTCAATATGATTTTGTTCTTTTCTTTTTCTGTCTTTCTTAGAATCTTTACAAAGCAGACTTGACTGAATAATTAAAAGCAAAGTTGTGTTTGTTCTTAATAATCTGTCAAAATATCACTCCAGGACACTAACATTGTAACAAAGCATTACTTAGCAGTCATTACAAAAAGAATAAGAAAATTGAAATGCTGTTTTTATGAGACATGAATGCCTTATGCAATTATTTCAAATAAATCCTTACATCAGTGCAAAAGTTTGAAGAAGATAAGGAGGCTTGGAGTAAAGTCAGTTGCTAGGGAGATATTTACAGGAGATGAAAAGGTTGGTGACACGCCCCCATTTCGTTTTATGTGCATTGAATGATAACATACTACTGACATGCAATGTGTGCATGTGGTGAGCCTAAGTCCTCTCAGCTTTTCACAAACTAGAAGGTTTATAGCGTTTCCTGCATGTCAGCAGGTAATTCCCTCTTTAATAGGTAAACACACACAAATATATAAAGTGCTAAATCTTGTTTATGTATTGTTACGACCCCCGATGAAGTTTGTCCAGGGGTTCAAAGGGGTGGCAACGTAAACACAAACCAGGAAGATGCACAGAAATGAAGGCTTTATTTAGGACCTGTTTGTCCTTAAAAAGCATCAAGAGTCACAGACAAAAGCCAAAACAAACCCAACAACAACAATTATGTTTTCCTCTCTGTCTGTAAAGCGTCTTGAGATGGCATTGCCGTGATTTGACGCTATATAAATAAAGTTGAATTGAATTGAATTGAACAAAAACATAAGATGGCATCAACCCAGCTATAATCACAAAAATGTTCACTAAAGCACAAACACCAAACAGTCAACCACACTCACTGTCAGTGACTGAGTGGCAAGCTGTGGCACCTTTTCTGGTGCTCAGCAGAAGGTCCGGCCAATCAAGCGCAGGTGGCATGTGGGCGACCAATCAGCATCCAGCACATCAGTCTGAGGGCAGTGCCAGGAAGAAACCCAGGTGTATCCAATCTCCCAGATGATGATTTGAATGGTGATCAGCTAGATGACAGGCTATATATATATAATATATATATATATATATATATATATATATATATATATATATATATATATATATATATATATATATATATATGTATATATATATATATATATATATATGTATATATATATATATATATACATATTGTTTTAAATATATAAAACTGCATTATTAATTTGCTATTTGTTAACACAGGCACTGATGAACTGTGATGCTGAAAGAATGTCTTCTCTAGTGTTTAATGGGACCAGCTGTCTGTAAAAGTGTCTAAACTGGGTCCCCAGTAGCCAGTGGCGGAAAAAGTACTGACAAATTGTAATAAAGTAAGCGTTTCTTCACTTTGCTGAAATTCTACTTAAGTAAAAGTACTAATCTGAGTAAAAATAAAAAAAGTAGTAAATTTAAAGTTTACTTTGAATAAAAGTTACTTTGAATTATCTGATGTAAACAGAGGATGAGTCATGAATCATATCTAACACTGCTTTTAATACATTTTAAAACAGTTCATCTGTGAGAATTCCACCTACACAAACCACATTCACACACATTCACACACATTCGCACACATTCGAGCACTTTTGCTCAATTTCCTGTCAGTGGTTGTCAAACGTGACCAAAGTAGATTAACAACGTGAATGAACAATCTATGACGTTTGGCATAATCCCTGTTTGGCCTGATGGTTTTTCTCTGAATATATATTTTTACTCAGTAACGAGGGATGTTTCTAATGTTGTGAAGTAAAATACTTGGGTCAAAATGTACTTGACTAAAAGTACATTTGAGTTGCCCATTTCAAAAACTCGTTAAAAAAATGACAAATTACTCACAAATAGTGGTCAATTAGAGTAACATCAGAAAATGTAATTCATTAATTCCCATGTCTGTTGGTAGCATATTAAAAAGAGTATTATTAATAATACAAATTATATTTATTTTAGACCATTACCAAAAAGATTTCACTGATGACTTCACAGCATCAAGCTTCCTGATAAATCTAGGTCCAGGTGTTTCTGAGTGTCATTTTTTTAGATTCTTCTCAAGCATGTATGGCTTCACCCCAACACATTAGATTACATGGTGATTCCAGATTGACTTTTGAAGTGTGTGTCAAACCAAATGGAAGAATATCTCCTTTGTCTCTGTCCTGGTTCTCTCTTGGACTGGTAAACCTGTCAGGGTTGTAACTGGCTTTTCATCTAAAGGTATCTGAGTTAGTTAGGAATGAATACTATATTTATTGAGGAAAATGGAGGCTGTCCCTTAAAAATCTATAAATAAATAAATATGTATATATATATATATATATATATATATATATATATAAATATTATGCTGAATCATATAAAATACAACTAATAGCTGTTTGGGTATGGATGTGTGTCAGTGTGTGAGAAAGAATGACAAAGAGATGAGGCGACTGAGGCATGCAGTTATCGATTTAACAAGTGCAAGGGGCACTGGTATTTACAGGAACTTGAAATTTGCTCTGTCTGTGTATGTGGCATTTTGCTGCCAAGCACAGACTGCACAGGTGGTGGGAGATACGCGACCAGGTGGAGAGGTTGTTCAAACATTGCACAGCAAGTGAGTTGTTGGTATTTTGGTGGAAAATGGTCTTAGTCTTTGAAGTTTTTCCAAAAGTTAAAGAGGCACATCTGCCTATATTACAGCATCCTGTTTTTTGTAACCCAAGTAATTTAGGCAAAGTCATAAATGACTATTTGCATCACCAGTAGAGCAGTGTTAAAAATGCATAAAAGGGTATTCAATTAAACAACCATTCAAATGACCAATTTTTGTCGATGCTTTCCACAGCTGATTTATTCTATTTGGGAAACTGCTTCAGTTTATTAAATCTATAAAGCCATCCAAATTCACCATTTGTACATTGGAGTGCAGTACCTGAATATATAACTAATGTTCCTTCATTAAACCTTGTACAAATATTACCAGGTTTGTGTAGAAGAGCCAAAAATCTTCACTTTGCTTAAACAATAGCTGCACAGTGTTCATGGAGTTTGACTCATGTCACTGCAGAGCTGTGCTTCGCTTACAAAACATCTAGTATGAGTAAAACGACTGCATAGTATTTTAAATAAATACATGTATTGTATCCAAATATCTGGCAATAACATCTGTAATATAGATAGGGTTGGATAAATACTGAAAAAGAAGTATGTAAGTGACTTTCTCAGTTTTCTGACCCAGTTGCACATGGCTTATCTTCCTGTTGCCTCCAAGAGAGACAAGATCGAGCTAACAGGGGGAGAAATGAGGTGTGAAGAGACCCATTTAACCAGACGGCTCCAGTCTGACTTAAATGGCCTGGATAACTGACTGGTTGACTAACTTCTGCACATGCTGACTGGTCATGTGACATGATGGTTGACGGATTTAATAACTGTCAGATAAATTGTGCACCAGCTGAACACTAGCATTTTGGTCAGATACTATTGTGTTTGAGTGTGAGCAACCCAGTGGTTGTCCAGCCCAGACTATTGTGCAAATCCCTTATTACTCAATTTACGTGGTTAAAAAAACTTAAAAAACTTATTTGCATAATGTGGAAAAGCAAAAATAACAACTTTAGGTATGGGTCCCTTGACAAGAAATTGTCAAAGATTGCATGAGTGTTATTTGAGAGTGCCTGAGTGTGGGTAAGTCAAATAAATTAATTCAGTTCCTTTTAGCCTTATTTAAAAGGACTTTTATGAAACTGTACAGTTTGATCTAATTCGTTTCTCCTAATGAAAATCCAGTTAAAAAAAAAATCCATTACATGATGCACACAATCTTATTGAACTGAGTTAAAAAAAAAAAAAAAAAAAAAAAAAAAAAACAATTGATAAAAGAATAATAGCCTTTGGAATCTAATAGATTGGGGCAGAGCATATTTTGGTTGCAGATGACATTAATGACAATAACATCAAGTGGGACCTTCTTGATGTGAAGCTGCTTTACTAACCACCACATCACCATGTAGTGTCTTCATGAAGCTAAATTATATCATAAGTTGTAAGCTGAGTGAAGATCTGAAAAGTTACATTGTATGGATGGACTTAATTTTGTTTGCTTTTGTCACCTGTGTTTTAAGAATGGCACTGTCACTTAGGATGGGTACTAATGGTGAGAGTGTGGAAGAGAGAGCGAGAGGGACAGATAGAGAGAGAGAGAGAGAGAGAGAGAGAGAGAGAGGAGCATATCGTACTTACATAGTGTATGAGAGAGAGACATTTTGTCTTTGAAGCAGAGAAGTTTGCAATAACAGAACTGTTTTTAAAATAACAACAACAACAACAACAACAAAAATAATAATAATAATAATAATAATAATAATAATAATAAACTTTTAAGGTAAAAAGGTAGAAGTTTTATACATTTTTATTTTACAACCACAACCCTTAAAATGGAGCACTGCTTTGTTTTATACTACAAATGTAATAAATAATGATTAACCTTCTGCATAGAGATACATTTTTACAGTCTTTTGTGAAGGGAAGGGGGGAAAGAAGAAATGGACATTGGAAAAAAAAATACTTTGGTGACACAGATAAAATAAATAAACGTAAAACAAACAAAAAACATGCTGAGATGCTGAAAGGCCATTGTGGTGTTGCAACCAATGTGAACTATTTGAATTAAATTAAATAGTCCAGATGTATGTAAATTGCATCTAAAACTTAAAACATAAACAGAATCTTAAAATAAAACATTTTAATGTTTTCAAGGTAGTTACACCTTGACAATGTCTGGATTGCAACTGGAAATCTGTGGGGCTTTGCAACTTGTGTTTTAGTTTAAGTATTAAAGTTACATTCATCTGCTATAAAAGTTATTTAGATTTAATACTTGCACCAAAAGGTCTTTAATGCCTTTTAAATGTATATGTTGTACGTCTGAGAGGTAGGAAATGAATGAAAACTGCACCTGTTTTGTCAATCTTAACAGTAATAAATAAAAAAAAAAAAAAAGGCCTCTCAATTGTAAGATTCAGCAAATCAGGACATAATGAAAGTTTATCTGATTCTAACCATAATGAAAATGCACTTTATTTCATTTTAATGTACAGCTGTCTTATCATTCCTTCACATCATTTTAATTGATTATTTCAAGTTAGTACATTGACTGGGGTATTATTACACTTTTATTACTTTTCATTCTAATAATTCAATTATAGATTTGTTCAAAATTTACTTCAAACTACCGTTCTGTTGTAGGGACCCAAGTTTGGCCAAGCTTTGGTCAGACGCTTACATTGGTGCATAGATTAGCTGACGGACTGAAAGGCTCAAAGACTGCATGGTGCAGTCCTGCAGCTGCAAAGCAAATTCATTTCATCACATATTTTACTTCATAGCCAGTAAAATACGTGTGTGCTGATATGTTCTGTTTGGTTTTCTTAAAACCGAGCACTTTGAATAATAACCAATAATCCTAATAATCTATTAACCAATAATCTTAAATCCTATTAACTGACAAAGACTGTGAAACTAGTCTGACACTTGTTAACATAAGAGCTTCTCTGGCATGGCTAAAATATGATGGAAGTTTTTTGTTTTGTTTTGCTTTTTTCACAAGGAAACACAAGACATGTGATACGTTTATCTAGTTATGGTCTTTACGGGCAAACACAACATACAAAACACAAACACAGTTTTAACCGTTAGCGATGTAGCATAACTAAGACAAGAGATTAATTTACAACAATTCGCATTCGATCCACAACATATGTCATAGTTTCATGTAATCTCCTCTTCTTTCACAGTAAGAACGCTATAAAACTCCTGCATCACTGCAGAAGTGTTTCTCCTCTTCTTCTTTCCTTCCTTAGCGTTTTAAGATGATCACCTGATCATACCCCCTTCTGGCCTTCTACTATTTCACAGCAAATGGAGTAACTGTGCAGATTGCAATTCCATCAAAGTCCAGATTAGACAAACAGAAACCAAAACAACTACTCTGTGAAACAATTAATTAATTACAAATCACACATCTTTTTCACTATTTAAAACAGGAATTATATTACTGTGATCTTGGACGAAGTAGTTCACGGCCGGCCAACACTGTGTCCGTGTACAGTTGGCTTGTCAGAGCATTTAAATGAAATGCAGCCCTGTAAAAAACATTCATGACCGCAGTGAGACTGAAGCACAACAGCACAGTTGCAGGCTGTGAAAACCAAGCCTTAAGACAGTTAAACTCTCCCCAGAACTTAGGTGGGAAAAAAGTAATAAAATATGATTGGGCTTGTCATGACAGACTTTAAAGCTACGTTCACATTGCTCTTTTAATATATGAAAACCAATCAGCACAGCTTAACACAACAGCACAGAAACAGCTGGCAGAATGTGTTCTTAACCTGGTAGTAATTCATCTTTGGATCAGTTTGTCCTGATTTTCAAGCGGATATAGTTACCTTGAGCAGAGCTCAGGTCGTAGCAGGAAAAGAAATGTAATAAGGAGTAAAAGCCCACCATCTATAAACACAAAAAGCAGAAACTAGGCCCGAGACATTTGCTAACAAAATATAGTCTTTCCAGAAAACAGAATGAGGCCATTTGACATCACTGCCGGATGGAACTGTATGAATTCTTGTCAATCTCACTACTTGAAACATTTCACTTCCTCTGTTTTTCTCCAGCTGTTTATCTGCAAACATGCGTCTGTCTCAATATGATACATGGCGGGGCAAGCGTGGTTTCTGCTTGTATAACGCTCCCATCAGCGGCCGTTTATCTCCCGAGTTATTTTCCCTCTGTCGCTAAAAGGAGCTCAGCTAGCTGATGCACTGTGTTGTGTCTGAATGGAGTTTCATCTCTGCTGTGAAATAATGTGATGCAAATGTCATACCATTTATGTAAATTATGTATCAGCTAGCATGTGTGTGTACATTTCCAGAACTGAATTTTATGAATAAATTTAGGATTAGGATACGGTCAGTGATATCAACCTTTAAGATGAGGCAGGTGATTAGGGTCGAATTTATACCTAACTGTTGTCACTATGAAACTTTCCTGGGTTTTTCTTCACACTAAAACCATTAAAACAAGTTATCTGATATGTCAAATAGTTAAATAGGCAAGTTTGATGTTGTATAGAAAAAAGTTAACTTGCTTAAATTTCAATGAAAACACAGGATAAAAGGAAAAGTTATTTTTTTTTAACTTTGTTTACATAAAAAAGCCATAGATTTTTACAGTGGGTATTTTAAATAGCTTTACTTATCCCTTCACAATTAAAAGATACTGTCAAATACTGTGACCACGATAAAACACTATTGTGACACGTTTCAATAAATTAGACTGTAATTAAAATATATATAAAATGTATAAATATACTTTAATATATATCTATATATATAAAATGTATATAAAATGTTATCCAAAAACTTTAAAAATACTGACAAGCCCTTGAAAGTTTGTGATCTATAAGTGCAGTGTACAATTTTGACCCCATGAGAAAGAAATCAATTTGAGTAAATAAGTTTTGAAATTAAATGAAAATGAAATGAACTGAAAAATACTTTATTAATTCCCCAAAGGGAAATTCAATATTGTAGAAGATAATTAAGTGGAGGAGGTCTTGTTCCTGAGGCTGATGGCTGCTGGCAGGAATGATCTTCTGAATCTTTCAGTCTTACATTGGACCTGAAGAAGCCTCTCACTGAACACACTTTGTTGTTTCTTCATTGTGTTGTGGAGAGGGTGTGAAGAATCCTCCATCATCTTCATCAGCTTGTGCAGCATTCTTCTTTGGACAATCAGCTCCAGTGGTTCCAGAGTTACTCCAAGCACAGAACCAGCTTTCTTGATCAGTTTGAATTGCAAATTTCAACACAATTTTGTTCTAAAACACTTTTTACAGATACCATATTTATTTAAATTCATGATCCCAACAAGATGGATCATACAGAGCCCAGCTGGAAGACTAAAAAACAAGAAGTAGGACAACTCCAGCATGTATCACTTCAAACAGTGAAGTCCTAGGCCACCTGGGTTCCCCACACCCCCTTACTAACAAACATGCATACACAATCTATAAATTCCTTTTGGCCAGGAGTAAAGGTTTTAAACCTTTAGATATTGGAAATGTCATTATCTTTATGTGTTTTTATGTGCTCACTGGTGCAGTATACAAGAAAGCATGTCTCAGCATGTGGATATAACCCATACTGCATGTCGTAAGTTTGTAGCAGTTGTAATGGACTACCTAAAATCCCTGGTTTTTTACCATAAAAGCACCAAAGACAAGTTTTGTCTTTGACCCCATAAATCTCCCCATTATTACTCAGAACAGTCTTAATGTTTGGGTCAAAAGCCACATGATATCTCTTTAAGTGTATATTTATGGGCAATTATTACTTCTGCCAAGGAGGTTGTGGAGGTAATGTTTTCGCTGTCTGGCTAATTTCTGTCTGTCTGTTAGGAATTTTACAAAAAAAAAAGAAAAAAAAAACAGATTTTCTTTCTTTCTTAGTTTATTTTTTTATTTTTTATTTTTTATTGAGAATAGGTCTTGGTGTTATAGCCCCATTCCTCAGCCTCTCATGTTATTTAAAGAATTAAGGACTGACTCCTCTAGATTTCTACAGGCTGTGCCATCACACGTTTGCGATTGGCTAGCTCCACAGGACCCAATCGGCTGTGCCATCACATCTCCGCAACAGGCTGCCTCCGCAGGACACACCCAACTGTGCCATCACCCGTCTGTGATTGGCCCACTCCCTGGCTTGTTTAGAAAGCTCAGCCAACTGACGGCGAGAATTGGCAATCCTGACAGAAGACGAATGACCCGTGTTTGTCACATTGATATGTTAAAACTGTACCATACTCGTGTGTCTTCTCCTCAAGCTGCAGAGGTTTCTGAACTTGTAATCAGCCCTACTGGCAGCGCTGCCATTATAGTAACTGGTTCCAATTCTGTTTTAGGTGACGGTTTGACATGAAGATCCGTTTCAAGACAAACTCCTTGGCTGAAAAACTCTGACATGATAAAAACCCTGCCAACAACACTCAGTCATTTGTCCAAAGATCAGAGTTGATATTGTGACACTGGTAAGCGGTTTTCCTGCGCTGTTTAATGATGTCCCAAACCGTACTACTGCCATTTAGCATGACATTGATGTGGCCGTTGTAAAAAGAGCTTTAATGAGAAGTGAGAAGAACTTAGATTCCATTAAATTTTGGGAGTGATCCAGATCATCTGAAACCAGGAATTTTTTTGTAGGATTTTGCCAAAAAGAAGGATTTGGCTATGCGTGTAACTCCATAATAAATGGTCTGGGTGCTTGGCCGTTCTGAACAGGTTTTACAAAATATCAAAGATAAATCTGAACCCTGGCTACAATCTGCATATTACAATCCAGAACCAGAAAATTTAGTGTATCTTTGGATCTTTAATCGCTGCAAGAGAAAAAAAAAAAAACATATAAACATGCCACATACCACGATATAGCCAAGACATTGTGGACCATTATTTTCAATGGATCTAGTGTGATATGAACGTGGGTGAGCTGCTTGGCAGAGGTTTGCGCTCTTTGAGTACTTTTTTAGTTATTTTATTTAATTCTATAGCAATGTTGAGATAACTAATACAATTATAACCACATTTACTGAGTTTACCTTGATGAACACCTTAACTACAAAACAACAAACATAATGTGGTGTCCCGTCTACATTTGCCAGATGGATCATCACAAAGTACACAGTGGGTCCATAGTCAAACAAAAAGTACAAATCCCAAATAACATACATGGTATTATGGTAGCTTGCAGGGACATTTGTTCTATTCAGAATTCCAAGACATTCAATACTGATGTGGTCGGTAATTCATAATTAATAATATCCTGCAATGTATTTATCACAACAGGTAAGAGACATGGAAGGTGCACAGAAACTAAAACAACAGGCTATGCAGACATTGGGTGAGTTGTTTTTGCATTAGCAACTTGTTACCTCCGGCGATGGATTGGCTAGCTGTCCAGGGTGTACCCCGCCTTTCGCCCAAAGACTGCTGGGATAGGCTCCAGCTTCCCCCCGACCCTTCATTGAACTAAGCAGTTAGGATAATGAATAAATTAACTTGTTACCTCACTCTTTTTTTTATATAAATGTCACCAGAAGGCTTTTGTAGTTTCATAGTATTTCTAACCAACTAAATATGATTGACATGAAAAACTGAACCTGAATGTATCTCTTTTTTTAAGTACAGCAAATGTGTTCAAGACAAATGCAAATCCCTCCTTCCACATAATTAGGACAAAACGTTTTTGCAAACACTACAGAAAAGACATATCTTGAGGACTGAAGGGGAAACTTGATCCATTTTGAAATCAGATGCAATGCTTGGATGTTGACTGGAACGTGGGACTGGGTGCCAGATTGATTGGATACAGATGCCATCAAGCTGATGGAGGCAGCAGAGTGAGGTGAGAGTAGGCGCCATCGTCTTCAGAGTGAGCACATGCTTAAGCACAAAAGATAGAAATGGCTTTTTTTCTTTTTCTTTTTTTTTTGCTATTGACACTGTATTATATTTTCAAAGTCAAATAAAAAAAAACAAAAAACTGCAGTAATAATATTTTTCCATTTTAGGTTTGAAGACATTGCTTCATGAAGCTGAATGGAGACTTTCCCTGCTCCCTCGCTGTAATCTCTTCCCTAACAAGTCTTCTTTTCTCATGCTCATTCCCATCGTACATTAGGGTTATGGGAGGAGAATCACCACTTTATAGCCTCTAACTGGGTCTCAGTTTATCCATTTTCTCTCTACCTCTTCATCCCTCCACTCCCACTGGTCCCTCTTTCATGCAGTTTCTTTTGCCCAGATGAGAGTGCTCCACATTCTTTCTCCATCTTCCACAGACCTTTCTCTATTTCCCCATATTCCCCCACTATCCTCATCATTTATCCATTTTCCCTCTAATTCTCTCTTGCAGAAAACAGTATGCTCTTCTTGTCTGCTGAACAGTCAATGAGCAAATAAGACTGTGGTGTCAGCAAGACACTGCCCATATGCCAGCACAACGACGCAGCAACGCCATTTATATGCACTATAAAGCGCTGAGCTGTGATTATAGAGGTATGCTAATAAAACAGTTCTGCAAAGACAGAGCTGGCAGAGTTGCTTCATCTTAGAGGGCAAAGTGAAGCGATGAAACAGCTTAATTACAAAGGAGTAATGTGTGAGTCTGTGTGAGAGCTGTGAGTGTAGAACATATGTGATGGGGAGCTTGGAATATGTGTGTGGGCATGTCAGTGCGGTTTTCGTTAGTGTATCTGTACGAGTTTGTTGGAATGATTTTGTGTAAAAGTGTGCATGTATTTCTGTGGTTTGGTGTGTGTGTGTGCCAGGCCAATAACAAGTCTCTCATCTGCTGCCCAGAGTTAGTCAATAACTGGCACCTCCTGTTGATAACTAGCCCTGTTAAGAGGTATGGATGTTTAATTAACTGTCTTGCTCTCTGCTTTCAAAAATAAAGCTGCTAGTAATAGTGTGTCTTCTCACCTATAACCTCAAGCTCATCTGTTGGATGGAAATAAAAATGTCCCTGTTTGTCTTTTATTAATGTAGCATGTGTAATGTTTTGTAACGAAAAATAATTTCCTCGTTTAACCAACTCTTCTGCATGACGAAAACCATCACCCTTTATATGTTCCCACCTTTGAAGAAGTCAGACCTGATGATAACCTGCAAAAATGACCTCCCTCTCCAAAAAATAGTCCCTTATCTCAGCTTCTAAAACACAATATGGTCCACACAAAGACAGACATACCAGAGAACCCACACACGCTCAAATACCACAGAGCCATTACTCAGTCATGCATACGGCTATTATTAACTTGGAAAACTGTGATCAAACAAGTGTTTCACTAATGATGTGCTGCATGTTTCTAAACTACTATCACATGCGAGCACAACACCAGATTTACTCTCAGACCACAGTTGATTTCACTCCTCTGTGTAATCCATCATTGCCTGGATGGATGTTTGGACACAAACATCACGCAGGTGGTGAAACCATAAAAAACAACCTCTGCACAATGTGAGTCTTTCTTTCTGCCTATTTTACAATATTGAATAAAGAGGTTGTGGAGGAATTTGTTACCAACAACAGTGAACTTTTTGTTCTAAATTCAGCATTGTGCTATAATGTGATCTGCGTCATACTTAGATGGCATGTAATTACTGCTTATTAGAGATTGTACACTTGCGATTACCTGCAATTCTGATTAACGTTGGGGAATTAACATCAGATTTGCTGTGTGCACAAAAAGGGGAGCAGTGGAAGCTGCTGTGTAAGAAGATCTTTCTGTTCAACACTAAAGATTTTAACTACCAGTGAGAAAAAGCATGACGCCATTTTACACTGACTGCATGCAAGTTAATGACACACATGCATGCATGTGTGTAACAGTGCTGCCTCTCATCTGGATTTAAAGTTACTCCTGTGGATAAAACCGGCATCCATCCTCTGCACACCTGCAGGCGTCAGGCTAAAACTTAAGCTTCTATTTCTTTCACGTGTCACTTCGAAGAATAGGTGCACTCGCTAAAGTTTTTGACACTAATAACAATGACAAATCCCACACTTTGAAGAAAATAAGTCCCTTTTTCAGGCTAATCGTTCTGCTATGATGATGGAAACATGGTTGTATGTCTTACTTTTCAGCACACTGCAGTCTACCAAAGGATTTCAAAAACATGAATATTTGAAAGATTACACCAAACTATCAATGAAAAGTCCAAATACAGAGCAGAAACTTCCAAGTGATCTTTTCACAGCAACAAATATTTACAAAAAAAGTGTATCAAATCCAAGCTAAATTGGGAAATCAGCTTTTTGAATGGTGTAAACCAGGGGTCACCAACTCCCGTCCTCGAGGGCTACCATCCTGCAGGTTTCCCTTGTACAACATAATTTAATCCAAGTGAAAAGGTTCTCCAAAAACTTGTTGTCATCTTCTGCACCTGCCTGATAATGAGCCATTGGTTTGGGTCAGGTGTGTTGTACCTGGAAACGATAAAACCTGGAGGATGGTAGCCCTTCAGGACCAGAGTTGGTGACCCCTGGTGTAAACTGCATGACTAAATGTATTTAATTAGATAAGAACAATTCAAAAATGGTAAAGATTAGACAGCGAATGAGTGTGTGGATTAATATGATCCACCTTTCTGATGTTAATTTAAACTTGAACAGGAACATTCTGAATTGGATGATGTCTGATCTGTCTCTTATCAAGATCGGTGAAAATGTTCCTGTTCAGTGGTTAATCAAGTATAGAGATCAATACATTGATCAGCTTTACTATATATCCATGAGTCATTCTTCTTTTAATCTGTGTCTTCATACAGGCCTTGATTAAATCCAGGCATGAGTTTATGAATCCCCAATTTCAGGCTTAGTTTGTGTATGTTTTTTTTTTGTTTTTTTTTAAGATTTTTGTCCTTTTTCCCCTTTTTGTCATTTTGCTCAAACACAACATTATAGTGACTTGGTCGTATGAATAACTCAGGTCAGAAAAATGGTTCAATGTTTAAAAATGATAAGTCTACTAGGAGAAAACTTGATATTTCAAAGTCAGATGTGAATAAAGGAAAGTTCTATATTGGTGTGCCCTTGTCATTTCTTACCTTCTGGCTCCCTTATTCTCACTGGGTTTGTACCTCCTCTCCAGCCACAGCCGCACCTGGTCAGCCTGATGAACACACACCTGTCCATAATCACCACCATCTCCTTTAAAGCCAGTTCACTCCTCCACAGCAGTCACCAGTCTGTTGTCAAACTCTGTTCCTGTTTTCCCTCCTACACCTTGTTTGGCCGATAAAAAACCTTCTGGATGATTCAAACCTTCTGCTGCACGAGTCCTTCATCATAAAACATGAGCCCAGCAGTCTGAGAGTGCAGGGGACACCATACATCCAGCCCATAAGACAGCAAATACCTAGAAAAATGCCAGCACATCAAGATTTACACCCAGTACCTTTATAAAAAAAAAAAAAAAAAAAGAAGTAATAATTTTGTAACTTTTATTCAGACAGTTAATGGACGGATCTTCTCAAAACACCAGGTACATGGAGAAGGGGTAGTCAGACCTGTGTGTCAGGGGGCAAGAAATCAGACACAGATTAACATTTCTTTTAACGTTTTTGCTAAGGTTCATTCTTTTGGTTACATAACCAGGTCAGATCGACCCGAAATATTTTTTGAGTTTAAAAATAAAGAGGAAAACGTGAAAAACCTAAGTTGGCATTAGCCAGAAGACATGTGGAAGTATGCATTTTGAATTAAATAGACATTTTCATTTATAAAGACATTTTGTAACGAAAAAATAATTACTTGTCAAAACACGAGTTAGATGAATATTTATTGAAATGTTTAAATAACGACTGATGTTTTAACGCTTTGATCTGATCTGAGGATGTTTAAAAGAGAAAAATACATATATTTCAAAGGAATGATAAATGAGCCCCTGCAAACACATATACATGCCAGACTCAACACGTAAGGATCAAAGACTTGTACTTCCTTGTTCTTCAGTTAAGTCATGAGCTGGATTTAAATTTCCCTGCAACACTGAACTGGATCAAGATAGTAGAAAAAAAACATGTGAATAGATACATTTTTCTGTATTATCTGGTACTTTTGTGTTCTTCTACGTGTGTGTGTGTGTGTGTGTGTATGTGTATGTGTTTGTGTGAGTCAGAATAGGAAAATCAATATACAATATGAACATGAAATTAAAGAGTGACAAGATGATGTCTGTACAAAATTACAATATAGTATCTTCCAGTGTCTCCCTTTGTGCCTCACTCAACTTCAAATTTCAATCAGTGAAATTGACTTTCTTCATTTTAAGCAATTACAACATTGATTTTATGCTAATGGGTTGCTGTAAATTCCACTTTAGGTCAGTACAGGTACTGCGAAAAGTAAGTGTCCAAATGACTTTCACATATCATTTTAGACCTGTGAGTAAAGGATGACCAAACTTTCTCTAAAACATGTAGTTTGGGCTGTAGTTGATCTAAAGAGCTTTTAACACAATTAAAAACACAGATTTTATTTCGATTAAATTAAAATCAAGAGAAATATAACCACTTTAAAGGTGGAGTATGTAAGATTTTTAATATGTTCAAAATAAATTAACTAATAAAATAACTACAATCATAATTAGATAGTTTTTTGATCATGTATCACACTTGACTTTTGGCTGTCATAGTTCTGACTGGAGCACATGAATGGAAGGAGATTTGTCTTCACCTCACTGTTACTGCAAACATATTTTGTGAGGATTTCATTTAGTTCCATTTTTGTGAGATTTTGGCTAATGTTTCCAATCTATCACTGAATTAAAATGTGATCTTGGTTTCTTTTTTTTTTTTTTTTAGGTCTGAAGCATCCTAGGTGACGGGTTTTCTAAGGCCCAATCAAGCATTTGATTGTTATTCATTTAATAGACACGAAAACAAAAAGCAATAATATGAGCAGATTTAACAAATACTAAAATGCAGCAGATGTTTTGGGTTTAAGGACTCACCAAGCCTTTATTAGCAGCTTTTTTTTTTTTTTTTTATGTTTAGGGAAACAGAGCAAATAGTTGGACAAGAAATTGGATTAGTCTGAATGGAGGAAAAACTTTCTACATCAGAGCTTGTTATGTTTTGCAGCACAAGCAAAAGGATCTATCTGTGTGCAGATAACAGGCTCTGAAAAGGAAATTATAATCAGTCTCGTGGGAGAAAAGAGGGCACTGCTCATATTCTGCAGCCAAATATCCTCATTTATAAATACTTGATTAAATATCTCAAAGGCAACGTTGCTTCCCAGCCTGTTCTCTTATGATTAGATTGAGGAATTCAGTGTGTGGTTCAGCTAACTCTGCTGTATCGCTTCTTTATTCTGAGCCCACTTTGCTCTTTTTAAAATAATTTCCCAACATCTTGTTACGTTCTCAACCATTTTCCCATCATTTCTATTCTCTGCTCTTCCAGCATCTGTCACTGTGATGGTGGTGAGTCAATATATATGTTAATATACATGTACTTTACCGCAACTGAGTAGCTGAATTAATGTCAAAGCCATGCACTAAATGCCCAAAGCCAGCAGCTTGATTGGTCAATACCCAGCAGCCTGTGTCCTAATTGGCTAGCCTACAAGGCAGATCAGAGGGACTTACTACTTCATTAAGAGGGAAAGAGATGCCAAGATTGGACCCAAATTCACAGTGCCTAAAAGTGCTGTGTTCCTGCCTTCTAAGGCCCATTTCAGCTTATTTCAGTCGTGCCAATGGATCCATACTTACACTAAGTACTTGATATTTAATGATCCTGCCCTGCTGAAAAAAAAAATAGCTCTGCAAATGTTGTTTGCAACAACAAATGCATGGTTGATCTAATAGAGACTCGAACTCCTGCAACAGTCTAGCTGACCTTTGCCAAAAAAAAAAAAAAAAAACCTCAGCTGGCAAGATGAGGCACAGTATTCACTTTATTCTTTTACCTCTGCTGTAATATGTATCTCTTTGTTATCCCGTCCACCCTATTCCATCTAATTCTTGCTTCCATTTGTTTCCATTTTCTGTCTTTATTTTCACCAGGATGGCGCTCCCCTACCAGCTCCCTCACACTGTCATCCAGATGAAGCTGTCAGTGGAATGTCTTTTATGCGAATAAACCCACTGAGCCGCAATTCTCAAACCATAAAATCAAGGAAAAGTACTCCCGAACTGACAGAACAACTGAGGCACGGCTGCATCTAGGTGCAATTTTCCTAAGTGCATTTATGTGTGTGCATACAGGAAGCTGGAATCAATCATGTGCGGCAATACTGGAGCCTTATGGTTCCTTGTGTTTGATGTTGGTTCGTGGTTTCACGGGGTTATTCATCTGTTGGGAACATTATAAAAGTGCTGCAACTGCAGCTGGCAGTGGACAAATACATGCACTAATTTCTTAGCAAATTTCTTTTTTTTTTTTTCAATCACTTGACCAATTTTATTAGTTCTCCTGATTTGTAATCACAGTGGATAAATATGGATATAGGCTGTGCACTTCATAGATATAAATAACAGTGTACTAATGAAAAAAAGAAGAAAAAAAAGCCTGTGCATCTTTAGGCGCCGCAGGGTCATAGAGTTGTAAGCTGACAGAATTACACAGAGAGGATATTTATCACACTCATTTACTGTTTTTGTCATTTATAACCTGATTAAAGCTCTCATAAACTAGAAACTTCAATGTGAAACATTTGGGTCTTTTGTGATTACATTTATTGAGAATAAAGAAATCATAAAAATGCATATTTGATTGTTTAGATGTTGACTGCTTAATCGTCACTTAGTTGCAGGCCTAAAAAAGAAAGACACATATTATCAGGATATGCAGCAAATAAAATCTTTTGTTTATGAAAAATATTTTTCACTTGTCACGGCAATTCTACCAGTAAAGGAAACAGTTGCAATTGAAAAGAAATTTATACATATAATGGTACTCTACACCATTGGCTCCTAACTGGGGGTCCCCCAAGAGCACAAGGGGTGTCTGAGGTGTTGACTATTCAGAGCATGATTTAAATGAAAGCCATAAAAAACCACTCCCCAAGTCACAAGCTGATACTCCATGCTATGCATGAGTATGGCATGGAGTGAGCGTGAACCCGCACAGCTCATGAACATTTGCAGGTGCGAACAGAAACAACAGTTCCACTCTAAATGTTCTGCATGAATGTTCTGCATGTATCACAGTCACTGAGTCATCCAGCAAGTTTATTCATTAACAGTAGGTACCTCTCTTTCTGTCTTTTTTATTTAACTTGCTAGTTTCTGGTCCTCCTGATTGTCAATGGTTTTGTTCTCCACAGGGACCATGAATCTAGAGTTGGCTTGTGTGGGTGTATATATTTATGTGTGTGGGTGGGTATGTGTGTGTACATATGTATGTATGTATGTGTCTGTATGTATGTGTATGGATATGTATGTGTATGGATATGTATATATATATGTATATATGTGTGTATATATATGTATGTATGTATGTATATCTATCTATATATATGTATATATGTGTGTATATATATGTATGTATGTATGTATATCTATCTATATATATGTATGTATGTGTGTATGTATGTATGTATATATGTATATATATATATATATATATATATATATATATATATATACTGTATGTGCGAGTGTATATACATATATATGTAGGTGGGTATGTATGTGCATATACGTGTATGCATTGATCTCTTTTTGTTTTTTATGTTCTCTTTTCTGTTCTCTTTCTGCCCCTTTCCTGTCCTTTCCGGTCAGGTCCAGCAGCATAAACTCTGTAATACAAACTATTATCCAAAGCAAATAGAAAAATAAAATAAGAATCAAGAAATACAAGGGGATCATTACATCTATAAAAGTTCCCCTTGGCAAAATAAATTTGCTCAGCAGAACACAGCATCCAGAACATCAGTCTGCTTGCTTAAATGCTGGACAAGACAAAAAAACAAAAAAGAAACAACAGCTCTCAGTAGAGTCAAGAGCAGCTTGTGGAAATGCTGCATATAAGACGGACAAAGGCAGACTTTGGGATAAAAAGCCTTAAAAAAATGTTTTTGGATCTCTCACAACCATATGAATTGATTAAAAAAAAAAAACAAGTTTTTTGTTTTGTTTTGTTTTTTCAGCATTTGGGTGTTTTATTTGCATGGACCAGCCTAAAATCTTCTCATGAGCCATTTTGTTAATGACAGTTGTCTATAAAATGTCAATAGTTCAGATAATTGTCCTTATTTTGAAAAAAAAAAAAAAAAAAAAAAATAGAAAATATGGCTTCATGATGATCATTACCTTAAATGTCAAAGGAAAAGAATTAATAAAAATGCATGATTTTTGATGTGAAACTACCTAAAACAAAGCATGGTTTCAGGAGGGGATTTCACAGCCTTTTGGGATTTACATTAATATACATTATATGGATACATTATTAAGGAAAGGGGAAAAAAAACCATATGTCGTTACCTTCATGCAGATTAGCTGTAAGTACACAGCTCAACATGACCAGCTGAAATTATGATTCATCAGAAAAACAACTCCCTAATCTTCAGTTGATCTTTACAATGCAGTGCCTTGGTCATTGTGCCCTGTGAAGATTTCAAATGAATGAACAGAATGGTTGATTGACAGTGGAAAGAGTGTACCACGGCTGTGGATTCACTGGAAATATAGCAGCTGAGTTGGACACATTGTCTGTTCTAGGATAATCACAGTGAACAACCAAATAATATCTGGAATAAGACCTAAACCGCATTGTAATTCAGAACTTCATTAAACTGTACCCTCTGGCAGGAAGAAGGTGTGAACTGAATACTGAATAACTTTATCAGTGTTTGTAAGCTCTAATTAGCGACTACAACCAATGTGAGAATGTGAAACTTCACAAAATCCGGGTTGCAACTTCTTGTTATTTGTCATTTCAAGTAATGATAACAAAGAGCACATGGCAAAAGAATAAAGAATACTGCTAATCTACTCAGAAATCTTACAAAGTTGACAAATCTTGTTTTCAGGGAAGCCCATGTTCTCTTTTAAAGGACCCAAATTTCACTTTTTCTGCACTGTCAGGGTGAACAACTGATGGTTTAGTCTCCTAAATGTGCATACTATTTGGATATGCATTTGTTCAGCACATAACGTGTAAATAAATCAGAGTATGGGATAGTATTGTGATTCTTGCAAAGGAAACCTCAAATTTTGATCCAATTTTTAAAGTTTTGCATCTTGTAAACACATTTTCTGCTGATGCAACATGCAGGTAAAGCATGAATACTTTGGTGAATCCATCCTAACTCTTTCATGCATGCATTAATCCAAAACAATGCAACATTTAAAAAAAAAAAACAAAACAGTATTTTACCTCTACACACATGTTCAATTATACTTTCATGTTTATTCCTGATATTCTGAATTTGTGATTTATTGATTTTATTTTAGTGTATTCTATATAATATTAATAAAATAACACATAATTACAATTATATTATGTAAATATGTTATAAAATATAGCTGTATTATTTATTTTCCTTTCACAAAGGCAAACTTGTGCAATTACGACTTCTGCATTTATGTTCAGTTATGTCATATGTTTATTTATTCTTCAGTGAGTGGTAATGTGTTAGGTGACTAACATTCACTTGAGTGGCTCCTTTACAAATGTACAAGAAAAAAAAGCCTGTAAATAGGTGTCCACTGAAGTGACCACTTTGCATGACGGGGTCAGCTGTGTATTTAAACATGTCATACTGAATTAAACTAAGATTATAAAATGAGTTAACTAAAAGGTTGACTGTTAAGTGTCTTTGGCCATTCATTTGCAACAATGTGTTTAATAACACAACATTTACAACTGAACTATAAATACTTCACATGTAGTTATTTGTTAATTTACTCATTTTAAAACTGTGGTTTTGTAAGTATAATGCAGAAATCCTCCCATTATTCGTATTTTGTAAAAAGAAAAAAAAAAAAAATACAAATGTTGAGTTGAAATGAACAAAAAGAATATTGGTTTTTCATTGCGTTTAATAATGTGACATCTTCATTTTTAGTGTCTATCTAGAGTGAAAATGGAAGCAGACTTTGCTTATTATAGTCAGACAAAGAAGGTTTTAAGTGATGGATAGTGTGTTACCTGAGGTCATATGTCAAACTATGAATCATATGCTGCCGAGGTGCCGTAACTAAGAGGAGAACTTAATCCATCAAAGAACGCCAGTGATTGCAGAAAGTTACTGATGCCATTATGTATAAATGCAAATGAAGGTTTCGGTGAAGATCATTTTTCTTTTTTCTTTTTTTTTATACAAATAAAAGTACCTAGTTTACAGTTATCATATGCAAAGTTTTTACACTCGAGATTTATGTTATTTTCCTGATCCTGTCTCATATCGAATATTCTGCTTTTTAGGCTTGTCTGATGTTATTCATGTTTAATGTTACTTAATATATAAAGGGATTGAATGTGTTAAAAAGGTAGAAAATAGGCTTCATATTTGTTTAAACATCCATGTATATCAGGGGTGTCAAACTGCAGTCCTAGAGGGCCGTTTCTCTCTTCCAACGCAGCTGAATCTAATCAAGTGGATCCAGCAGCTTCTGATCAATCTATTTATGAATTTTGGTCAGGTGTGTTGGAGCATGGGGACAACAAAAACCTGCAGGATACCGGCCCTTGAGGACTGGAGTTTGACATCTGTGATGTATATGGTATAATAGTAAATGGACTTGTACTTACACAGCACTTTTCCAGTCATGCCAACGACTCAAAGCGCTTTTTGACCTGCAGCTGCTTTAAAAAAACAATACAAACAAGCTGTGTATGCATTCTCCATGATATGTAGTACTCTTACCCTCCACAGTTTGAGCTCTAGTTTAGGTTTCAGTTCATTTGCCCATGCTGCACAGATTTTCAGCCTTTTCTGTTTCGAAAACATGAATAACATTCATCCTCCAGTGTAAGTGTAAGCCTAAAATATTCCCTTTTTACACTCACAGACGAAGCATCCAAGTATACTACACATTCATATTCCACAAAACACCATCTGTGCTAGGAAACTTAAGGTGGCACCAGATAAAAGACCAGGATGCTGTCAAAATATGTTTCTCAGCTTTTATGCATCAATATTCTCAGCAAGTCTCCTGACAGCCTGCCTACATTACGAGATTGTGTGTGCAAAACTGACATCTTGGCATGTTCTGCTTAATGGAGTCTGATGAATAGCTGACATTACAGATGTTACGTTGTAGTTCCTTTTCATGCACACTGATCAACCACAACATGAAAAGCACTGATGAGAATATGGAGTAACACTGATCACATCAACATGATGTTTTTCAAGAAAACTGTGGATCCAGGCATTTACATGGATGTTCCTTTTACAAATATATAAACAACCCGAACGCTGGTACTGTCCAAGTACAACATCCTTTTAGCAACTATTCACTCTGTTGGGGGCAAGACATAGTGCATAAACTCTACAGGGACTGCTGAGGGAATAGACAGAAAGCCCAAAGCGTTGACCTCGCCTTAAAACTCCACAGATCCTAATTTGCTGTAGCATCCACAGGATGTGCTGAAACAAGCCAGATCCACAGAGACTCCACCCTGAAACCCACAACACCCAAAGGATCTGCTTTGCTTTTGCCAGACACCACAGGACATTCCCAGAGGTCCCAGTTTCCACAGCCTGAAGACTCAGAAGCCAAGCAGGTTTAGTGTTATATCTGTTTTTTTTTATTTTTTTGGTTTTCTCCATGTCTTTAAAGGCAGTTAATGTAATTCACAGCTCCAAATCGTTGTTCTATGGGCAGTAAAAATGTTTGTGGGCTTGCATACTGGTGATGAATACCTCTGCGGGGATGCAAACAGCATGGACTCCTGCGCAGATCTCATTAGAAGTAAAAAAGAAAAGGAAATCTCCTGCTTGCATGTGTGTGGCAAAGTTGGCATATACCAAAATAACCCACTGATAAGCGATTCAGGTTGTGACAACACTCAAGCAAAAAAATAGTTGAGTTGAATATGTTATGCAGCACATTTTCAGTTGACAAAGTGTTTTAGCCCTTTTGGTAATGAATGTAGATTGTGTCTGGGGTGATTTGCAATTAAGAGGAAAGACATTTTAGGGTGCCATTATCCTTCATTTTAGTTGATTATGACTGGAGTGATTAATGCTGTAATCTATGGTGCAGACCTGATTCAATTCATTACATAACCCCGTTAATGAGAAATAAATTAAAAGTGTACAATCAAAGTGGAGTTTTTCAAAAGTTTTAAGTAGCATTATTTGTTCATGGATGGAAAATTCTGCTACGTATCGAGCTGATGTTTTATGGTTTAAGAGATTAAATGTAATGCTGATAAAACAAAAAGAATGACAGTGTTCTCTGTAGTGCTGTCATAAGTGCAAGGCTGACAAAGCGATGCTGATTGATGAGTATGATTTTTTTTTCTATAGATAAATAGCCAGTAGAGAAAAATATACTGAGATAAATGAATTAACTGATTCCAGTTGTCATTAAAGGATGTCATGTTGAAACATTTTGATTTAAGCAATTAGAAAAGTTTGTACAACCCTCTAGGATGGATGTCTTTCTTTTTTATCTGGGTAAGCACAAAAATATTTGTAGATAGGACAAGAGTTTTTATGAGACATACATAATTAAGCTTTATTTGATGTAGAAAGACACTAAGATCAGTGGCCAGTGTGTATTTTTGCAAATTAAATTACTGACATGTGATTCTGTCATGTCATTCTCAGAAATCCTTTGACAGAGTAATAAGTGACTGGTAAATGGCCACTTTTGCTGCACAAGATGTAAAAAATACGAAGATTTTCAGTGCAATTAAAAAAGGGAAACAATAATAAAAGGCATGCAACGCAAAAGCTTGACAAACCATATTGAAGTCAGGGGCTTTTTATGTGATCTTAGACTCATGTCATCCCTTCACAGACAGTCAAATCCCCGAGGTCATTTCTGCTCCATTTAAAAAATCCTGAGGCATCTTATTTTTTCCTCGAATCTATTAGGTTAATACAAGGTTTCTGTTGACTCAAGAGTTGTCACAAGGTCTTCAGTAATTCCACGAAACATGTATAAAAACAAAATAATTATATAATAGTAAAACCAATAACAATAATATTAAATGCATGGTGGCGTAGTGGTTTGCACAGTGACCTCGCAGCAAGAAGGTCATTGCAAAAGGGCCGTCACAGTTCCAACGTATCACATGTAATGGGATGAGAAGCTGAAGTCTTGAAATCAGCTTTTTTGCAGCAGAAGGTTGCTGGTTCAAGCTTGGCTGGGGGGAGGTTGGAACGGTGGCCTCTCTGTGTGGAGTTTGTATAATCTCCCCATGTATGTGTGGGTTCTCTACAGCTACTCCATCTTCCTCCCACCATCCAAAGACATGCATGTTAGGTTCATTCATTACTATAAATTGTCCCTAGAAGTGAATGGTTGTTTGTCTATTTGTGTTGGTCCTGTGAAGGACTGGCGACCTGTCCAGGCTGTACTCTGCCTCTTGACCAATGATTGCAGGGATCGGGTCCAGCTTAATTGGGCTAATGAATGAATGAATGAATGAATAAATGACAAATGCTAGTTCCTAAAGAAGGTACTCTGTGACAGCTGTATGTCCTACAAACTTGGAACTTCCAACAAAATGCATAAGGAGGTTGACATGGTTATTCACAGCACTGCAATCTGTACCAACTTCACTTTATAGACAATGGACAAAGCACTTGCCCTTTAAAGCAACCGCTTAAATATTAATTCAATCCACCCAAGGTGATATTAAAATCTTAACACAATCTTCCGAGGATGGGTAATAAAAAGCCCAATCAAAAATAGCAGCAGCTCTGGCTCATCAATCCAAAAGTCAAGTCTGAATTTATAGAGCACAGCAACTATTGGAGCACCCTGCCAATACTCATGGGAGAGGGCTGTTTTATGTTTCCAGACAAGACTGAAGTGAGGCAATTTATCAACAAAGATTACATCTCTCATGAATGGAAGATCAATGGATGATTTGAACCCGATGTTTTATGAAGGCCAAACCACCAGTCATGATAGCGACTCCACTCGCATCCAGTCTGGGAATATGATTTATCCCCAAGTATTATATATCAGCTCAACACAAGATCGGAGCTGATCTTTAACTTCCTACCACATAATGACAGACGACTAGTAGTCACATAGGAATGATTAAGTACACTGGGTTCATATTTAATTTCATGTGGCCTTTTTTTAAAGAGATATTTAGGAGCCATGCCCGTCATCTGGTCCTAATCACTGGAGTTTGTGGTTTATTACGCTAAGTTTGAAATCCTTCATTAATGGGAAAGTAGGCGATGAGAAGTGTGTAGAAGGGGAAAGTGAAGGAGGGTGTGTTAAAATGCACATAATGAGCAAAAGCATGTGTGTGGGAGGAGGAAATAGCCATCATTCATAAAGACATGAGCGGTGTTAGACTCAAAGTCCTTCAGGGTCCTCATAATAGCTCTGCAGACCTCACTGACCCAAATCCACCATGGAGTTCAAGAGAAAGTTCAACTTGTTTGACACTTTGTTGCTCAGATTAAGCTGAATGGAAGATTTATAACTCAGGTCTGATGTGTGAAGATGGAGTTCAGAGACATTTCACCAAATCAACTTTGAAAACATGTTTCAGGATGGAATTCGTTTCAGTGGGATGTGTAATTTTCAAATGGCCCGGATGAATGAATCCTTTTGGAATAAAGTATCCAGCACTGCTTTTACCCACTCTAAAGTTATGAGCAATGTTTTTGGTTCATTTAACCAGTTTTAATTTTGATTGAAAGTGAAAATTCAGTGTTTCCAGTGGACTTAATAAGCATGAAAGATGGCTTTAAAATGGTTTTGAATTTGCTGATGCTCTAAGAAACTTTTTCATTTTATCAGGCATCTGGAAGAAGTCATTAACACAAAGTTCCTGCCGTGAAATATTTATTTAAACAATTATAAAGGGGCATTCATTTTCAAAAGAAAAGTGTTCTTTAGTTATTTGTTTTCCTAACATTTGGTTTCGATCAAGATTGTAGAATTAAGGCATTTTCACAGAAAAGAATATAAAAGAATCAAAAAGTAGCTTTTCAACTCATTATTCATAGAATTAAAAAAAAAAAAAAGAACCGATATGTGTCAGAAATTGATATGTGGATTGAATAAATGTGTTATAAACTTGTAAATAGCCCTCTACTAACATTTTCTAGCAATCGAGCCCAATAAAAATTTGCTACACTTCCTGCACAAGTCAAAGCAAGACCTGCAAAAAACATCAAAGTATATGTCAGCAAATCTAAGCACTGTCACAATGCCAGCACACACTCAGCTAGCAGAGCCCTGTCACCATTTCAACAGCACTTTACCAGTCTGCCCATCGGATGTCCCACTGTGGTCTACCGCTGATAACACATCTATCATAGCTTAGGAGGTAAAATTTTAGCAAGCATGTGTGATGAGTGATGCTGACAGGATTCCCAGTAAACCTGATATGTGACATCTGGAAATCAACCAGATTGAACATGAAGGAGAGAACACTCAACAAAAGTCTGCAGAGCATGAATGAAATACAGCAGTGCTTGACCTAGCTAAGTACATCATGATGAAACCCTGATCTGCTATGATAGCTAGCACAGGGGGGAACTCGTAGGTTAAAGGTAGAAATATTAAAGATGTCTCCTTGCAGTGGCGGGCTGTATATTTTACACCTGTAACTTTAGTTACAACCTCTAACTAAAGGGCCCTTGTATAACTCTATTATATGGACTATGGACTAATCTGTTGTCATTTAATGCAACTACTTTATCTTCGCTGTGACGTTAAACTCTTGCTAACTAGGAGTGTGTGATTCAGCTGGACTACCAGTGCAATTTGGAGAGACATGAATGCCACATACAGTATAATGAACAACACACAGTTAATTGATAATAGGTGGTAGCTTTATTCATACAAAAAGAGAAAAACCTCTAAAAATTCAATCTACAGCCTCCATCCATCAAAGTACCAGCAGTTTGTTGAGCCTGGATATAATACATACTCAAAGGCTGCTTTCAGGTCACTGAATCTCAACATCATTTGCTTCTCTGGCTACAATCCAAACCTATAGTTAGAGTAACCATCCACTGACACACGCAACAACAAGTTGAACGAATGACTGTGAATTCAGTATGATTCAGTTAAATGTTCGCATTTTGCAACCCCTCTGTGCCACCAACCTTTAGCGAAAGTAATCTACAGTAACTATAACACCAGCACTCTATTCCCATTTAATGCTACTACCTGCATTATATGTGACATTTACCTTTTACTAAGTGACAATGAATGATTCAGCTGAATAAGTGAATACTTTAAAGAATTAAACATTATGACTCAAAGTCCAGGATTCAATTTACCCTTTTAAAAAATGGATTTCTTGAAGTCTATAATATAACTGGCCTTTTTAAACAACTAATATGTTTTATTTCTCCACTTATAGCATCAGAGTATTACCTCTGCAGTGCCGTTGATGTTTTTTTTTTTTTTTTTTTCTCATCATATTCGTCCAAATCCCATTTGTTTGGGTTTTAGGTTTCTGTCTCTGTATGTGTGTGTTCGTAAGTGCATCAGTTAATTATTCAGGCCAGTAACAACTAATGATCCAAGTTAATGCTTTGATGATAACTGCAGGGATCACATCTAATCATGGAGGTTGAGGACTGTACAAGACAGCTGATTGAAGGGACATGGGAAGAACTGATGAGTCTTTTGAAAATATCAACTTGAACAACAAAAAAAAAGAAAAGAAAAGAAAACTATTTTCCTTTGTATCATCTTGTTTATGTCATATTATCGTTTATGGTCTAGTAGGTCTAAAGTAATAATGTGGACCTACCAGCAGCCATTTGTTCTAAATGTGAAAGCCACACAGTTAAGAAGTGTCCAGAACTCCATTCAGTCAAAAGGAAAAATGAATGGCTTGAGAAGACAGCTGATGGACAGTCTGGCAAATCTACAATGCTGCTTGTGAAGAAATGTTGGCCACAGCTGAGCCATTTCATGATCAATGCAGCGGCACTAAATCAGATTTTCACACTTTCTTGTTTACCAACTGTTGTGACTTTGTTTTATAAAGCTGTGATAGAGTGCATTATAGTCTCTGAAAACCTTTGAACCTTTACTATTCTGTCTAGAATTTTTGGCAGTAGGGACCTTTAATTTAGCAGCAGGAGAGAAACTGGGAAGCGAGCAGCGAGAGGACGGCATAACAAGCAGCAAAGTGCCGCTCAGGTCAGGACTCAGATTACAGGCAGTTGGGACGAGGACTTCAGTCTCCGTACATGGGGTGCCCATTCAACCAGCTGAGCTACATGGCGCCCAAACACTGCTTAACTATTGATGGATAAATGACAGGAATGAATGCATCTAATGTAGTGGTTGTCAAAGCTTTTTTTTAGCGTTGCACCTCCTGAGGAATCATTTTTCAGCCAAGTACGCCATAAACAAAGGATGTCAATTCGTGTTTTAGTTCAGGGACCACATCCAGGCAATTCAGAGAAATTTCTGGAGAAAAATTAAAGCAGTTTGAAATAAATGTTGCCTTAGTAACTAATTAGAACTTCACTCTTTTACATATTTATTTCATTTCTATTTATTTTAATGATTTAAATATGTATTTTGCATGCAAAACATTTCACTTGATTTTAATTAAAATGTATAAAACCAATCATTTTCATACATTTCCTGAATATTTTTTTTGTTATGTTAAATGTATAGTAGTTTTTTTAAATATGTATAGTATGTATAGTAATATTTTTCACATTTCTATTGTATATTTAAATGCATATTAAACAGTTTGCTTATTATTGTTTTATTTAAGTTTGTACTTGCATATTTAACTTATCTACACACTCATTCCAATTTACAAATCACAATGGATCTAATGGATATTAAATTTAAACACAGAACTTGGGACTGAAGATTTCAGTTTTTATTATAGTAACTTTTTTAGGATCTATTAATTATTTTAAATTAACAGTACATGGACATTTCCACATCTGTTTTGCAATCCTGAACAGCATAACACAAAAAGTTAGCAGCAGTTATCCTAAAGCTGCTGAAAGAGTTTTCATTTAGACCATGAAAGAGGATCATTCACTCCTCAAAGTTTGACACTGGCTTGTGTCAAAGAATTGACTTCAATCCTGCTGTTAATAAAAAACAAACTAAAAAAAAAACCAAAAACTGAGGATCAGTAAGATCAAGTAAGATCCCAATTTGCGAGTATTTACATGTCCAATCTAGGATTTTGCAGTAGTCTTAACCATGGTTTCCAGGTTATTCACAAAGTATGGTTGCATAAATAGGAGGCATATGCGAACATGTTGCAGACTCAGTTTTGAAAGGTAAATATGACCTACAGCAAAGAAATCTAACAATGAAATGGACTGTAAGAGCAAATTTAAGAAAAAGTCCATGCTGTTGGTAAATCGATGCTAACGGTGGATTAAGTTAAAAGACAGTATAAGGACAAAAAAAGTTGGTGAGTGGTGCTTAGGAAATAAAATTGGCTTCTGACAGAGCCGGGAGAAAAGATTTTCTAAAGAGTATGTAGAAGCTCATGGGATTCTTTTATTCTCACACAGATGACAAGAAAGGAACAGTCTATCTAAATCCCCCCCACACCCCCCATCCCCTTATCATTGTTGGATAGGAACACAGAGTTGGGGTGGAGTGGGAGGGGCTGGCACACGAGCATCAGAGAAGCGAGGACAGGTCAGATGATGCTTTTAGCAGTGACCCAGCCCTCTAGGAATATGACTTTGAACAGCCCAAAGTACAAGCTTCTTGTTATTTCCCTTTCAGCTTGTCCCTCTGAGGGGTCGTCACAGCAGCCCCTCAGAGGCGCAACCCTCTGCATTTGACCAGCACTCAGACAACAATCGTGTCCCCCTTTGGGCTGCAGCAGCATAGGGAAGCAAGACTCAAACTGCCGACTGTCAGGTCACAAGACAAGCACAATCCTAACCCTCTATCACCTGAGCTACCGTCACCCCAAAGTCCAAAGTAAAAGCTTACTGTGCAAATATGGGGTAGACATCTTGTCAAAATAAAAGTCCCAATAATGACATGAACAAAAGAGACTTAAAAAAATAAATAAATTAAAAAATTGGCCTCAAACTGTGCAACAAAGTGAGTAACCTTATGTTTATAATTTAGATTCTAAGAACTCAGAGCTTTCTGTCCAAAACAGACCAGAAGAAAGCAATTCTAAAAGGGAAAGTGCAGTGCTTATCGACAGCCTCCTGCAGGTTTTCAGATGTTGTGGCTGTGCATTGTTCGAAAAGTAATATTGATTAAACTATCATTCAATTATAGAAGGTGACATTTAGGCCATTCCTCACTCTTTTATCAAGTCCCAGAAGTAGATATTGAGAAGCTGCTTTTAACTTCTATTCTCCACATGTGTGAAACAAATTTCTAGAAAGCCCCAGATCAGCTGAAATACTTTGGTTTTTTTTTATTTCTTTTTATTATATCCAGGTTAAAGACCCACCTGTTCTCAGCATATTAACAATTAAGCTATGTGCTGAGTCCTTATTGTGAGACTGCAACGCTTTAAACCAAAAAACAAAACAAAACAAAACATAGCTATTCCATAATTATAACAAAATCAAAGTGTTTTTATTTACATTACATGATCTTGCAGGTCATTTATTGAAAACTAGTCAGTGCTGTGCCATAGTGGTTTTAAACATGCAAATATGTTAAATTATTATTTCCGGAGCTCCTTTTCAAGTCAGTGGAGAAATAGCTTGTCCCGAGTTCACCAGGCTAATCCTAATTGCTCAGACTTCATTCTGACCTGCTGCACTTCCATGGGGTCTCCGAGTTGTTGATCAACCAGAGTGCTCAGCAACACCTGAGGCTCTCTCAGCTGCAAACAGTTTGAGCTACTCCTTTAGCTGTGAACAAACAGCAAGTGGAAGCCAAAATCTGACTCTGCAGAGACATTCACTCATATTTCAGCCTCCCCTGTCATTGAATTTTTATCCACTCCTGCACCTTGCCGTGTTCCCAACTCCCCTCTGACTGCCTGTAATGTTATTAAGGCCACAGGACTGCAGGTTTGTGGAGACAGGGTGGTTTCACAGATAACCTTCCCCACTTTCAAACTCCCTTGTCTTTCTCTGCATCCGCCTTAACATCACAGGTAGTTCCCACAGTGAAAGTTGCATCTGAAATCAACGTTTCACCTCTCCCATCCCGTGTAAATCCAAGCCTTTGCCTCTAAATCACCTTATTCCCATCCCCTCACTTTCTGCCAAACAGTTTGGCATCTGCTTTAAGAAAAAGCCTAATAACATCCAAAGCCACTTCCTTTAGCCACCCTTTTACTTCCCAACCAATTTACTCTGTGCCTCCTCTTGTAATCCCACTGGAGCTGACTTATTGTGTGTGTCTCTCAGCTCATCCAACTACAGTGTGCTCACAGCCTATCTTGGGCAATTCTTCAACGTGCTTTTATGGTCTGTTGATACAATGGCAAAAGCGGTTTTCAATGAACATCCAAATTACCCCCTGCCAAAGAGGTCAGAATGAGCTTTAAAGTACACCAATTTGAAAGCAATTTAAATACTCAGTAACGAGACTAAGGTTGCAGGTAGCAATGGATTTTCTTCCTTCATCATATTTTGTTTCACAGGAAATACCATGCTGCAGTCTGCCTGATGTAAAAACCATTTTAGTCAATTGTATAATTCTTGGCCACAACTAATCCTGGAGCGAATAAAAAACTAAGGAAGTGGTCAAATCTGAAATAAATACAACAGTTCACCGCCTCATTAATCCTTTTTATTCTTTTAAAGACTTGAATGTGGAGAAAAAATGTATGAGGATGTACGAATGGGTTTATAAGAATGTTCACCCAGCCTTCTTTAAGTACATTTCAGTACCATGAAGTATCAGTCTGCTATGTGCAAGCACTGGTACACATCTCTCTTTTAAATATGTTTGTATGTCTGTATTTTTTTTTTTTTTGTTTGTTTGTTTTTTAATGGACCTAGAGTCTGAATAAGGAAAGAGAGTGAATGAAAGTGTAATGTCAGCAACAGTATAAAAGGACATCAAGTGATATTTAAAAAGAAATATTTTGATAATGTAACTGCTGATGATTATTTTTCTGCCACCATTAACAGTCTCTGCAGTGTGCCAAGTGGCACCTTAACTCAGCCCAAAGGAAAATGAATAAGCCTGTTTACCTCACTGCATTTCTCCCAAGAACAAACATTGGCCAGTGATTTCAGCAGAGAAAGGTACCATTCTTGTAATTTCACATTTCAAGCAACACACACATGATTTGAACTCTTTTTAGTTTCTATTGGTTGTGAAGCATTTGGAAGACATGATGTCTCATTAAATCAATGCTCAGTGTTGTCACCTTAATGGGGGAGCAAAACCATAGTGTCAAATATCTTAGTGTGCCACCCTGCTGTCATCAGTCCTTCCTCTGAGCACTTGCCCTAAATGAAAGCTGAGACATTACTACTGTTGGAGCCTGTCGCTGTTAGGTTTGTAGTGCAATGCTCAGACAATTCCTGCCCTCTGCTATCAAATGCAATGGGGATGTAATCCATCTTGACCAAGAAACTAGAATCACTGAAAAGGTAATTTCAACCACACCAACATTAAACATTTAAGAGACATGCAAATGAAACATACAAATTGGCCTCCACTGTGCTGCTCTGACAGGGCGCAACCCTGGAGTTGAAGCCATGTAGCCTATACTCAGATCCCCTATTCACTTAAAATCACAGACATGATTCTGATTTTTATCAACTCTTTGATGGACATTATTATTTCAGTTCCACAGATATGACCAAGAGGCGACACCAAACCCCCACCTTTACTTCCCAGGACATGTACTCGACTACTCTGAAATATACAGCAGTTAAATTTACATTTGGAAGAGAACTTGATGAGACTTTCCTCTTACAAATCTGAATATTTGATGACAAGAGGGGTCAGACAAGGCTTCTTCCCTGTTTGAGGCTGTCTTGTTAAATCTTTGCAGGACACACACCTTTTTACCACCTTTGGTGGTTACAAAATCAAATCTGATCCATGGTGCAAATAATTAGCAAAATAGATTTAAATAAGAGGTAAAAATTGGATTTTCTTCAACAGTATAAAAGGAAAAATAAAGGGAAGTTGACATTCAGGAATCAGCCAATGGGTAACGGTACGTTCCCAATGACCAACAGCTGCTAGTGTTGCTACAGCATCAGCACAGCTGACAACAGATGAACCAACTAAAAGACTGCACCTGAGTTTATAGCTTTGGTTTACTGTCAGCATAGATATGCCTTTATTTTATGGCATACCTAAAATATCATGAGATCAGTAATGCCTTTCCACAAGACTCCTACCAAGATGGTGGAAAATTTAGCAAATGATAACAGCCCACTGACATGAAATGGTGTTTACAACAATGAGGTGAAAAGGAAATCCTGGGATGAGAAAATAAATCCATCTGTTGTACAGAAACTTTATTGTTGAGATGTCCATAAACATAAAGGTCATCAAAGTCATCAGTATAACTTTTACTGTTGGAGTGACTTCACACTTTTCGTACCATGTCACAGTTAACTTTCTGTCAAAAGGGCTGCAGGAAAGTTGATGAGTTGCTGTGTTCGCTCTATTTCCAAAACCGCAGATTGTTTGGGTGTCTGCAGTATGACAGGTAAATTTGTCAGACACATTTCTGTCTCCCTGCAAAGCCACCAGTAATAAATACTTGTTCTGTCTCTCAGTGACTCACAGCAGATATTTTAGAAAACTTTGCTGTCAAAGTCCCCTTTGACTTGAATAATATTTTCACTATATCTTTGTTCAAAATGGCTCTTCATCAAGGGCTCTTAAAATCAGTTATTGCAAAAACAATAAAGAATTAAAACACATGCTTAAAATGGATTTTTATCTATTCCTCACCAAACAGCTGCAGACTCCCACACTTAATAAAAAACTACAGAAGAACTTCAAATGATAATCAGAGGCAAAAAATATCCGTGTCTTTCTCTCGAGGGTCTTAAATTAAGAATCTGATTTATAATATGATATTACACAGAAATCTTTTTTCTTTCAATGTTTAGTCTGGAGTCTGTAGTTTTCTCTCTCCAGGGTGCGCCTGTGCACAGGTGCATCATGCCGGCTAAAGCAACTGCTTCAGTGCATGCTGAAAGGAAGGTGATATTTGATCTTTCACATGTATTTTATTTCAAATCGTAAAATGTTAAACATTACACAAATATATGATGTACTCTAACTGCATGTATTTTTCTTAATTCAGTTGTGGTAATTAAATGACAAATGCTTTGGAATCGGGCTAAACAGAAGTGAAATACACGTCCGACAGGCTTTATAACGACAGTAACAGTTTGGTCGTCATTTTTCTGGGAGTCATTAAGAGCAAATGAAGTAAACTTGTGTTCAAATAGAAAAAGGGTACACAATTCTGAGATAGAAAACATCAACAATAGTTAGATAACGACAGTTATGTTCACTTGAAACAAGAAGTTAACAGATCTGTTGAAAGCATGCCAAATCCGCTATTATCTTTTTTCTAATCTGCATTTCATGGCACATTGCTGTACCATCTGTACTCACTTACTACCACCTGCAGTACACAGAGGGAAAAAAAATGCTTATAAAACACAATGAAAAATGCCTAAAAATGATGTCACAGCAAAAAGTCTTCTTATTCCAATTTCTACTTTATAATTGGACCAAATTTAAGAAAAAATTTTGATATGTAAAGTTTGATTACAGTAACAAACAATTTTATATAGCGACTAAATGACGGGAAATAATTAAACTGTTGGTGCAGCTAATGCTGCCAAACAAGAAAAGGTTTATGTCTCATCACTCTCTGTCAGATTCCATCAAATGATATCTAAGGGCTGTAGGTTTCACTGTGTTTGCTGTCTGATTGTTATTTTGCATGAATATGCAAACTGGTAAAGTTGTAAAGACTGGGAACTCTTATCCATAATGTTTTGATGACAAGTCTCAACACAGTTAATTGTGATTTCAGTTGTTTGTGAAAGTACTAAGTAAAACTGAACTTGTTCATTGTGCAGTTCATTGGTCTTACTATAAAAATGAATCACAATGGCTTCTTATCAAAAAGCATGTTAAGCAATAATCTTTTCACCCATTGGTTTCCTGGATACTCTTGGCAACACTCATTATAACTTCATTAAACAGCCTCTAAATATAATGTATTCACATGAACCTAACAAAACACTGAGTGCTACTCATGTTATTCTGATGAGTGGTCTCTTCCAACCATACTCATCTCTTTAAAGGTCCAACAAAATATGACTGAAAGCAAAAGTAATCAGGCAACAGAACTGAATCTTCTGGTTACGGCCCAACTCTTTGGCTTCAATATGTGCCAATACTTATATCAATTAAACAAATTGATTTATTTGCTACAGCATAGATGCAAGCTAACTTTCCATGACTGTTTTTATGGTGCAGATGCACCATTTCAACACATATCACCTCCAAATTCATGAGATAATGGTCATTTCAGAAACTGTTGCTAGAATAGTTTATCATAATATGTCTTCATACAACTTTTCACATTTCCCCTTTCAAAAAAAGCTCCAAGAACCTGTGGGATGATGGTAAATATGCATTAAAATTTTAGTAGTTGGAAATGTATATCCACTGAAAACCTCATATAAACCTCAGTGTGTAAATAATCAAGTTTTAATGAAACAGCTGCTTGAGTTTAGAAGAAATGCACGATAAAGATGTTGGGAGACATTTTCGTCCCTTACAGGTTCAGCTGTTGCTGCAATCATTTTGATAGTTTTATTTGAAAAACACATCATGTATTATTACCAAACTACTCAAAGCCCTATAAGCATTTGGTCACATTTTAAATGCAAATTTCTAAGCCATATTATTCAGAAACATTGGTTGATTGTTTATAGCTAAACTCAAATGTTGTTTGTTTTTTTCTTTTTTATATAAAATGGGCAGTTTCATTGCACCTTACAAAGAAAGCCTCTGAGTGCCACAACCTCACATCTATTCCAAAATACCTGTCCTGGTTTTATTCCCAGGGCCATTTTGTAACTTGGCCAATTTGCAAACAACAATTTCAGTGCAGCTGTCTCGGATCAGACTAAATTTCTGTGTGGCCAGTTGTGTGTTCAATGTCTCAGTCCACTGAGGCAAAATGACATTTAGTGGGTCTTTGTACTCATAGCTTCCCCTTTTCCTCTTCTTTTTGAAGTTTGTGTATTTTTGTGCCTCAAAGTTTGTTCTTGTCTGTCCACCAATTTGGCCTACATTAAAAATAATAATAAAGAATAACGGAAGTAATAATATGTTGATTGTATAACTATAAAATGAAAGTGGAGAGTTTGATGAAGCAGCTGTGCAGCATTCCAGTTAAGACATAAGCACAGCTGTGGACAGAGAGGGAGAAGATGAGAAGAACCCGGAAAGTCTGAAACTGGAAAACGGGAAGGGAAAAAAATGGACAACAGAGGATGATATTTACAGGATGAATTGCAGATATTTTGATCACTCCTTTAGTTTTTCCTTAGACTGAAAATCTTAACATTCTTTAATAAAAAGCAGGAAGATCTGACACATTTTCATACAGATTTATTATAATCTACTCCATTCACTACTTATTTACACATCACATCCAATACGGATGGAAAGCATTTCAAAACTGAGATGTTTTCATCAAGCTGGATTTATACTTAAACGGCATGTGAGTAAAGTTGGTCACAGTGTCAGCGATGTAGGTGCCACAGGAGGCTTGACCTACACCTCTTGCAGACCTGATGTGCCCCCCTGCAAGGTTATATGGAAGTGTTCCCTTTTGGTTAGTCATTTTATGTTTCTGGATTTCTGGATCTTCTCTGTGAATTTGTACGGTAACTGCAACTAAAAAAAAAAAAAAAAAATGTGATGGACGACATGATGGGAGACTAATCAAGGAAATTGGGAATAATGAGTGTCTAGATTATGCAAACTCCAGGCATTTTAAATATATTCAAACGAGCTTGTGGAAGCAGATTGCCAGACTTGTCAGGTCCCAAAATGTGTGAAACGGTGGTAAAACCTCTGTGCCAAAATTTCCACTTCAAAATAAAAAAGAATTTGGAGAAGTGGAAGACCGGCTAACTGAGATTTTCTTTAACATAATTTAACTCATTTTATTAAACTGTTTTTCGTGTTTTGTGTTTGCTCAGTCAGCATGCTGGTGCAGATACGTAACCAATGAAACTAAACAAAAAAAATAAATAAATAAATAAATATATATATATATATATATATATATATATATATATATATATATATATATATATATATATATATATATATATAAACCTGCAGCTTGGGTGATGTAAACTTAATTTTTTAATCTTTTCCTGCAATTACCAGCACTTTTTTCCCCCCATAATTTCATAATCTACTGTGCTGTAGCAGTAATACAGAGTGTCTTGCCCTCAGATGTTTCTCTCATGATGTTATGCCACTGTTGTCTTACAGAATGGCTACTAAAGACATAAACATAGCCATGACAATTATTTTTCTTTTTTCCACTTCACATTATTCACAATATAATAGACAGATAATAATGTCTATAATAATACGATTATACACATTACTATATGTACAGACAACATTGCACAGTTTGTACCTTTCTTTTTTATTATAATTAACATTAGGTCAACTTCTTCCTACTGTACAGTACGAACCAACAGTTGGTTATTTCAAATGAAGTAAATGTTTCATAACTTTGTACTGGCAAGATATTGTTATTGAAGTCTGGCATATAACTTGTGTTTTATTTCTTATTTTCTTGACCTTTCCATTTGTTCACCTGTTGCTGTCTTTTTGTCTCCACAGCCTTTCTCACATATCAAACTGTGATTTATGTATGTAATGACCCGTCTTGATTATTCCCTTTTTCCTTCCGTCGTCCTGTTTTCAGTCATTTTTTAGTCGTTTGGTCATCAGGTTAAGTGTGTCTGTCTGCCTCATACTACCCCTGTCACTTTACTCCCTTCATTTATTCACTGTTGCCTCAGCCATCCCCTCTTGGTTCATGCTGCCTCTGACCACATAGACAGTCTTCACGCTGAGTTTTCAAATTACTTTCATGGCTGTCTTTTTTTAGTAAGCGCTCATATTTATTCCAGGATGCCACCCGTATCTGATATCAATAAGAAATGACAGCAGAGTCAAAAGGCTGCGCTGCAGTGTGATCACGTTGTTTTTTCCTTTTGTTCCTGACACATTTCGGTTGCCTTTTGTGTTAGACCTAACACTGGTGTTTTCTCTGATAAGAATCCAGTCAGTTGTCCCACTTTTTCTGTGTCATTGTTGTTTTACTGAACTCCATGGAAACACTGGCTCCGTCAAGCCGCTATGTTGCCAAAATTATTCTCGCTGTTGCAATGGCAATTAGTCTCACCTACTTTCAAAGTTTTAAATATGACAGACATGCTCCACTCGGGTTTATAACTCCAATCAGTTTGTGATTTTATTTTCACATCTTTGACACTTACACAGCCCCAAAAATAACCCAAAAGTGTTTATTTGGTTTGGAATCTGACTTAAGACTACAGGAATTAAACCATCAGTGAGGTGAAGTATTTATTTATTTATTTATTTATTTATTTGTATTTTTAGGAACATTATGAATTTAGATTTTTTTTTCCAGTTTATGACTACATGTTGTATTTTCACTCATTTGATGTAGCTGAAAACACTTCTTAATTATAATTGACTAGTTTTGACAAGGATTGCAAAATATTTAAAGGCAAGAAAATAATAGTTTGACCATTTTTTTAAATAAAAAGACACTTTTTTTTTTTTTTTTTCTTTTTTTACCTTTTATTTAATATGGTCTGAAGGTTCAATCAGTGAGGTAAAGAGTCATAGGGGACTGCAGATGAGTGCAGCTCTTCATTATAACTTGAAACTGTTTTACATAAGTGTGTGTTGCCCATTGGCAAGCCCGAATTGTGGTAAGAAGACGAAATGTCAAGGACAAAATATTTTACACTTCCTTCTTTTGTGCATCGTGTGCTTGTTCCTACAAAACTCATACCCTACATATTTTAACATGTTTAGTTGTGTCTCAAACTATGTCTTCCTTTTTGTTTCCTCTTATTCCAACTCTGTTGGTCCTGCCAAACAGAAAGATGAAGAGTGATATTTATGAATAGTGTATTAAGGAGTAATAAAAAGACATATGTCAAGGCCATAGAACCATTTCAATGTTATACACTGGCTTGATCATCATATTAAGCAAAGGCGAACATGTGACCAACAAACAAACAAAACGGCAACAAACAAAGCAGGTAATCTTGACAAAGCTGTGTGTCAGTGAAGTGACCAAACAAAGACGTGTTGTCACTCCATTGTACAGAAGTCCACACATTACCAAAAAATACCAGCATAAACATAAACTGGTAATGCAGACAATGAATCTGTGTGTTTATGCTAAATTTGGACCGACTAGAAGTGTTTTACACTTTTTTCACTTTTTGCAAAACTAATAAAGAACAAATTAGAGAATTAACAAGTACATTTGTCCATATGTGTTACCTGTGATAATGTGTTCTAACCCGTATGCATACAGCATAAAAGCTTGTACAATCCCAGCCAATCATTGTAATCCCAAGAGCAGAGATGGAGCCAAACTACTGAGTAGGTTCCAGGAATCAAGTTTTATTGGGTTAACCAAGGCAGATGACTAAACTTAGCCACAAACCGTAACTCAATGGACCAGCAAAGTAAAACCACAGGTGAGGGGTATAAATACACAGAACAAAACGAGACAGAAGTGACATAGATGAAATAAATTAATCCAGGTGAACTAATGAACAGAACACAGCAAAACAGGGAGAACTACAAAATAAAAGAGGAAACCAGAACTAAAGCCACATAAAACATAACCTCGTGACACAAAGTACCCATTATGGCCCTTTGTTATGATAGTATGAACATACCTTGAAGGAGAACAATAAAAAAAAAAAAAAAAAGATATATATTGTAGTCTAACCATCTTTTTGAACAGCCTACATGTTTCCTTTAAAGTACAACCTGTATGGTGACATGCAAAACAGTTGCAGCAGCAAACAACAGGTTGTAATGATAAGAAAACATTTTGCAAAAAATTTAGTGGAAACTAAGCTTTTCAGCAGAAAGGAAAAAAAAAATCACAGATGTACAAGTATTTAACAAAGGACAAATGGATAGCCAGGCAAGCAGGTGGCAAATGAACACAATAATAAACGACAACTGGGAAATCCATCCTAATGAGAAGACACAGTGCAGCTGGTCAGCAGCATGGACACAGACACGCAGGTGTACTGAGACAATGATCATCAGGTGTTTACTGTAATGATTGATGCTGTTTTTAATTTCTCACTGGAGGTTGTTGTTTTTTCCCCCACTAATTTACAAGGTTTGGATTGGCTTGTACGAAAGTCCATAGCAAATTATTGTTTATTTGACAACTTAGCATTTATTTTCATAACTGGAGACATTTTTGATTGTTCCACAACAGAATACCTTTTATAATCTCAAATTATCCATATTTAAGATGATTTAATGATTAGAAGAAATCCCTAAATGTTCAGTATATTCTATTTTTTTCATTGTTGCATCTTAAGGGAAAACAGGCTGTATTGCTTTTGTAGGATTACCAGTCTTTATACATTGGTTGTTGGGGTTTGGTTGGTCCGTTAGTTAGACTGACTTAAAAGGAAGTGTTAAAAGAAAATGTCAGACTTTAGGATTAAGATGACACTGCATCTGTGTCTGTTTTCTTGTGTCCTCTTCTGAGCAATTAAGAAACCTCCATGATTTCATGGTGGTGTATTTCCCAAATTTCAATGGTTTGCCTAGTTTAGTCTTTCATCTGGCAGTAAGGCTTATACTGTAGAAGGGAAGTCCCCCCTTAAAGAACATCATATGTGTTCAAATAACCTCAAACACAGATGGATACAGTCACAAATGCCACGGTCTGACGCTTTGAGGGAGTTTCCTCCCAACATATAATTAGGCGTGTAATTTACAACTGCTGTGTTCAAACATGCTGAGAAAAATGTTTGAAAAAACGAAGACGGAAACCAATGCCTTTGCTTGTGTTTTTCCTTTTTTTCTTTCTCTCTTTTTCTTCCTTGCAAAATGTTTATCATCGACTAAAACTGTAAAAGCCGTCTGCAGCCACTGTAAATCTCAGTATAAATTAATGGGGCATTAAAGCCCAATAAGCGAAGGGGATTTATGACACCAAATTATTTCCTATATAGGAAACACATGGAAGTTTGAGGATTCAGTTGGACTTCTGCCTGTCTGCTAATGATGACACACAAAAAAGCTGCACTGATCTAAAAAAGAAATGATAGTCAAAACAGAAGTTTAACTCGCATAATAAAACATTCTGATTTTATATATATATATATATATATATATATATGTATATAATGTTGTAAAAGACATTTCCAACTGAATGTGCTCAAGCAATATTGATCCAAATGCTTTTTTTCATTGTCGACTTTAAACAGTTTTTATTTGGTGAGTTTCCAGTAAACACCACTTCGGCATTACATCATATGCAATGAACTGTATCTAAGCTCAGCACGGATAGTAAATCTAAATGAATTGCGTTTTCTCCTGTAGTTATTCTTCTCACAGGGTTTTCCTCTTTTTTTTTGTGTTATATTCTGACAATTTTGTGCACTAACACACCAACTGGGCAAATATACATTTTTAGCAAAGATCTAAAACTCCCTCTCTAACACCGCATGCACATCAATCCCAGGTAATAGAAAAATATATCCAAACATATTAGTATGTCCACCTTATTTAAATGAACAGATGGATCTTATCCCACAAAGCAAGCTCAACACACACACACGCACACACATTGCAAACTACATCACCATCAATATTCTCAGTGTTGCTCAGTTGTTTATTTATTGTCTTGCTGCTTATCTATTAGCAAACAATTTGTTGACAGAACAACAACCACATAATTAGGTTAGCATCTTCAAGTCTCTACTATCTCAGCCCTCCAGCTCTCTGATTACCATAACAATTTGCATAATTTTTTCCTTGATTACATCATATGTATATGAAGCTGTTCTCAAAAGTGTTGTGTAACTTCCTGGAAGCGAGCAGTTAAATTGATTACAATATCAGTCAGTAATATTCATTAAGCACGGTCGAGTCAGATCATTTGCTTAATAAAACTAGATGTTTACTGCTGCAGATGTGATGAATCACAATGTAGGATCATCACATCGGAGAGAAGAGTGTCAGATTCTTTGTGTGCCATTAATGTAGTTGAATTCCTTAAAACATCTGTTGTTGCAAGGTGGTTTAGCCATCAATTAAAAGTGTAAATTATTATTTTAATAATGAAATTTCAGAACCAAACAGTTTATTGAATGTCATTTAACTTTACAATAAATGACATTCTTAATTAGCTACATTATTTCACACACTTGCCAGCTGTGGAGTGAGTACATGATTGTTTCTAAATAGATGCTACAATTTAATTTGGATCCAGCTGATCCATGATCCTGTTTTACAAACAAAAAAGAAAATATTTTTAGAGTTAAGAAGACAAAATCCTGAAATAATATAAAAGGGGCAAATTTTACCATAGACAACAAAAATGAAATGAAATATAGTGTCAGTGTGTGAAATGAGTTATTTACTGAAGCAGTAAGAAATACAATGCAATATAAATTAATTGACAAGACAAGTTCTTATAAACATAACTAGAATTTTTATGTACAAACATAATTGCTTGACATAAATTGGAGATGTCTTACAAAAACTCAGCGTTTTATTGGCATGTCCCTGTGGCCCGTGTGCACTTAAGCATGGTTTAGCTTTCAGGAGCCATTATTAGTTATTTCCACAGTAATGAATTGAATTCTTCTTGTAATGAAGAGGGATAGATTTTAATTACAGACTTAACAGGGCTGGTATTGTATTTTACAAGCACTGAATTGTACCCCTAAAAGGAATTACACAATTGACTTTGACTAGTAGGATGTAGCTTGTTTTAGAAACCCGCAGTGTTTATGAATGGGAACACTCACATTATAAGGGAACTTTTACTGGAAATGAGGCAAGTCCATTTAAAATGCTCACTGTAAGTGAAAGCACTGTAAATATCAATAAAGAATCCTAAATTTAAATTGTGTCTGTGGCCAATTTTCTTTTTTTCCATTAGAATACAGGAAGAAAAGGCAGGTCAGACATTTATTGTTACCTCCCTGAGAAGCTGCCTTCAATATTCAACTTTATTCTGTTCTCTTTTATAAACAAAAGCCAGTGGTTCATTGTGTGGCTGGGATATGCGCCCTCAGCTCTCCACGACCTTTCTGCCCACCTTCTTTGACAAGTGATTGGCCACTGTCCAGCCCTCCAGGCCAATAACAGCCGCTGCTGAACGTTCTGCTTAAAAGAGCTGTCAACCTGTCAGTCGGAGCAGCTGTGGCCTGATGTATGCAGCTTGCACGGCTCAGTTTAACTAACTGTGTTAAGCTACGATCTCTTTTTGTTTTTAGGTTTACTGTGACTGAGGTCGTGTTTCAAACTCATCGTTTTCACTTTGACCTTTTGTTTTTTTTAAACTTTGTCCAACAACATTAGAAGTAAAAGTATTATTCCCTACTGTCTCTTGCTTTGGATTGTAAATAGATACTTCTTGATTGTGTTTTAAGTTTACCATAGAGAGGAAGTCAAACAAGCTCTTTGTTATAATCTCTATATATTTTACTTGTTTGCACCACTCGCAATTTGTTCTTCTCTTTGTGTCATCTGGTGATTCTTCTTTACGCATTGACAGCTCTGGCAATAAAACTGTCAGTCTCCGCTTTAACAGCTTGTAGTCTTATGTTACCACCCACAGTCCTTAGCAGAGCTGGGTCATAACCAAGGGCTGGGCCAGGGCAATCAAACTCTAACAAATATTTTGTGTGAACTGACGTTTACCTGAGAAACCCCTGTGCAGGTGAATTCAGCATGTAGTGCACTTCTTTTTTGTTGTTCTTCATCAACACCATGTTCTTGGATTTATGCAGCATTTATACATCATTCACTGACCAACTTCCTACATGATTTGCCTATTTAAGAGAATATAAAAACCATAAAACTACCAGATGTGACACCTGTGACGATGTAAATATTTCCCAGACTTTGTGCTCTAATGTTTAGTCACTTAGTAAATTATTTGTTGGTTTTAATAAAGCTTAGACCTCTAGAATTGTTTAATGTCATGCTCTGCTTTTCTAAGCCAAAAGTTATGGTTGTTTATGAAAGAAGTCTGACTAAAAAAAAAAAAAAGTCAAATCAATAAATCAATACTAACAAAACTGTTGCATCCATTAGCATGACACTTTCGCTCAAGTACATTTCTCACCGTCAGGTTTCTGCTTGTCTCCAACGCTTGCAGTTGCTGTTTGCAGGTCTGAATGAAAGCAGCAGCCTGGGATTGAAGCCATAAATGTGAATGTGATATGTTACTAATGGTAATGCCGCAGCTGATCCGATCTCCAAATGTCAGCTGGTTCATTATTAAACCAAAGGGCCGTGCACCTACCTGTCATTTAGCTGCTTTTGAAGGTCAGCAGCTTAAAGAGTATTCCACTCAATACCTGACACAAATACTGTCACACACACGCATACACACACACACACACACACATCTATACCCACATTCACACAAACACCCGTTCACACACACCACTTTTTTTTTCATACACACCAAGACAGAAACACACTTCAATAACTTTAAATGTCTCCTGTCAATCACCTTCCTGCTTATTTCGCATTCTATCTTTAGCCTTTAATATGACTAATATCTCCAGACTTAAATACGATGAAGGGCCACCTAACCCATTGTCCAATCACCCATGGGGTTTACCTTGACATATGATATGAAAAGGAAGTTCCACAAACAGATAAGAGGCCAGAAACTGAAAGACAGATCTAAGCCCCTTCTGCCTGCATGACCCCAAGCATCCAATTTAAGGCACTATATATGCATTTTTAATCTCGGAGATTGCCCCTTTTTTTTTTATATTTCTGCCACTGTCTCATTCTCCATTTCCTCTTCTGTCAGATCATCATAATGAGAGTCAGTAGCCCTTCACCCCTCTTCAATAAACTCTGTTCTCCCCTCTTACTTCCTTTTTCACCCTTCATACAAAATTCAACACGGTGGAAGAACACTAAAGGGAAGGGTCAAGGACTTTAGCCGTTATTAGCATTTAGATTTGAACTGGTGTGCAGTTTTGGGTATGAAGCGTAAAGATTTTTTTTTTTTGAGCCCTTGTGAGAATTTAAAGGCACAATCTGAAAATCTGACATGGCTGTGCAGGAAAGTTCCAAGGAAGTGGGGAAATCTATGGATTTTAATGTTTTACAAGGGAAATCATTGATAAGAGACACTGAAGACTTTATTGCCTGATTTCTCTTATTTATTCTGATAATTGTATTAGTTACAGAAAAATAACTGGATCAGGAACTTTCAAAAGGAGGCATATGATTCACTTGTCTTCAGGAAGACATGCATAGTCTTACTCAGACCCCTATTTTAACGGAGGAGGTGAAGGAGGTGGAAAACAAAGATGGAGGAAGGACAAAAATGCAAAAGGAAAAAAAAAACAACAACAATGCATGCAGACTAAGTCTCAGTTTCTGCTGCTGCACAAGCCCGATACTTAGTTTTATTTACCCCATTATGTAGATGTTGCAATGAACAAATTACATAAAAATATACAGTTTAAAAGCAAGTATCAGAGTGCAGATTCATACCTTTTTTACTTCCTTACTTTTTAACCCGTACTGTTACCCCTTTCAAAAGCATACAATGAAAAGTGACTGACAAAGTATCGTTTTCCTAAAGTAAAACCTTTATGATAAAAACAAAAAATAATCAATTTTCATAAATTCTAAAATTTATGGACAGACTGACCCGGATTTATGTGCATCTGTATAGTTATAGACCAAGTCTGTACATCAAGGATTACTGTCACAAATTTGTAAAAGGAGATGTGGAAAAGTGGACTGAGGAGTAATGGAAAGAAAGGTTGTAATCATTTTCTTTCCGTCAGCTTCATGGCTCTCTCAGGTCCTTGGCTATGTTTGTTGCAGATGTGAGCATATTCCTCTGGGATGGTCTGTTGCAGTAAGTCATCTCATGCCTCCATCTGCTTAAAGTTAAGGCCTCAACCTGACTTTGTGACCGGGTGCTTCCCTTAACTTCTGGAGTAATTCATTTATCTGTCTTATCTCTATTTTCCTCCTTTCTTCCTCTTTCTCTCCTGCCATGTTTGTACAATGCACATTGACACTATAAGCATCCTAGGATGAAATGCACACATGAAACAAACAGAAGCATCTTTAATGGAAGATTTCAGAAAGAAGGTCTGATCAGGGCGATTGAAGCAAAGACTTATTAGAACAAACATGGTAAAAGGTTAAAAAAAAAAAAAAACAAAACACAAAAACTAAAAGAACCTTTTTTTTTTCCCCTGCAAATGTGAACTTTTGTTCCTAAAGTAAGTTTTGTGCTTCCATCAGGTTCATTTCATCCTAAATTGCTGTGTTTATCTATTAACTGTACTGACACAAATTTGATTCCATACCTTGTAGTAAACTGAAAAAAAACAAAAAAAAAACAGGGCAGAACTGATTTGAAACACTGCATCTCACTTAGTCCTGGTTTGAATTGAACACCATGTAATGGCCGCAGAACAATTTCCTTCCTGATGAACGAGACTTACATTTGAGGTCAGGGGTTCGAAGATAATCTAATTCCCCTTAAATACCGATAACACATTTTCTAGATAATGAAAATTAGCATGTACGACTGAGCTTGTGTGCGAGTATGCATGTGTGTCTCTCAGAAGTAGAGCAAGAAAAACAACATGTCGACACCTGTTTCTGATTAAAATGCCCTGATACAGATCTCAGACATTTCTTGGACTCCTACGGGCACTGGGGAATGAACTGTCTGTTTGGCATGAATGTCTGCGGAGGGAGCGCAGTGTGTTGAACCCTGCATGTGCGTCTTAGACTGTCCAGCCTCGATGTGTGGACATGCTCTGTATATTTATAAACTCATTTCTGGGCACACTTGTAACTCACTGCTATGAGTGTATCCTTAGCTTAGGCTGTGTGCTCAACTGCTCACGTCAGTATGTCTATGTTCTGTAGAAGATTCCCGGATGCTCTTGATTTTCTAGTCTCCATCAGTTCCCTGCTATAACATAGAAATGCAGGTTATCTGCAAAAGCTGAGTCAGTAAAGGAAATACAATGTTTAATGTTTCAAAAAAACAGACTCATTAATCTCTGATTAACCTTTCATTGCCTATTGACGCCCAAGGCACCATCTAAATATTAATTAATTCATTTACGTTCTTAACCGCTTAGTCCAATTCAGGGTCGAGGAAGATGGAGCCTATTCCAGAAATCACTGGACAAGAGGCAGGAATATATATATGCATATGTATATATATATATATATATATATATATATATATATATATATATATATATATATATATATATATATATATATATATTCATTCATTCATTCATTCATTTTCTGAACCGCTTATTCCAATTCAGGGTCGCGGGGAAGCTGGAGCCTATCCCAGCTGGCTTTGGGCGACAGGCAGGGTACACCCTGGACAGCTCGCCAGTCCATCGCAGGGCCACACAGAGAGACGAACAACCACTCACGCTCACACTCATTCCTAGGGGCAATTTGGAGTGGCCAATTAACCTATCATGCATGTCTTTGGACATATATATATATATATATATATATATATATATATATATATATGTATATATGTATATATGTATGTATGTATGTATGTATGTATGTATGTATGTATGTATGTATGTATGTATATATATATATATATATATATATATATATATATATATATATATATATATATATATATATATTTATATATATATATATATATATATATATATATATATATATATATATATATATTTATATATATATATATATGTATATATAAAAATGCAGGAAAACTCATATGTTGCATATTGGGTCTAACTGATTTGAGCATTTCCATATTCCTTTCTTCTAGATGAGTCAGAATGGAAACCCAATTGAGCCTTTTTGATCGGTACTTTGGTGACGTTTGAATACTTTGGTTTGGAACTTTTTCCAAGTTTAGGGAAAGTTAAAATGCGTGTATGTCACACTTTGTTCCACACTGTCAAATCATATGAAAGAAGCCATTTGGCATGGCGTACTGCATATCCATCCACCTGGAAGCCACACTGAGAGCTTTTCTCTTTAGGCTGTTTTCACTGTGTGTTTGCGTGTGCTCACCTGTGTAAACCAACACAGGATTGCTTCTGATTGTGTATTTACACATGTGGACATGCTATGTGTTTGTGGTTTTGTTCTCTTTCGTACTGTGGTGTGTGTTTTCTCATTTTTATGCCAGCACACTTTGTGTGCATTCATCTGGGCAAGTGTGTTATGCAGGTGTGCACACGTGGATGCATTTGTGTGTATGAGGGTGGAAATGTGTATGCTAATGTGTTCTACTTCCGAATTCAAGTCCCCCGGAGCTAGTGCAGCATGAATGGTGTCTCCAAGGTGATAAACACACAAGCTTGGATATAGGTGATCTCTGTGTGTGTGTGTGCCACTATGTGAAATACCAATTCACTCTGGCAAAAAATTATATGTTCGTTACAATGAAATTTGAAAATTGTTTATGAAATGGATTCATTTTTAACGTCATGTAAAATGATTTCTGTGGGATTTTATATAAATAAATTGCCCTCATTCATTTAAACAGATAAGATCTTTAAAGAATAGGTGGAAGTGGGTCGCTAAAAAGCACATTGTATGTCCTGAATCTAAAAAGAAAGTAAATAAAAAAATAAAAAATACAAGGCCAATGTTAATCAATTGAAAAAAAAAAAAGAAGTCTGCAAGTGTTGAAACCATGTGAATATAACGTAGAATCACGGGGAATTTTAAAGCTTCAGAAAGTGAGTAAATGGAGCTTTTCGGGCTGGAAGACATTATGAAAGCTTGGGCTCCACAAGCTACAGTTTTTGTGTACAAATGGAGAACATTCAAGTCCTTTGTTAGCCTCCACAGGAGTGCTTGGCAAACAGAGATTGTTCAGAGAACAGGATGAGTTATAGTCCTCTAGATCACAAAAACAACCCGGCGTAACTCAGTGTTTGAAATTTTTATGTCAATGTTCATGAGTTCAGCATCAGGACAAACAGTGAACAACAATGCTTTGTACGTTGGGCCTGCAAGAAGAAAGCTTCGGCTTTCCCAAAACAATTTTACTATCTGTTTGCAGTTTTCTAAAAGGTTAAATAGACAGGCAAGAAAGTTGTTGGAAGTATTTTCTGTTCAGCTCTGCAGAAATAAACCGCTTTTAGTTTCAAATGGGAAGGGTTGTTTAAAAAGCTGTCTTTGCATTCAAGCAGAAAGAAAACATTGCCTCTATGAAAGACAGTCATGGTCTTTTTATTGATTTAGCTTATTTTGTGACATGGTCTGTGGTAGTAATAATAAAAAAAAAATGTTATAGCACATTTCTACACAATTTAAAGTGCTTTACATAAAACATCACATCTTTAAATCATGGTTCGTGACCACGGTCAACAGCTAAAAGAGCCTACAGTGAGACACAAAAGAAGCTGTAGGGACATAATGCTGTATGTACTTCTTCCTGGGGTAGGAATACTTTGGGATCTACTCAGCTGGTAAATGCAATTGGCCAGAGGGATAAATGAGATCATGTTTCAGAGAAAACAGCTGCAGGAGGGAAACCCAGATAAGCTTGATAGCAGGTGTAACTCAACTGGTCGATGTGTCATCTGATTGGGAGATTAATTAAATTCCCAGCCTCCCAAGACCTAAAGTTTAAAGTGTTTTGGGGCAAGACACTAAACTCTATCCAGCTTCCGACTTGCCAGATGATTTGAATAACTTGTATATGTAAATTAAAACATTGAAGTGAACAGCAACATTTTGTTGCCTTGAATCTGCAGCTGTAACAAGATTACAGTGAAATCACAGACTCTGCTTCTAAGCCCAAGGGTAATAAACATTTCTTTATGAGTCCTTACAGTCATAAAACTTGCTCATGCATCAAATATAATGTGTAAAGCAAGTCTGTCTGCATGAATTTCCAACAAGTTGGCTCTTAGGTGTCCCAAAACATCATTTAGCGTAACTCCACATATACCACCTCCCACCATCAGTTAGCTAGTTTTCTTGAAGAGTGATAGTTAATCCAAATAGAGAGAACCTAAACTTCCAATGTGACACTGTAAGTATAGGTGACTCAACCTCTAATATAGTGTTTAAGTTGCTGTGTGAGGGAGGCTGGCTGTGGCAGCATTGTAAATAGCCTAGTAAATCACTAATATGTACTGCAGACTTTCTACACAGTCTGCTACAGCAGATAGCGGTGTATTGGCAAAGTTGCTTTAGCCTTTGGCAAGAAATACATCCATTATCAATAGCGTTGCTACAGTCTAGCTTAATGGACTTGGAAGTTGCAGACTTTCATAGTGCAAGTTGTAAAGCAAATATAGTCTGTAAAGTGAAAAGAGTAGAGCAAATTTAGATGTGTATTATTTCGGAAAGAAATGTTATTCTCAAACCTGAATTGTAATAAAAGCAGTGGCTTAAATCCAATGTGCAACTGAAAAAGCTACATAGTAGCAGCACTGGTGATATACCTTCTAAGAGAGAAAAATAATACACATCTAAACACAAACAGGTTTTTCTGTTAATGTGAAATCTTAAATGTTAATAGCTCCTCTGAGGCCCTCTAATCTTGTTGAGCTCCTACTGTGTACATAAAGGTAGGTCATAACAGAGGTCTAACAGTCATTGAAGGTTTGGAGCAGTTATCCACCTGATTTCCTGTCTGCTAAGGAAGTGCGCTGCCAGTTCTGATCATCTTCACAATGCTCATTCTCTCCCAGGTCTCTGAAGGCTTGGCCGTGAGGTTAAAAGCCACATGTTTCCCACCATTTCTCTACACTGCAATTGGGAAGCTTTTAGGTTTAACAGTGAGAGTGTGCACGTGGCATGAGGAGAGAACCAATCTCCCTGTAGAAGTCTGGGATATGACTGGGGCTGTAAGGCCAAGGTGAAAACAAGTTTTTATGGAAAATCTGTTTCTGGTTAAGGGACATTTTCTCTCCTGCAGCATTCTTTTTACTTCTTTCTTTTCTTCTGACAGGCTATGAAGTAGTTATGTATGAGGGTTGAGTTAAATGTGTGAAGTCGTGCAGGAAGTGCCTCTGTTGGCAAATATACATGTCATGTCATTGTGTGGTTGCCATGCTTGATGTTTTAATGAGTCTCCCTGGTCATGCAGGGTGAATCTTTAAAGCTGTTTTCCACTCAGACATGGTTTTTGATCTTATTTTCTCTCCTGGATGTTTGTTATTTATTATGCTGAACGAAAAACACTCAATTTTTGCTGTTTGTAAATGGTCTTTAGCGGATAGTTTGACGAATATCTTAATTTAAGGCTGATTTAATAGCTAATCTGAAATTCAGTCATTGATCCAATAACAATTTGTGAAAAGAAAACAGCAAAAGAAGGTATTCAGAAATGATCAATTTAGGAATCAGATCATGTAATACTGGGCTGTATAAACGGTGAAATAGTCCAGGGCTATGACAGACTGTCCATTTATTGAAATAGTTTTAATTCAGTCATTGTTTTACTGTATCATTTGCAACAAAATCAACCATATATCTAAAATGTACAGGCAAAAGTTTGGACACATTGGATTTAATGGGAAAGTGTGCCCAAACTTTTGACCTGTAGTGTAATAACATAAGTGAAAAAGACAGTACATTTGAGCCAAAGAGATAATAAAAACAAATAAAAAAAACATGACTTTACATGTCAGCATATATAGCATATTTTAAGAGAAGAGGGGGGAAACATGCCACATGCAAGCTAATACAAGATGTACCACCATCACTGCTATCTCTTGCCAACTAATTACACACAACACAATGGGTTTATCCAGTTAAATAAATAAATATGTAAACCACAACACTTTTTCCATCAAGTGAACTGGCTGATTGACTAACAGAGTTTCACTTTTCTGTATCCATGACCCCTGAGGCCTCAAACAGGCAGTTTTTCCTCCAAAAATGCCCAGCGTCCATTTAGGGGACACTCCAGAAACTCAGACAATGCAGAATGTCCAGATTTGCAGAAGGTAAACAATTAATGTCATCACTAGGAGGTTGGGACTGGGTTCAAACTGAGATATGTTTCCAAACTGGAACAGCTGCAGCTTTTGTAGATGGTGTTAAAGCCCCAAAGCCATTGGCACTTGATATCTGGTGGTGATGTTTGTCTCCACTCTGCTTTGGTCACCTCCAGTAATCTATTCTGACATTAATAATTTAAAACTTGAAACTTTTCCCACATTTTCAAATGTAAGATATGAAACTTAAGAATAATTTAGCACATAATTAATTGCAGGTAAGAATACTAATATAAAGATTTGGTCCAGTATGACTTAAAACTGGTAACTTGCTCTTACCAGCTCGGCCACACTTCCAGTTATGAGGATGTTACTTTGCAATTTTACATCATTAAAGTATCTATTTCCAGTTCTAAGACAGATGATGCACAAAAATCACTGATAATCTGTAATCTTCCTTCACCACATCCTCCTCCTCTTCCTGCATTTTTGGTTGTATTCCTTCTGAAGTAACAATAAAACATATCAATAAAACATATCTTTTGTTTGTTTGCATTTCATATGAGGTGATTGTTTCCACACCGTCTCACAAATTGGCTAAGTAGTTTATGGTGCTTCTCACATATCAGAGTAGACTGAACTGTACTGAAAGAGCTTCAGAAATCACAGAACATGATCCTTAAAGTACTGCCTGATTGGTCCTGATGAGAGTGGGATCTCTGAAGCAGGTAGATGATGTCATCTTCAACTCCAAGCCCATGATGATGAGCAAACTGAAACGGGTCCTGAAAGACATTTACCTGCTTAATAAGATGAGCCAATGACAACCTCTTAAGGACTTTCATGATGCTCATGGATTTTATCCCACTGCTACCAAAATTGTTTAGGACAGTCAAAGCCATGCGTGAGATAAAGTTGTGTTAAACTTTCTAATCTGAAAAACGGTGTAGGTATGCTGGAATATCAAGTTTGATTTCTTACCAAGAAAATGAAATTGATATTTTCCCCACATTAAACCACAAATATCTGCACTAAATTTCATATATATGACGCCATTCCCATCCTAAACACATGTGCATGTCATTAACTGGATTACAAATTAGCCACACCCCCTGGCGACAGTAGCGAAGTGGAGAAATCTTTTTTCACTCCAGACTAGACATCTCTCCCATTGTTCTGCCAGAGATCATCTTCTTTGCACTTCTTAATATTAGATTTGAGTTGTTTTTGTATTGTCTTTAATAATCCCCTGTCTATCTCTCTGAAGATTTTTCTTTTCAATATTTAATAGCTTCTGTAGGTCATTGGTGATCCAGGGATTTTTTGTTTGTAAATTGGGAAAGCATCTCACTGTTCTTGTTGGCATGATGATGTCCATATAAAATATTATAAAAGTTGCAATTCACATATGACATTAATGTCCTCTCCATGTTGTTCACGAAGGACATTCCAGTCCATGTCCACAAAGCACCCTCAAAAAGCACCCCCAGCTTCATTACACCACGTTTTAGTAGTCTGTGTGATGACTAATTGAAGCTGAACAATGGGCTTGTAGGTGGATGCTAGGAGAACCACGTTATGAGACTACATTTGCATAATATGAGTCCAACATAGTTTTCTCTGGTGAAACAGCTGATAAATTGTTGGACTGCAGGCAATGTTCCAGAGAGAGAGAGTTTCCAGAGATCGCAACAAATGCAACAATCTCAATGAAGGATACTATGTTTGTAACCTAGCAACAATGGACCTGGTGAAGTCTGCAGCAGTGCCAGGTATGATATAAAGTATAAAAGTGCATATGGAATAGCAGAGAAAAACTCTGGATACATAACAGACAAAAACTCACAGCTAACAGATTTATTCTCCAATGGCAAGATATTTTCCCTTACAGGGACACAACCAAGATGGCGCCAACGATGATTAAAAAGCACTGCAATTCCACCCCCCCCCCCATTGCTTTCTGCTGACTGTCTTGTTCCAATTAGTAGAAACCATTTTAAAGCAGTGTACAGACTCTTTAGAGTCTGGGATGTGTTCATGCAGCCATGTCTCACTGAAGCACTTCAAACGGCTGTCCCTGTACCTTTAAGACTTTGTTAGCACCTCAAGCTCGTCCATTATGGGAGCTGGTGATCTCATGTTACCCTTTAGAAAAGCTTTAGAGAGTTTGAACTCTCTCTTCACCACTGCTCCCCTTCATCCTCTTTGCATTCATTTCATCATGTTTAGGATTTGTAATTATTTAATTAATTATCCTAGTTTTGAATAGCTTTATATATATATATATATATATATATATATATATATATATATATATATATATATATATATATATATATATATATATATATATATATATATATATATATATATAGAAAGTGTTCTACAAAGTGTGACAAGCTGAGTTTTCTTTCTGTTGTTGAAACTATTTCTTCTTAATGTAGTTTCAGGGGAAACATTGCCCTGATAATGCAGAAGACAGATTATGAAATTGTACATCACTCATTTATTCACATATGAATTTGTTTTTTCATTCATTCATTATCCTAACTGCTTAATCCAATTCAAGGTCGCGGGGAAGCTGGAGACTATCCCAGCAGTCTTTGGGTGAAAGGCAGGGTACACCCTGGACAGCTCGCCAGTCCATTGCAGGGCGAATTTGTTTTTTGATGTTGCAATAAAACATAACTGAACGGCACATTAGTTGCTGTGTATTTTATTGCATTGTTGGTTGACTTAATGTGAAGATATAAATTTTACTAAGTATGCATAATTTTTTTCCCTTTTTCAGATTAGATCTGAAGTTATGACATTCATATTAGTTTGAATAGACATAAAAATAAAAATAAAATTCTAACAAACAGCACTGAAGATATTAAATGAGACTAAAACATCTGGAGGCCCTCTGTACAAGGATAAAGATAAAAGTTGGAACATTAATTATCATTTAATCAGCAGTTGGTATGAACAAACAAACAAAATATATGTAACATAAATTGTTTTAGATCAGCTGTCCCTGTGAGTTTAAACTAGCAGAGTGTGAACAGCCCCAGAATCCACGTTTTAGCAAAAGCTCAATGGAGAGCTCCTCAAAACCCTATTAAAGTGCAATTGCCTCTTTTTAAACTTGTCCGTTGAAAAAAGTGTTCCTCCTACAAAAAAAAATGGCATATCTTACAAATGCCGTATAAAAAGTTTTTGCAGTCACACTCCTAATTCCATCATTTCATTTATACAGCTTCAATTCCTCTCAATTATTTTGGTCATTTTCTCTTCTCAGTTTACCCCCATCTGGGCACTCTCTCCATTTCTCCTTTGCTTTGCACTCCTGCTAAATCTCCCGCCCACAATGCATTTCACCCAGGCCCGTTCTCCAGCTAAGTAAGCTGATCTGGTGAGAAGCCATAAAGGCATTGTTTATGAACCGAGCAGTAAGTGCATTGTTGGCAAGATAAACACAGTCTGATTTATGTGAAGGATAACTCAGTGAGCAGTACACTGAGAGGAACAACTGTCTCTATTTGTTTATGTACTGTATGCATGTGGTTGTCTCTGTCACCCTCTCTTTCTCAATCCTTTCCTCGCCATTTTGACTGCTGTCTCATCTTTTCTATGGACAAGCAGAAGATTTATTTCCTCATACTTTGCTATCGACAGTTAAACACTTAAAAAATGTATTTAAATCGTATGACTTATAAATTTTTATGTGTAATTCTTATGAAAGTGGCATGTATTGTTTGGAAATGTGATTTTAAACACAGTACAATCTATGGAATGAATAAATGAATGTTGAGAATGTGCCTTCTACTTAATTTGCCCTCTACTTTAAAACATGATTACACTTTTTGATGTGTATTTCTGTACATACCTGTATACTGTGTGTGACATTTATAAACTAAGCGATATATGTTGGAGACAATAGAAAACCAGTAGTGTAGCAAAAAGCACAGAAGGCGTTCTTGCAATATATTTTGTCCTTAGAATATCAATCCAAGTCTATAAATCTGTTCTTCACTGTTATGCAACATTCTGATAATATCAAAATTTATAGGGGAATCTGTTTTGCAACAATGGCTGTAAATAAGTAAACAGTTCAGTCAAGCTTAGCAGGTCTTCTGATTCTTTCCACCCACACCGGCTGTTACTGCTGGCAACAGTCATGACCTCTCATAAACTTAGCTTCAGGAGCCAGCCCCCAAGTCGACAGGGAAATGTTTAGGTAAAAAACTTTCTCAGAAGAAATAATTCTGTTATTATTGTGTACACTCCTAAATAGCTGTAATTCATTTTAAAAAATTCTCCAATTTGACAAAAAAATGCAAGAAAAAGAGATTATGCATGTACTAAAAAGACAGGCTTGTTAGGTTTGGCTTGATCAAATTTCCCATCCCTGCAAAAGGTTGAGAAGTATTAGTTTAGGAGTTTAGAGAAAAAAGAAAGGTAAAGTAACAAAAAGAGAAGTTAGGACATTGCTGATGTTAAGATGGAAAAAGGAGAACAGGAGACAGTAATAAAATGGAAAGAAAACAAACACCAGAAGCAAGGAAAGTTCAGGAGGGACCTTGGACTGATAGGACAAGGGGTGACAAAGGTAGCAGAAAATGAGACACGACAGATGAGGGGGAGTGAAGGTGAAGGAAAAAGGCTGAACTCAGAGGGGATGACCTGCGTGAATGGAAGGAAGGGAGAATAAAGTGGCGTAGTGTTGACGACAGTAACACATCTCAATCTGACTTTTTCCCATGTGTAAATTTGTGTTTCAGAAGAATGTGTGGAGGGGTAAAACAGCTGCACTTTGATCTCAGTGATACGGTTGGACTGATCAGCAGTCCAGGCCTGCCAAGACACTTTCACACTGAGCAGCAGAAGCAGCAGCGCAGACATTTTGCTCTCTGCCTTAATAAACCGTAAGATAGTAGCAGATTAAATCAGCAGCAACACACAGTACGATCCACTAACAAGCATGGAAACTATAAAACGCACTAAGTGAAAAGTGTACTGGCAGAAAAACTTCCAACAGCTGATAGCCTGTTGTCCCAGTAATTCATACCATATCCCTGTATTATAGAGTCCAAGTGAAGGAAATTTACAGACAGATGTGGATTCTTAATTCAATTTTCTCTTGCTAAAGTGATCCATTTTGGGAACTTTGAAATCAAGATTAGATTAGAAATGAACAGTGAGGTTAAATATGGATGGAAAGGGTTGCGTAAAAACAGAAAAGATAGGTATTTAAAGCAGGGCAAAAACATTTCATAAAGATGGGAATTTTGAAGAAGGAATGCAGTGAGCTTTGATAAATTTAGAAAGCTCCATTTATATGCACAAACAAACAAACAAAAACAGCATGCAAAAATAATCTGATACCTTTTTTACTGATTTTATTTTAATCCTCTCTGCCAGTAAGGGGATATTAAGGTTAACTGCTTTTAACATCTGTTAGAGCTCACTTTAAAAAAATAAATAAATTAAAAATTAAAAATGGTTCAGAAATGACGCTATTATCAAACTTTACTTCAACACCTATAACAGCCAAAAGCCTAATGGTGTGAGTCCTAGACCAAAAACAAAACAGATCAGCAACAACAAAGTCTGCAATAAAATGAAAACAAAACCAGCGGGACGGAGCGAATGAAACACTTGTGGTAAAGTGAGAGGGTGGGAAACAGAGGGGAAAAGAATCGAAGCAGATGGAGGCAGAAAGGAAAAAAAAAAAGGACAACAAATTAAAAAAAGAACAAAGAGAATTACATAAGGCATCTGTTAGACTTCAGTCTACTATCAGGATTGCAGTTTTATCTCAGTATGCCATCGCTGAGGTAAAAGAAACATAATATCTGTATGTTCTACAGACATCTCCTTTCACTCTGAGCTAAGCAGGTGTTACTTATTTGCAATTCCTGCATGAAAATATTTGTAATTTATGGCATCCATAAACTACATGTTACTTAAGGTGTCAGTGATGTGGTGATGGATCGAAAAGCAGAAAAAAAAAACAGGTGGCAGGCAGGCAAACAATTTTACACTGCTTGGCCAAAGCAAAAGTCACCACCAAAACATAAGTGAGACACACTCCAGACTTTAGCTTTGATTCCAGCAGCAGCTGATGTGGCATTGCTAAGCTTCTCCAGTGTGACTATATTTACTTCCCACAAGGGTTGCATTAATTTTCCACCAAGATCTTGTATTGATGATGGGAGAGTCCGACCACTGTTCAGAGCCTTCTGCAGCACATCCCAAAGATTCTGACTGGAGCTCAGATCTGGAATGCGTGATGTGCCAGATGTGCAAAAATTATCTCTCATGCTTCCCGAACCACTCTTTAACAATTTGAGCTTGATGAATCCTGGTGATTTCATTTTGGAAAGTCAGATGGAATCACCAGGTAGTGTATCCCAGTCGTCAGCTGACCTCATGCTTTGGCTCATTATGTTGCTGAGTCTAGGGCTGACCAACTGCAACAACTACAGATCACAGCACCGCCCCTGCAGACTTGTACAGGAAGCACAACACATGATGCATCACTTCATCTGCTTCTCTTCTTACCCTGATGCTCCCGTCATGCTGGAATAGAGAAAACCTGGACTCATCAGACCACAACTTTCTTCCATGGCTCCAGAGTCCAAACTTTACGCTTCAGAGCAAACTGGAACCCTTTTCTCCAATTGGTCCCACTGATTGGTGGTTATGTTATGACTACACAGCTATTCAGTCCCAATCTCATGAGTCTGGAAATGTTCTTTCACTGTTGAACATCGTCACATGTTCTACTTCTGTTTTCATGTTTAGTTTTTTTTTTTTTTTTTAATTTGATTTCAGAAAACATTTAAGTGATCACAGATCACATTGATTCAGGATCTATTTCTGACCACATTTGGTCATCAAAGACACCACTATCCACCCAGTGTTCTAATAATGGGTTGGACAGTTCTTAACGCAGTTTCAGTAGTTTCTGCAATCTGCTTGATGTTTTCTCTTTTTCTATGTGTCTTTTAGCGTGTTGTGTGGGAAATGAGATGGTACCCATTTCATCAGCTGGGCGTAATATGTTGTTGCCAGCTGAAAGATAATCACACATGTGGTTTTCATCCAACAGGACACTTGAACATATTTGTTTATTTAAACCTAGGTGGCAAATTTATTTTGGTCAGGCAATATCAGATAGTTTAAAATCTACATGTATGAAAAAGATTCAAAGAAAAACCCAAAGTTAAATCCATGAAAGAATAGAAAAATAAGTGGTGGGAAATAGTCTTGTTAACAGCCTGACAAAGGACTCCTGACAGCCTCATTGATCCACAGTCATACAGCACTTCTCAGTCAATATGTTTATAAAACTAAGCAGTGCTTTTTCTCCATCACGCACACACTTACATGACACAGAAAGCATGACAGTCTGGTTATGTCTCTCACCAAAAATACTTCAGACAAGGGTATGGTCCAGGTGAACAAAAAATATGCATGAGGAGGTATCTGAAGAAGGTGATGAGTAACATTACACAGGTATGTGGCACGCATTGTCTAAACCCGGATTTGAGACAGAAAGAAAATCAACAAAGAAAAATCTTCCCTAGAGAAAAGCAAAATGATACAAACAAAGGTGGTCAACAGTAAAAGAAATAATAGCCATCATCATTGTCATCAACCTGGTGCTTTTTCTGGCACCGAAGCTGAACAAAAGGGAGACAAAATATATCATACAGCGACAAGAACTCAAAAACAATACAGTTTCCTCAGATGGAACGGTAGACTATACGAGCACTTTACTCACAGTATAAGCACACCGAGTCAGGCAGTCAGACAAAATGACAAGAAGAATACAAATCAAAGCTGGTAATGGGGTCACACTCATACAATGTCATCCCAGAAGAACCAATGACAAAGAAAACATGATATATATGTCTACGAAACCATAATTGGTTTAGAAAGTGCAGCTGAGGAGGCAGGTAGTAGGTCATGAGGATAGATCAGGAGGTGAAAGACTGAGGTCAGACCAAACAGGGACAGATGGCACTGTTTCCACTCTGTCTTATCTACAATAGGTAGGATCAATACATTTGTCAAGGACACTAAGAACTTTCGAACCATGTTGAATTAAAGTTTGTGGTGGCAACAAGAAATGTGCATTGCGTCTGGGCCAATAAAATTAAACAAGGAACTGAATACTAACATTGTCATATTTATCCCAAACAACACTGAGGCTCTAAATGCCATAAGCGTTTCCCTACATTGTGTCCTCTGAGCCATTGTTTGTCATGCTGAAACGTAGATCATGGCACAGTTTCTTGAAACAAGTTTTTGAACTGCAGTGACTTTAAGGGCCGGTCACCCAGCAGCCAGCAGCTGACTTGGACCTGTCATCAGCCTGTCTTTGGAGTAGCTGCCTTTTTGTATCCCATCTATTCTTCTGCATAATGCCAGCTGCCAGCAAGAGTGGAGAGGAAACATTCCAAAGACCAGCCCAAGGATAAAAAATGCAAACTGAGAGCTGAAAATGCAACTGTTGACTGTAACATCCACTGGCGGCAGCCCCTTGAAGGTGCTAGAAGGAGAAGACAGCTACAGTCATGGCATGAATATGACACTAGAGTCATAATTTGAGGGAGCAAGATAGTACAGTGGGACAGTTGGTGCAGTAGCAAAACACCCTGACATCCAGCCCGAGGTTGTTTCTCATTGATGTGTAAGAGGGGAACTTTGCTGTGAAGCAGCATTTCTGTTTTGATTAGATATGCTCATGTCCGACATATAAAAAGTTAATTGGTTGCACCCGCAAAACATAAAACTACTACCTGATTGAAAGTTGAGAACCACTATCATCTCAATCGGTAAATCTTGCTCAATCATCCCAGTGTTCCTACAATGCTTTAAAGCCTCCCCTGAATGTTCAGTTCTGATCTCTTACAGGTTTATATGCAGTGTCAGATTTCCTACACAATCTTAAAATAGTTCATCATTTTAAATTCATATTTAAAGAAGTGGAAACAGTCATGTGGAAATAAAATGTACTGCACCTTCTTGACAGGATAGCCAGTTGTTTTCCTTCAGTTCCTCTACAGATGCCTGTAAAGGAATTGAACTTTGTCAACACTAGAGTTCTAAGTTAACAGTGTGACCTGAAGGATGGAAGTCACTGCAAACAAACACATGCTCAAGATTATGTTCTAGAGTACAAAGTCCTCTACCCAAGATGGCTATTAGCTGTCTGTGTCTAGTCATGTACTGTAGATTTGACACAGTTTGGTGTTTGCTCTCAATACAAGTTTGAAGCTTTTGGCAACTGTGCAAGTAGTCAAAATAAACTCTCCAGGAAGCAGCATGACAGTAGTAGAATCATTTTAGAAGTAAACACGGAAAAGATATAGTGTTAAGTTTTAATTCAGTTTTTTTTCTTTTTACTTTTATGGGCAGTGTGCAGACATCTGGCTCTAACTTTGTGTTTTAAGGCATATTAAGGAGTCAGATAGTTAATGGGGAAGCATTTAACTGGCAGAAAAGGACAAAATACAAAAAAAAAAAAAAAATATTGCCTTCTTTTAACAGTGTCATTTGAGCATTTTCATTTTGCTGCGCTTTTGAGCCAGACAGTGAGACGCATATATATATATATATATATATATATATATATATATATATATATATATATATATATATATATATATATATATATATATATACATAACTACTTTGTTGGTATTAATTTGGTTCAAATAGTTTGAAAGAAAAGCGCTGATTTTCCTGCAAACATTTTGTAACTAATAAACTGCAATCAGTCACGGAATCGTAACTCATCTTTTGCAGAAGCACATGTTTTCTTAACCAAATCAATAACTCTCTATGATTGCTATTGACAGTAGAAGGACTGATTACCAACATATTCAGCATCTTTGTTTGTGGTCGAACCGAACAGCCAATGCGACCTGACTGATCATGCAGCATCACTGCCAGTTTAGTGGGTGAATAATGTCTGGTTTGTTGAAAAACAGACACAGGAATGTTAGCTCTGTCAGAAGGAGAATAAGGACAGAGATCAGCATTTATCTGTAAAGATCCACTTTGAGTTTAGTCTCTGACCTATTACGGACCATGCATTTAGTGGTTTCCATTGGCTTCTGTTTGCACATGTCCAGCAACTGTGGCTCATGAAATATGACTATTGATCTCTGATCACTAGCAGTCCACTAAACCTGACAAATTTTCAGTGCTGCTTATAAACTTTTCACCAGCTGTTAGACAAACATTTGGACACTCTGTAGCTTAAAATCAACATTTCAGTTGCTTTGCAGCAGTGGAGAGAGTTACAGTTAGGGTTAGGCAATATTTTGGCTAATGTGATTGAGCTGAGAAAAAAAAAATACAGAAAATAATAAATGAATGTATTGTATTAAAACTTCCATGCTAAATTTCTGTATGTCTGTGAAAGTGTATGAATAAATATGAGCACAACTGTATATGGGTGAGAGCCATAGTTTAATATGGCTGTCCTTGTTAAAAGTTAAAGAATAATTGTTTGGTAATTGTTGTCATCTAACTAACAGTTTATAGTATTTGAACCAAAACTTATAATGTAAATTGAGTTAAGAGGTTAACAGAGATATTTACTTTTCTTTTTTTGGGGGGGCAATGATAAGTGTTCATTGTGCCAAGTCAAGCTTAAACCAAAATAAAGGGTAAAGACAGAATATCCTCCAGAGAAAAAAAAACCTTAGCGGAGAAGCTGTCAGGTCAGAAAACAAGTTACACTGAAACACAATTATATGAAATGAGAAATTATTGAAGATAACAGCACAGAATTCCAGGATTGCTCATAAAAACGGGAAATGTATGCAAACATGGACTGTAGAGTATACAAGAGGGTTTTAAGCAGGGCATATACCATTTTAAAATGGAGAGAATGTGGGGCATGTCTAATTACAGTTGAATACATGTCAAGTCCCTTTTCACACACCCACACAACTATACACACAGTGTCCCTCTGGACTGCCCTCCAATCATGTTAGAGACAAAGCCATCATCACGCTGGCAGCCCTGAGATTGGATCAGGAAAGAAGCAGTGAAAGAGAAAAGGGTCACTTGTTTGATCAATATGTACGGTGTGAGAAACAAAGAGTAAATGACTGAGAAGAGAGAGAAAAGGACAGTGGATAAAGCAGTAGAAAGAGACTCAAGCCGACACCGGTACTTCTTAAAATGTAGCTTGTATTTATTGTTGACATGAGATGATTACTACTTAGATGGCATGTGGGTAATGGAAGACATTTGTTATGATATTTTGCACACTGTTAATATAACTAGCCAGACACTCATGTGCAAAAGTACAAAAGCATCTACTAATACAGATCACCAATATCAAATGTGTTGTACACACCTACATGAAGTGGATTGCAAATGTAACTGTGCTATTACATGCAAAACTTGTAATTATGACAATGTTCAATTAAAATATAATTGCGACTTAGTTGCAAGGGAATTGCATGCACTAAAAATGGTTGTATGCTGCAAGGAAAGATGTTTACTGTTGTGGTTCCTGCTCTGACCTGTGCTGCAGTGGGTGTGCCTGTTTCCCTGGCAATCAAGTCCACACCAGGTTCTCATCGGGAAATCAGCAGCAGCAAGATAAAAGGCCAGCTCAGTTCACCAGTCATCGCCTGATTGTTGTTTCATCTGTGGTAACAGCTCTCGGCCATTGCAGCATTTCTGCTTAAGAATTTAAACTGCTTGTTTCACAACTGTCTGTTCTGTCACCAGTGCATGATTCTTGCCTGCCTGCCCGTCAACCAGCCTGCCTGCCCGTCAACCAGCCTGCCTGCCCGTCAACCTGCCTGCCTGCCCGTCAACCTGCCTGCCTGCCCGCCAACCTGCCTGCCTGGCCACCTACCATTCTGCCCAGGAGAACAATAAACCTGTCCTAGTATCCACATCCAATCTGCACTTGGGTCCTTGTTTGTCCTACACTACAACATTTACATCCATGACTGCTGTCGCTCACAGCAAGCTTTACAAAAAGCTTTACAGTTTCGCTTGAGCAACTGTGGCTCACTTGTAAGAGTGAGCATGGAAACCAAGCTGATCAGAGAAAAGAGGATAAGAATCTATACTACCAACATACATTTAACTTGTAAGACAGTTCCAACTGTGCTAACTAGCTAATGATAATACAGGAGACACATGTACTGTAGAGTTAATGCATATGATTATCCACACTCTGGATATTGTACTACATTGTAAATTAAAATAACATATAAACTGCCAATCCACTACTACTGACTGGTGAACAAGTCATTTTGAAAAACAAGGTGACATAATGCTCAATGCTAACACTGCTGTCCATCTACAGAGGTACATCAAGTTATTGGGTCTCATTTGAATTGTTCTTTGTTTTTCTGTTTTCTTCTTCCACTTCATTTTCACAAATTATACATTAATATAATAAAAATTACCAGTAAAGTTGCTCTCAACTGCATTTTTTGTTTCTGATTTCAGACAGCAACATGAATCTCTGTGATTTAAAAGCATACTTCACTGAAACTAAGACCATATCAGTCACTGAGAATGATGCCCTCTTCTTATAAAATTCCATTTTAGTCATTTATACAATCATCTAACAAACTCACTATCCAAAGAACTGAAAAACAACTACATTATTTAGAGGTACAAAAACCTCCCAGAAGGGAATATTGGAGTTAAATCATGACTCAGCCATTTTCTTACACAGTTCACAGACACCTAACAGGACAACTTATGGAATATGCAAGCAGCTCACAGTTGCTGCTGTTTTTTAAAAGCTTGAAATGTTATCCTATAAGTCAGTAAAAAAAAAGGAAAAATGTTGGGGGTTCTAACGTAGATCTGGCATGAGAAATATGGCATGAGAGCATGTCAGAAATGTTAAATGCTTGAGTCTCACACTCAGTGCGTGATACTTGAGAGCCCTGCCTAAATCAACATTTGTACAAGCTGGTGTGACACTCTTGAAGATTATCCTTGCCTACAAGAGATGATCTGAGTTCACCATTAATCTTTTTCGTTTCCTATAAGCAACATGGAAGGGAAGATAGGATATATGGGAGAGCAAAATGAACGTGAATTCATATAATGTGTATTTTTGTGAGTTTCTGCCTGCATATACATGAGTGAATCTGTGGGAGGAAGGCCCAGTGAAGCAGATGGGTACAGCAGCTGCACTGCCGAAGCTATTTCATGACTCGATACCCAACAATAAATCCGTCCTAAATGTGAAAATGAACATCTTTAAACTGTTCCACGGAGGCCCTCTCTCACTTCCGGGAATATTCTCTGTTTAACAATGGAAATCAATTGGAAGTTATTCAATACCTGTGAACATAGCAATCATTTTGCTGGATGTCAGTCACAACCACCTGCTTTATTGCTTGGGATCTGCTGAAGTAAATCACATTTTTTAAATCTATAATTATCTGAAATTTATCTATAGGGTCTCCTCTTGTCAGATAGTAAAAAATAAAACAAAATACATCAACAGGTGTGTGTTATCATCCAAGTGTATAAAGCAGACATTGCCTACAGTAAAGGAAAATCATCTTCTGATCAGAGGCTCTGCCTGCCAGCAGCTATACAAGCAAATATTTGGGCTCTCCACCATGAAGGGCGCCTTCGAGAGCCGACCAACCATAAATCTCTACAGAGCAGTGACAATGTGGAGACTTTGCTTTGACAGTGATCAACCAGTGGATGTTCCCCACTGGAGAACTCCCTATAGGGGCCTTTCCCTTTACTGCTAGGTGCCTGTTAAGTAAACAAACTGGTGATGAGGAGGGATGACTGTGTCAAAGAGAAAATAAGAAAACAAAACAAAATTTTAAAAACAGGAAGAGCAAAAGAGAGAAAGACAGTTAAGCCAATTTACTTCAGAGCAGCTCAGTCTGTCCTCCTGTTGAGTACCTGTGTGTTATGAGGCTGAAAATAATACCAGATGACTTGGACAATTTAGATTTAAAGCTAAACCGTAAAGCTAAGAAGGCTGAGTTATAGAATTTCTTGGAAAGAAACTTAATAATGCATCTATATGGCGTACGAATGGAAGTTACTGGCGATGCAGTTTCTTAGTGATGTTTATGTTTTATTCTCCTTATGTGTCCAGTAGGCTTTCTGCTTCTGAAAACTGTATTTATGTATCTTCTTTATCATACAATAAATGCAATCGTAGAGTCATGATGATGATTTAATCATGTAGTTTAATTGTATGTACTGGAACCATGTTAAATGATGGTGTCTGTGCTCAGTGAAACAAAAAAGGTAACTTCTGAAGAAGTAGGTTGAAGAACAGAGAAAGTTTCTAAAGAACATTCATAAGTTTTGTTTGAACAATTTAACACTATAACAACAAAAGTCAGTTGTAAGACATTTTATTATAATTAGGACACAATCATATAGTAATTGAGATGAATCCTGGTTAAAGGACCCTTTTGAATTTTTTTTCCAGGATCCTCAGAGACTTGATCTCTGATAACCTGGATAAACACATAATGGCAATGTAAATTATTTTTACAAAAGGAGGAGCATAGCATCTGAGTTTTCATCCACCATGTGGGAGGATTTGATCCAGTATATGTGTACAAAATGAAAGCTACTATGAGGCTTTCAACACTCCGTGCCCGGGGCCTTCTGCATTTTTAATTTGGTCCTACTTCTGACTCATTTTGATGCCACACTGATATTTGTGACAGTTGCTTTTTGGAAGCAAGAAAGGTTATGAGAGAAAGTGACAAAACAAGAGAAAATTACAAGGATCAACATTGGACTAACTTTTACTGACTGGCGAGAGCTCAGAGATAAGAAAGGATGCAAAACAGATTCATTTCAAAGTGTGAAAATCTGCTAAAGTTCAGTTTTTCTGCCAGAAGCTAAGAGTTGCTATTTTCCTAAAGCTGGTCACTTTTTTAACCTAACAAACAAGACATCAATTCCAGTTGTTATGATCATTAGAAACTTCATGTTGATAGGGTTTTCCTTCTTGTGTTGTACTGTGTGGGCTGTGTGCAAGGTCTGGCAATGTTTGGTTACACTTTATTCAAACCCACAGTTAACCTTAACCAGTTAACCTTTCTGCTCACAAAAAGCATTGACATGGTACCAGCCAACACTTTAGGTACTTGCCATGCTGCAATGTGGTTAGCTTAAGGAAACAAAGTACCCGGTGATGAGGGTCTAAGAAATATAGCATTTTCATCCCCATTTGCTTCTCTCAGACCGCATGGTGTCATACTGAAGTTTCGTGGGATTAATGATACAGCTTTGAAACCTTGACAAAATCATTCAGTCTGCCATGGAGTCACCATCCACATGCCATTGCAAAGGCAAACCCAAAGTCTGTATCACCCTATTAAACAGAATGAAAATAGTACAGATTTAATTTACAATACAATACTAACATCAGCTTTGTTCAGGTTTTATTATATAATACTGTCTGAAATACAATAAGCTAAAACTTTTTATCACTGTTTGTGTGTGTTCACTTTCATTATATTAATATTTATGTAGTCAAGGTTGCCATGACTGAATTAGCTTCAGCTGAAAGTAATTATACTGAGCTCTTGAAATGTAACATGAGTTTATAATTCAGGATAGTTTAATGCTTTCAAATCACCATTTTACAAGCTGAGAACCTGACATATTCCAAATTTAAGTTATTTGATGTGTTTTCTTTAGTAATGAAAGACATCACTGTAAAGCGTGGTCATTTCAATGCACTTTATTATTGAAATGTTTCTGTGATGGGAAATATTGAAAAAAAAAAAAAAAACTTTGAATAAAAAAATATTTGAGATATTTTGCATAAATATAAAATGTAAATCAATATTCGTTATATAAAACCACATCCATGAAAAAAATAATTAAATATGTGTAAATGTAAACAAATAAAAAACACATGTAAACAAATAGATATGGGAAATTTACCAAGTAAAACTGACTTTTGCTTTTCTCTCCAAATAAAAGTTAACCTAACCTTGAACTTGTTGTTGAACTCGCTCTGTTGGCGAGTCACGTAAGCCTCTGGGGACAGAAGACAAGCTCAACCCACCCACAATCTTCCCCTGTCTCGCTGTCGACATCTGTCCCTTCCTATATCTCTTTATCACTTTGTCACCTCCTCCAGAAGTTTTATCAGTACTTTTCATTCTATACGAATATTTGTACCATTAACCATTACTGATTTCTCCTCTTGTACTTTTTTACTTTTCATTCCAAACACAATTTCTCTTTGTTTTGTAAAAAAGCATATAGGCTGGTTAGAGAACGAAAGGTGGAGTAACTAACATGCAGAAGTATTGTGAATCAGGAGGAGAAAAAAATAAACTCAACAGTCAGGATGCTCCTCATTTACATCCATCTAGATTAACTTGTGCTCTTTTTATTATCCCAACAATCTGTTGCATCGATCTTTTCGTTTTCTTTGGCAATTTTCTCGCTGTGCCTGTTAGCCCTATAAAGCCAAGTTTGTTCAGCACTAAGAAGTTCTAAAGTAGAAGAAATTACTTTAACTTAGTGAAGTGGAACGGTCGACAAACGCACTCAGCACACAACCTGACGGAAAAGGCTCTTGTTTTGTTTTTCTTCTCTTCCTCTCCTTTTACTTGTCCTTCTGCCTGTTACTTGGAAATTGATCTCAGATGCATCCTGAAGTGTAATGACTCCACTGATGAAATATATTTAGAGAAAATGAGCTATTAGCCAGGATGCTACCTCCAACAAACCTTTTACCTTTTCTTGTTGTTTTTTAGTGTGAAACTCATTGGACAATAATTCTTCTTTTCTCTCTCCAAACATCCAACTTTGTGTCAAACTTGAGAAAAATAACTGCTGTAGTGATGCAGATCATATTAGGTTTAGACTTTTGAATGTACTTACATTACTGCAAAACTTTGGATTGTTTACCGTTTCAAATTACATGATGAAATTTGACATTAAATTTGCAATATTTGTTTGTTAGTAACTTCCATCCATCTTCTGCTGCTTATCCGGGGTCGGGTCGCGGGGGCAGCACCCTAAGCAGGGAAGCCCACACTTCCCTCTCCCCAGCCACACTTCCTCCTCTACTCTACTCTGGGCTCTACTCTGAGCCCCTCCCGGTTGACCGAGCTCCTCACCCTATCTCTAAGGGAGAGTCCGGCCACCCTGCAGAGGAAACTCATTTCAGCCGCCTGTATACAAGATTTTGTTCTTTTGGTCACAACCCGCAGCTCATGACCATAGGTGAGGGTAGGAATGTAGATTGACTGATAAATCGAGAGCTTCGTCTTCTGGCTCAGCTCCTTCTTCACCACGACAAAGTGACAAAGTAGAGTCCGCATTACTGAAGACGCCACACCGATCCATCTGTCAATCTCACGCTCAATCCTTCCATCACTCGTGAACAAGACCACAAGATATTTAAACTCCACCACTTGAGGCAGGACCTGACTCCCGACCCGGAGAGGGCAATCCACCCTATCCTAGCTGAGGACCATGGTCTCAGATTTTTGAGATGGTGATTCTCATCTCAGCCACTTCACACTCGGCTGCGAATCGCTAAAGTGAGAGCTGGAGATCTCGGCCAGATGAGGCCAACAGGACCACATCATCCGCAAAAAGCAGAGACCCAATCCTGACGCCACCAAGTTGTTAGTAATGTCTAACCTTATTTTAATATGTGTATATTATTTCGCTTCATACGATGATCAAATGTAGCTATTGGGAGCTGATAAAAAAAAAAAAAAATCAATACTACAAAGTTTTGTCTTTCATTCTGGTAAAAATCAGGAAAGTGGAAAACACAAAGCTGGAGGCTTTTGCAAACACGTTTTTGTGATAAATCCTCACTGGTTATGAAGTTTGCTTTACTTTTCTTTTAAAATTGAGCATTAAAATAATGGTCTGTGTTCCAACACATGTCCTCAGGATGTTTTCATTGTGAACTCCAGGTCAACAAGTGATTCTTCAGTGAAGATTTTTGTAAATCTTCAATGCCTCACTGAGTGTATGGAAGGGCTTGGAAGGCAGTCCACAACAGTCTGTAACTACCAGTGGAAAAAGTTTTTCAGCACCACTGGATCACACCTTGTCATTTAGAGTCCTCTAATATTTTTCATATCAAATATACCACGATTGTGCTTATGACTAACAATTAGCTCAATTTACACAGTTAAACGTATGTGTGCCATAAAGTAATTAGAGTAAAAAAAAAAAAAAGAAAAAAAAAAGAAAAACAGGTGTTCCTTGTGTGCAAAAAGAAATGGAAGGAAACAAAAACAATACAAAATCAACATAAATTTCAAGGAAATACTGAATTACATTGGTACTAAACCAATCATGACAAAGCAATATTCTATTTTTTTAATAAAGCTGATTTTCCATTTCTAAACTAAAAAAAAAAAAAAACCAAAAACTCCCTTTCTTATTTATACTGTTGTGTCTTATTTAGGCAGACGCCAAACCTACACTTTAATTTGCAAATGACCAGAACTTTGAAAATTAAGAATTAAATAGTTTCCTTGCTTACTTTAAATTCAAAGACTCAATAGATTTATTTATTTATCTTTTATTTGTTCCTGAAGACTTTTACTAGAGTGCAACATGTGCAGAATACTGAGCTCTAGCATGACTGTCCCTATAAAGAAAGAGCTGCATTGACAATAACGATGCATATGTGTCTTGCTAATGAGGACAGGACGCCAACATTTTTGAATGGTGCTGACGTCATGCATGCGTTTTCCATCTCATTCACCTGGAGGGCAGAGTGTCCATGGTTACCGATAGATTAGCACTGAACAGCTTCTCTCACTGTTTTTCACCAAAACGCCTGTGAAAGATGTCATACAGAAGTTTGTATATTTTATTAAATAGTTTCAACTCCGTATAACTGGCAAATGATTACAGTATATTTTAATTACATTGTATTTTACAGCATTAGGAGGGAAAAAAAATAAAGTCTAAAGAAAATACGAGTATCTTAACAGAAGGAAATGAGCGTGGGGAAGGGCTTGTATAGCGTGCCCAGAGGAAGCACAGGTCATTCGGTGTGGCGGAAAGAGAAAAGAGGGGAAAGCAGAATGTGAAAAAGAAGGCGAGAGAGTCTTTGTTTAGTGCTGTCAAGGGAGGAACACGTCTTTGTAGATGTTTCTGTAGAACAGGAAAACTATTAATCTGTCTTAGCAGAAGGAGGGGTGAGTACAAAAAAAGCTTGAGAGAGGAAAAGAGCGAGAAGATGAAGGGACAAAGGCAGAAGAAGAAATGGAAGGGGTTTTTTTTGTAGAGAAGAGAGGGAGAGAAAAGAAAAAGGAACACTGGAAAGAGGGGAAGAGAAAGGTGATGATGAACAAGAAAAGATGCACCAAGGATGAATTAAAGTGCCCAAAGGAAGAGAGAGAGGGTGCAATGGAAGAACAGTGACGAAAAGCAAGGCCTCGCTGACTTGAGTAAAGCTTGAAAACATCAGTCCACTCTAAAACGTCACCCTGAGGAGCAACAGATCACACAAAAGTGAGGGGGTGTGGAAGTAGAAAGGAGGGAGGAGGATGGAAGATGGAGGATGCAAGAGGGGTGCTTTGGGCCAGAGGCGAAGAGGAGGCGTTAAGGTGGAGCAGGGAACATTTTGTACAAACAACAAATTGAGATATTACATAATTTAGACAATAAATACCATAAATAGATGGATGGATTACGTTCATCAATATATTTAGTATTTTTATTTATTTTAGCCGTGGTATGAAAATAATGGCAATTTTTTTTTACTCATGCAGTTTTTTCTTTTTATATGTAGCAGATATGATCGTTGTATTAGCTGCATATCAAACCAAATCAAATCAAACTTCATTTATACAGCACTTTTCATAAAAAAGCAGGTCAAAGTGCTATAAACACAAACTTATGAATAACCATCACAGCTTCGACTCTCTACAGTAGAGTTCCAAAACACACACGCACACACATACCCTCTCATATACACACCAACATACCCCCCACCCCCCATATTTTACAGATATGTTACAGGGGTTAACTTTCACTGCCTTTCTAAATAACTTTTATTGAGGCAAGTGAAGCTGAGAAAGTAAGAAAACAGGTGGAAAACGGCAGAAACCAGCATGTTCGCACACGTTTTCATTACTGCAATTAAAAAGTCACTATGATGTGGGAATTCTGAGAAAATCTCCCACAAACTTAATTAAGCAAAACATTTTTTTGTTTGTCATCATTCAATGAGCAAGTGTTGGAACACTTTAAAAGCATGTGGTTCGGTTTTCTACGGAACATGTCAGAACATTAATATTCAATTAATTCAAGCAACTTGTGTGCAAGTGTCCAAGTCATAAAAAAAAAAAAAAACGCTAAATTTACCCCCTGAAACTTTAAGAGGAATGTAAAAGCACACAGCGTGACATTTACATCAACCAGATGATGAAGCAAAAAACTCTTAACCACTGAATTATAAATGAACTTTTCATTACTATAAAATCTAATGAGTTGCACGTTTAACATTTGTTGTCATCTGTGTATTTTTTAAACCGCAATTAAACTAAGTACCTTAGAAAAAAACAAAACAAAAAAGATTTACGGATTTTCCACAACAGGCCGCTTTTACGCTCCCCGAGACTCTGAGAAAAATACACAAACTCAGCTGCGTTGCACTGTGATGACTCAGCGTTATAAAAGGAGGAGAACATCAGTTTTACATCTCAATCATGCCTGATTTATGACAACTTTTCTCTACGAGGGATTCTGCACCTGTGAGTAATATCCTTGAAGTGAATATTGTGTGTGTGCACGTGCGAACACGGAGGCGTGTGTTATCCGCAGTGGAGCAGGAGTGTCAAGAGTGTAAAAGGTGGTGACAGTGTAAAACAAGTAGATTAGCTTCATGGGTCTCTCTCACGGCCTCTTCTCCTGCACACAGATGTGCCACTAGGGAGGGAGAGTAGAAAGAGTATGATTGAACAAGCAACCAGAAGACATTTCCTGGCCATGAATCAGCCTGATGATGGAAACTGGCTTTTTTTGGAGTGTCGGTGCACAAGTGGCTGAGACGGCGTGCTTTGATTGGGCTACATTCACTAGCTGTGCATTCAGTCGCAAAGCGAGTGGAAAGAAGAAATCAGGGTCGCTCTTGGAAAATGGCTGTAAAGCTTAAACTGGCAGGACATTTAGGAATTAGGAGTGGGATAGATTCAGCCTGAATAGGTGAGAGAAAATACTTTGGGAAAAATTAATGGGATTTTGGGTTTAGGTGTCCAAAGCAGGATCAGCAACCGTGTACACTAAATGTGAGTAGAGTGGAGTGAAGAGGAATAAAAAAAAAAAGGCTTGGGTGTAGAATATATGTGCAGATGAGCCTGGTAATACATGAATGAATGGATGGGCATGGTATGACTGGGAATTAGGGATGTATAACTGGAAAGATGTTTTTTTTTCTATCTTAAACAAATTAATAGGATTGTGGGAACATTACACTTCTTTTTTTATGATTTCTGGGCACAAGTGGGCTTTTATTTAGGCTCTCTGCATAAAACGAGCTTTAGCTCCACATGGGATACCAACTTAACCAGCTGAGCTACCTGACACCATAAAATCTCAATCTTTGGGTCTTATTGGTCAACTCATTTTCGGATCATGTTTTTTTCCTCTATCCAACATTCGCTCCTCTGCAGGGATAATCTACGTAGCTATTTGTTTTTATAAGAACTCTGCCACAGGTTCCCCATATGGCTGGGTGATGTGACGATATATATTGTTTGGATAATAGCAAATGTCTATCGTTTCATTTGAGGCTCTATCGTTTACGCCATGATAAGGTGCTTTTCTGCAGTAGTTTACGTCAAGATGTGCTTTACAGCATGCACGCTGCAATATATAAACAAACATGGAGAAAGATGGTAGCCGACGCGTTTCAGAGCAGGGTAATTCACTAAATGATGACTAGCCAACCAAAACTGATACTTCTTCATAATAGAGGGTAAATTTCTGTTGCATGAATGCCGTTTGAATATAAAAAGACCAATGTGGAACCGACAACAGACTAGCTCACAACAATGTACTCCAACACAACTAACTTATTCTATCACCTGCGCAAGAATCAGGATAATGAATACAGAATAAAGAATAAAGTTAATGAGCAAATGCCGCAAAAAGCGGCGTCAAGTGATGGTGAAAGTGCCCATAATAACCTCCAGACACAACCGCTGCAACAGGTATCTGAACAGGTCTATGAAACACCATATGGCTATAATTCCCGCAGATGGAAGGAGATCATCATTACCATTGCCGAGCTAATCTGACACATAACTGATGACTGATACAATATCACAAAAAAAAAATTCTATCGTCATGTATATGGTTATGTGGGTTATAAAATGAGCTATATTGGGACATAAGATTTTGGTCATATTACCCACCCCTACTTCCCCATTATATGGAAAATTCAATGATGAACTCAAAGGTAGCGTAATGGACAATTTTAAGTGCAATAAAAGTGTTAGCCAACACCAAACAAGCAGCAGTTATATTATAAAGTTAGCATGTCTCCCTTATCCAGTCGTCTCCTATTGTAACTGACAAAAAACAGGATTTAAAATGAAAAAATGAAGTTTCTGCCCTTTCATTTTCTGCAGTAATTCCGTGTAACGAGTGCAGTACATCAAGAACAAGTTTTCAGCAAGTGCAAACTTCTTTCCTCACATAGACTGAGCTGAAATCCAGCAGAGCTGGAAGTGGATCATAGGAATATTTACATAAATATCCATATGTCTAGAGGGAACAGACCTCAACTTCACATCCATATAATTCCCCCACCCCCTTCCCCTTTGTGATCTCTGCTTTGTCTGCATCTGTAGTTATGGACAGTGAGCAACAAACAGCGTTAATGTGATAATAATGTGTCAATTTACCGAGCCTTATACTTATGTATTTATTCCATGCTCTCTCAGTGTCCATTAGCACCAAACAATCTTTTCCCATTGACATTAGTAGCATCACTGCAATATGAGGACTGATTTAGGCAGTAAAATCCAGCTAAATGAGCCAATAGAACTTTGTGTTGATACCTTTGTTCACGCAACCAAAAATTTCAATGTGATGCTTTTACATGCATTCAGCGCATAAATTTACTCAGACATGCATTCATACTATTTTTGGGTTGGTTTGATGCGTAGTTCAACTTTATATTTATCAAATTATTACACTCAGACAGCAAAGACTGCTTCGGGAATGTGCATAATATATGTCAGAGACCCATCAAAACACATCAGAAGCACAGCATTTTATGGCGGGAAATGTATGTAGCGCTACTTTATTTAATTCATGTGAACATATTTTTAGTATCACCCTTAAAAAGGGAGAAAAGAACATGATCGTGTAAATGAATTTAATATGGTTTCATTAACAGACACAAACCAAGGCTTTAGCTCCTGTTGCTGAAGTTAAATGGTATTACTGATGCTCAGACAGTTTTGTGTAACCTCGTAATATTTTAATGGGAGGAAATGGCAACAAGTTGATGAGCTGTCACACTCGATGCAAATGAGAACACAGCTGGTTTGTGACAGAATCCTCACTGAATATGAAATATGATAATTTGTTCTTCTCCAGAAGTCTTTGGCTGGAGTTTCACTCAGCATGAACATTTGTCTATTTAACAAGTTGAATTTAGATTTTTGGACAACCCGTGCTTCCTAAACTTTTGCAATGAACAGACCTGACAAAAGGAACTTGTTAAGGGAATAACATCATAATTTGGCTATTGTAACCATGAGTGGAAAATCAGTCATATTATTAAAGTTTAAGAATTAAAGAGCACTTTATAATCAGGTTACTATAGTCTGTATTTCCTTATTTAATGATTACATCTTTAAAGAAACAATCATGCCTGTGATGGCTGTCGAAAAGGTAACAATCTGCATGCAGACAGAGAAGGAATAACGTGACAAAAGGTTGATGATTTGATGCAACTTGATGAAAATAATTACTTATAATCTCCATCACAGGCTGCACATAGCACTTCATGTTGCTACTGCGCTGAAAATTCGTCAGACTTTCTGTGCAGCTGTCTCCTCGAGCACATTGTTTTGGAGAATTATTTTTGACAGTTCTGCTTTAGTCTGCATTGGAGAGTTAATGGAAGATGAGACATAGCAAATGCAGTTCAGACTGTTAAGATTTAATCAAAATCCAAGCCCGAGTACCTTGGAGCAAAACAGTAAATTCCCATTAAGTTTAACAATTCTTCTCAGCAACAAAACAGACAGGTTGACTGTTTGCATGATAACAGATGGTCTTTCATATGTATTCTCTATATAATCCTTCCGAAAACCAAGCATTATAATATAGTCAGACATGGATTTTTTTTGGCATTTTTGGTAATTATTGACAATTTGTTTAATTTTCTCCGTTTGTTTCCCACAAATTTCTGAGTTTGAAGTGAAATTACCACTTTCCATTTGTCCAATATGAAGTAATCTTACAGTTCATGGTTGTAAAGTGCTAATGTTTTTGTTGTGTTCACATAACATGATGGGAATTGCAATGCATGTACATAAAAATGTCTTACCCAACCAAGCATTTGTAACATGAAACCGCAAAAATTTCTGTTTACAATATTTCTAGTGTTCACCATACACTTTTTGTTCCAAAGCACTTGCCAGTAAAACAGGACAAAACAAAACAAAATCACAAATTAAAAAGAGTACGATCGCTAAATGTTTGGGTCAATGGTTTTGTTGTCTGTTTTTCTCCTCTCTGTGTGGTTTCCTGCTTCCCTGTGGGCATGGTGGCTGGCCTGAATCCTGATGACTCATTCTTCTCACCTGTGGCTGAGTCCAGTGTGCTGTTTAAAAGCTCCGTTCTCTCATCTCTGTGCCAGTTTGTTTGGCAAGGACTACCGCAGGTGAACAAAGAGTCATGCTTAAGTGAAGTAACATTCCCGTTCTTTAAGTTTGGAAATTTATCTCCTCTCTGCTTTGCAGATAGAAAACCAACTGGAACTTATTGTACAACATTCCAGTCCCGATGAAGAAGTTGTTGTTTCTCTCTTCCATCACCATAGCCATGACCAAAGCCACTGTTTCAGTCATTTGGATCTGGTCTCAAGCCATCAACACTTGTCAAGGAATAAGCAACTCTGCATCCTCCATAGCCACAGCTACTGCCATAAAGAAGACATGAAAAAGCATTGTCCTGCTGTCAGTACTAATTTGTTAGACAATATTGTCCTCCAAAAATGATAACTTAACCATTATCTCTTCCTCCAGAGACTTGCACCACCAACCTGGATGAATTCCAGTCCTCCACTTGGAACAGATAACTTGTTTTCAGTCAACATGCTATAAAATAAACTTTCAGTCAACTCACTTTCTCCTCCAGTTTCATGAGTCCAGTCCTTAACGTAACCTTACTTCACATGTGCATGTCATCAGACAGGAAGCTTGGCTAAGCAATGAAATATTTTCATCTCTTCCATAGTTTATATTGGGCTTATATTGCTTATACTGCTAAACCAGAGAGGCTCATCTTCCGAGGGGAATGAGGGACTGGGGCATACCTATTTTTTTTTTTGTGTGTGTGTGTGAAAAACAGCATGGTGTCATCACTCATTTCCAACTAGACCCGGCTGCACGGTGGCATAGCGGTTAGCACTGTGGCCTGACAGCAAGAAGGTCGCTGGTGGAGTACGAATGTTCTCCCCGAGTATGCATGGGTTCTCTCTGGGTACTCTGGCTTCCTCCCACCATCCAAAGACATGCATGATAGGTTAATTGGTTACACTAAAATGCTCATAGGAGTGAGTGTGAGCATGAATGGTTGTTTATCTCTTTGTGTTGGCCCTGCAATGGACTGGCAACCTGACCATGGTGTACCCCACTTCTCGCCCAAAGATTGCTGGGATAGGCTCCAGCTCCCCCATGAGCTCCCCCCATGTTTATGTATACTGGAACACAGTATCCAGATAGGTATCTACACTGTAGTGGACACCATACATGACAGAGCCTAAAACTTGTAGAAATAACTATTGGCAGGAGGCCAAAACTAGTTTAACTGATTGATAACATTATAATACTATTCAGGTGATGTCAAACAAATCCAAGATCCTTTGCAACAGCATTCTGGTAGACTAGCAGAAAAATGCTCAACATGTAGTCACCATCAGAAAATTACTTAAAACGATGTCAAGGTTGTCGTGGAGGTGTGGACCCAAATGCAGGAATATGAGCCAGGGATGCAGAATTCCCTCTTAATACAAGAACTGAAGTGAAAGGCAGAGAAAAGAGGAGGTTAACACAAATACAAGCAAACAATGGACCAGCAATGGGAAACAGAAACCAATGGGTGTACATACCAAGAAACAAAACAAGACACAGTTGAAATGGATGAAACTAATGAAACCAGGTGAATCTAATGAACTGAAACAAAAACTAGAAAAGAAATGACACGAGTGAACTAAACAGGGAAGACTACAAACTAAAACAGAAAACCAGAACTAAGATAAAAAATACACACATCATTACAAACAATCTCTATTTTCCCAGTATTGAGTATATATTTATTTCATCAGACTTTCCACATTCATATGTCAAAGCTTAAAAAAATCATGCCATGTGCATCCTGCATATATCTTCATTATTTCTATTTTTTATTTATTTTTTTTTATTTGAACTTTTTAAAGAGTCTAATTATCACAACACTTTAACTTTCAACCCCACATAATGTTATGTGTGTGTGGGTTTTGCTGTGATAAGTGAGAGTAAAACCTAATTTGAAGGCAGATTCTTGCATTGTTTAATCTATTTAGAAATCATCTGGAAGGTTGTTGTTGAAGATTAATTTTGTCACAAAATAACCCCCATGTTACAACTCCGAAATAACAACCTTCATCAGCGTTGTAAACTTTCTTATTAACTACAATATTACTATTTCAGAGATCAAAGTAACTCTGTAGAATCTACAGCAATAGTCTTTTTTATGAACCCTTCACACCTTCACAAAAGAAAGGGAAATGGAAATTAATACGGAGAAAAGGTGAAAGCTGTTGGTGTACTTTGGTATTTTAACTGCGATTAAAAGGTTCTTTGCAGAAAGTCAGAATACGTCAACAATTACAAAACAACCCAATTATAAAGGATGCAAGAAAGGAAAATAAGTTACCAGAAGACAATAATAGTGAAAGTATTATAGTTATCAGGTTGACAAGAGTGCACTGTAAAACCCAGAACCATTGGATGAGAACAAGTTACACTTTTTTTTTTCTTTTTTTTTATTATTTCTGATTATAAGTCAGTATTACATATGTAGTAATCCACAAATTAAAATTCACTTTTGTGTTTTATGGTTTTAAAGTAAGACTGTTAATCCACACCAGGTCTTGAAATTAGGGCAATACAACCTCGGATGAACAACAGATGACATTATACTATGTTGTTGTTCAACAAAAACTATGCTGAAATGCAGATGGCATGTATAAAAAACAATTTCCTCATCCATTTGAACTAAGAAATAAAATAGCATCCAGGTGCTCCTAATCAAGTGTTCTTTTATTACCCGTCTCTGAGAAAACATAATGGTGGCCATCCGTCTTGGAAGGGTTATCAGACGATACCCAAAACAATATGGAGTCCATCAGTTTGCAGTCTTTTTGAAGAGCAAAACATTTGTCAATCTTGATATTCCAGGAACTTCATCATTTTTTCAGATTGTTTAGAGTTACAGGTAACAGAGCAGCAATCCAGACACTCCAGGGCTCAGTTAGCAACAGATCAAACAGGCATGGCCGGAGAGTTTCCAAATGAAATCTTCCTCTCTTTGGAAAAAAAAAAACAAACTCATCAACCTCTTAAAATATTGGCCTAAGTATTGGGCCATTATTATAAGAGGGTGACAATATGCAAAGTTGAGGCTGAGTTGTGCAGTGTGTCATGTGCAGTGTGTACGTTCTCTCCTTGTATTTGTTGGTTATCTCCAGTTAATCCGGCTCCTTCCAAGACTTGTATTTTAGGTGTAAGCAGTGTAGAAAATGAATCAAGGAATGCAATGTTGAAAAGTTCTAAGTTTCAACAAAACAAATAAATACTTCTGCAGACAGATGAGACCAAATATTTACAGTGTTGCACAGCAGTACGTTTGGAGAAAACCAAATATGGCACATTAGCACAAACACATTAAACCAAAGAGCAGCTGTTGGTCAGGTTATGATTTAGACTTGATTGACAGCCATGGGACCTGGGTACCTTGCAGTTAATAGCTATGATCTTCTCTAAATATCAATGCATTGTGGAGTCAAATATTAGTTTGGGCCAAATTTTAGATGTTTGACAATGACCTAAGTTGTGCAGCGGAATAATGTCTAGCTCACCATCAAATCAACAAGAGAATGTCTGAAAAGGCGAAAGATCTGTGTGAGGTCCAGACCTCAGCCTCACTGAAATGCTTCCTTCATAGAGCCAAATTCAAACAAATACAACACAGAAACAAACTTCAGATTTTAAACTCACCTTAATTAAACTGAAGTATACCAATAATAAATAAAAAAATAAGGTATTCACAAGTGTGTCAACGGTTAGAATTCCACACTTTTAACAGAGATTCAAAGACAAACTGCCAAACATATTTAAAGAACCAGGATATTATAAACGCTCATGAAATCCCTTCATCATTTCTTTTTTTTTTTTTTTTTGGTATTTGCAGGGGATTTTGAAGACCATAGGGAAACGGGGGGAAAAAATAGGCACAGGCGAGCAGAAAGACGTTGGAAGTGACTGTGTAGCCAATGCATGTGTATGTGTGTAAAGGTGAAAAAAGAGGGGAAAACATTTCCTGTTCTTTACTGTCCAAAGACGGGAGGTAATAAACACACTTATAGGCTCTGGGTGTACACTGAGTGTGTGATGGGAGTTGGCATCTGGCATCCAGCACTGAGACGTTAAAAAAAAAAAGGAAAGAAAAACACAAAAGTGTGGTGTAATCTCCTTTGAGCACTCACAGACAATTACACAAGCATATGCCCTAACCCATATGTACTCATGACAGCACTTAAGGTCAGGTTGTACAGTGTGGGGAGCCAGTGGTGTGGAAAGACCCCACCACCTGAACTCTGGCAACAAACTTGAAAAGGACAGTGTTTTGCCTGTTGTAGTCCATTTACAACAAGTCACCCATACATTGTAATATGACTGACTTGTGATTTTCCAAAATATTCATGCTGTTTTAAAGCTTCATAAAGTTGTTTTTAAGCTCCAAGAAAGTTTCAGGTCATTCCTAAGCAATATTAGCATGTTCTTATGGAGACTTGCAACTTGCTGCAGGTCCTTAATCCATCACATTAAAGAAAGATTTGTGTCTCCTATGCTGGAGCTGCATTACTCTTACATAATAGTACAGTCTTTAAAACACACACAAAAAAATAAATAAATAAATAAAAAAAATAAATAAAAAAAAAGAAAATAAAATATATTATATATATATATATATATATATATATATATATATAAATATACATATACACACACACACATTAAAATTCATGATAAAATCCTGATATTGGAATATAACAAAGTGTATTTATTTGAATCTCCCCAGTCTCAGCTGTGCTCTTTTATAGTTTCTTCTATTCCGTTGTCTTGTTGAAGTCCACAGCTGCACCTTCTCATTAGCAAAAGCTGTATAACTAATGTAGTGTGCAAATCGTTGTACAAAAAAGTCAGTTTCCACACAAAATGGTTGACAGGAAGAAATATTTAAACAGAAACATGATTATGAAACACCTCAAGCATCATTTCTATATTCATAAAATGAGCTTTTTAAACATAATTACTAAAATTATGTTTGTATGCAGTGTTTATTCATCATACATTGCTAAACGCATCTATTTCAGATAACACAATTTATGTTTTTCATGCGAATTTATGTGACTGTTCACCTAGCTGCTGAGTTCTGTATCGTCTGGACACTCGAAACACAATTATCTTTGATCCACGCACAAACAGCACAAGGCACTGCCCCAACCTAATCACATGATTACCTTTGCTAATGTTAGAATTTCCTGCCAGGGTTGGATGTTCCAGGCTGTTCAGGCCAAACATTATCATTTGAATCAGTCATTAGTGGCCACTCCTTTCTGGAGTACTCTTCATTTCTCTTGCTGTGAATAGGGTCTTTTTCAGCCCGCATTCCTTCTGTCCTCATCGGAAAAGCTTCCCCTTGAGTTGATTCAGTTAATAAAGCTATTTGTTTGAAAGAGTACATTACGATCATTGTAGAGTGGGAGGGTTAGGTAGATGCCTTTTTTTTTTTTTTGTCCGTCCCCAAAGAGCACACCGTATGAATTTATTTGTTGCAGTTGTCTGAAACGTTGCACGTTATACGAAAGCTAAACTTTTATGGCACAGAAAAATTATGGAATTGATTAACAGTAGAAATAATTGGTTTCAAAATTCTTTCATAATCCAGTTTCTCAATTATGCTGTAGGAAAACCTGCATGTTTTCGATGTTTTCCTGCTACAACACACCTGATTCCAATGAATGATTGTGCTGATCATTAAGATCGGGCTCAGAGAACTGAAACAGGTATTTTTCACACCTGACTCAGTCTCAGACAAGCTCTGCACATGTCTGCTATATTCACATTGATTTGAATCAGGTGTGTTGCAGCGGGGACACTTGGAAAAGCTTCAGGACACTGGTCCTCGAGGACCAGGATTATGGATCCCTGCATTAAAGTGCAGAAACATCTGAAACATACAGGTTAGCGGAAGAGGGTCTTGCAGTTGCACATGTTCTGTCTTTCCTGTCCTCTTCACCCCAACCAGTCGAGGCAGATGGCTGCCCTCCCTGAGCTGAGTTCTGCCGGAGGTTTTCTTCCTGTTAAAAGGGAGTTTTTTCCTTCCCACCAGCGCCTCGTGCATGCTCAGGATGGGGGAATTGGATCGAAGTCATGATTCGATGCAATCAGTTGGTTTCTATTATAAGATATGTATGAATTGGCTTATAATGATGTGTATGTTGATTTGTGTATGTAAAGGGCCATGTGACAACATTGTTGTGAAGTGGCGTTGAAGGTGAATTGAGCTGAATTGAACTGAATCGAATAGATAAGAAGAGCAACTGAGAAACGTTAATCTTAAAGGTATGGGAGTAGAAGTAAGGTTTATACCAGTCCAGTCCCTGAGATCCACTATCGTACAACCCAGTTCCAACACACCTGAATCAAATGAATAACTTATTACCAGCAGAGCTGAGTGGCATGCAGATGAGGGAATCCAGCTATCTGTTTCAGGTTTGTTGGAGAAAAGATGCATTTAAAAGCTGCAGAATAGTGGATCTCAAGGACTGGAATTGGGCAAGCCCTGTTCTACACAAAACACTGTTGTACCTATTAACTAAAATAAAAGAAGGGGAAAAAAAGACTCAGCCATATCTTTAGAAAAACCTGTAGTCAGGGTAAGCAGGTACATCTGCTCAACCCATGTGCACAATATTCCTACTATTAATCACTCTATTTGCTTTAGACAGTCCATCTTCATTTCAGATAGAGTTCCATTTAAACTGCCTCAATTTACTATATGTATTTAACTCCACTAACAACCTCGGTGTGCAATAGGAGGGGTGGCATGTCTGTTTCTTTGCTCTGTGCCTCTCTGGAGCTTTTCATTTCCTTGAGTCAGGGACTGGCCATCTGGCATACCAGGCATTTTCCCAGTGGGCCAATGTGTTTTTTGGGCCAATACAGTTTATTTATTGGTCAGAGTGGTCCATAAAACTCGGCAGATCAGCGGCCCAACTAACATTGGGCCAGCCTGGCCAGATATTTAGCTGCAGTCCCTGTCCATAAGGAGATTATTTATCCAGAGAACTTTCTTTCCTTGATAAACTCAATAAAACATGTTAACATGGAGCGCAAGTTCTTTAATTAATTAACACCTGACTGAATCAATCAGATGCTTTAAACTCCTTGGTTCTGTGGTAGTGGATACAAGTTCCTGTCAGAACACAAGCTAGTTAGCAATGAAAGCACTAGCTGTTAAAAAAGTGATTGTTGACCTCTGGTTGCTTTTAACTGGTTAGCTTATTATGTTCCCTGGTTAAACACTTGATTTTAAATGTATATGTCTATTCCTGAACTAAATCATCTAATTTAAAGTACAAAACATGATTTTTAACCATCATTCACCAGAGGCAGCTTTTATAAAGGCTTGATGTGCAATATACAGACACAGAACACTTAGCAAATTGTGAAAAATCTGACACAAAAACAGAATAAAGAAAACTAAACACACAATGACAAAAGTAAATTCAAATTAAATTCCTTGTTTTTGTTTTGTTTTTGCCCCCACCTTGAGGTCTATCTCAGGCATAGGTCGATCCTTCATGATAAGTGTAGAAAGGTGGTTGTGCTGCAGAAGGAGAGAGAATATAAGGACACGAGTTAGCATACTGAAAAGCACTCTCGTGGTCGCACTCCCCATGCTCTTATGATTTCTCTATTTATGCCTGTTTGTTAGTCCTCTCCTCCTGCATGTGACCTGAAAACTGATACATTAATTTCTAAAATCTAAATGGAGAAGAGAAGCTCACAAGAGGAGTTACACTTGAGGATGCACAGTTGCATCCTTTACTGATTTTTTTTAGAATTTATGATGCAGGTATAGGGAGCTGAGACATGATCTAGAATTACAAATTAGAATGTCCTTTTTTTTTGGTTTGTTTTTCAGAAAGAACAAAAAAGTAAAGAACTCACAACTAGTGACCTCCAAACAAATCTCAATCTGCAAACTTTAATGAAACAACTCCATTTGAATGGAAAAACAGTGAAAGAATAATTGGAAAGATGGAAATGAATGATGTTGTTCTAAAGTATTCTTTCAATTATTATTTGAGCTGCTGCATGTTTGTTTGATTTCAGTCAAAATAAAGTCAATCAAAGTTTGGGGCAGTGGCTCAGGTGGTATAGAGCTGGTTTTCCTGTGACCCAGAGGGTGACAGCTCAAGCCTGTTAAAAGGGAGTTTTTTCCTTCCCACTGTCGCGAGTGTGCTTGCTCAGGATGGGAGATGGAGTTGGATCCTCCAACTCAATCTGTTGGTTTCCTTATATAGGCTATTATGAACCGGCTTTCATTATGTTCTTTTTTTCTGTCTGTAAAGCATTTTGAGATGGCATTGCTGTGATTTGAAGTGATATAAAAAAAGTTAAATTGAATTGAATTGAATTGAATTGAAGCTATGTTTGCCAAAGTACAAATGTGCAACTTGGGTTTCCACACCGACTTGCTGTAGTGACCCCTTCCGGGGGGAAAAGCGAGAGAAGAACAACATACAATTGCGAGAATCTTATTTTCAAAGGATCTTCCAACAATACTCAAGTTGACTAGAGTGTTTTACATCATTTAAACAATACACACAAAATACAAACAAAACAGATTTAAAAAGATGTCTTTTAATGCACAGATGTGTTGTAGTTTTTTTTGTTTTTTTCTGAGAATGGACTCTGGTCTAAATTAGATCCTGTAAAAGTTTGGGAGAGATTTAAGTGCTCTTTTAGTTAAACATGTACAAACCTTTGACCTAAACCTCTTAGTGACACTGAAACAGAGCAACAGAAAAAATTTAATGAAAAAGAAATCTAAGGTGGGATAAGCGCTGAACGCCAGTTTCTTGCACAGGTCGTGCCTTAAATCCCACTATCTACCAGTGATGGAAAAACTATCAGCATAATTACCTCCGCCAAGGAGGTCTTGTTTTCACTAGCCTTTATCTGTTCGTCTGTTTGTTTGTGTTCAAGATAAGTCAAAAAGTTATTGACAGATTTTCATTAAATTTTTAGAATTTGTTGAAAATGTGAAAACGAAGATCTGATTTAATTTTGGTGGTGATGTGGATCATCGTTTGGATCCAGGATCTTTTTAAAGGCCTAGGTGGAAGTTTGCGCTCTCTGAATGCCTTTCTAGTTAAGTTCACAGTAACTCTTCAACCATACATGCTACCAGCCTAACTGCAGTAGATCCTGCATGTGGAGAAGTGGAGCTTCCCATTGGTGTACAAGATATACAGGATATTGTGAGATTTCTTGTTTCAGGAAAGGGTTTGATTGAGTAAAATCTTATCACTAGCGGCATGGTCAAATAAAAGGACTAATGTCACTGGTATTCCTCCCTTATGTGCTTCTATGCATTTTTTTTTAGCAAGTTACAGCTTTAAAATAGCTTTTTTTGAAGATTTGGGAATTTTTAAGATATTTTACGATTTTTAAATCGTCACTGCGCAACATCTTTACAATAGACCAATGTTTTATCATTTTCTGAAGTTGCATTGTATTATCTCTTCAATTTCTATGAGCGTAATTACTAGAGTGGATCCAGATGTGTTACAGTCAGTGCTCTCATATCAGCTGAAACCAGTTCCATAATTGAGATCTCTTTGACTTTCTTCTTTCAGCCTTGCCAGATTGGAGACTCTGCTAATGATCGGTGGCTTTACGCTTCAAGCCAAATTAATGACTTGGGTTTTCTACTCTCCTTTCAGTCTTAATTGCTTGCTCCTCCACACTCTACAAATTGCCTCAGCCTTCCTGGATGGTTTTATTCTCCTGTTAAACCTGGTTTTCTCTTTTGAGATCTGTCTTTCCAGCTGATTTATCTCTGTGATAATGTGGGCCTTCACAGCTCTCTAGATGGCATGTGTTATGAAGCCGGACTAAGCTGGAACTAACTGGCGTGAAATTAAGATAATTTATTTATCACTTCTTTGTGACGAAGTGCTTAAAATATTGCCAAGCATATTTCTTTGTCTCTCTTTTCCCAGTTCACTGTTCTATCATCGTTACATCTTCTGGTCATCACAATCATCTCTTTAGAAAAATTCAGTTCAGGAAGCAAAGTGTCAGTAGAGCAGTGTTGCAAGACTTTTTTTTTTTTTTTTTTTTTTTTTCATTAACTTTTCAAAACATGCTTTGCCTCTAGCCATACACTTCTTCACAAAACATCTATCTTATTATCAAGTTCCTTTTAGCATCTGGAGTGTGTGGTTTGTAAGGGCTATGAAAATTGTTGTGTCTCATGTAAACTTCATTTAGGCGGTATAGCCAAAGTGATAAGTCTTCCTTTTTTTTTAAACTTGAACTCGAACTGAAGCATTGTACTTGCAGAAATATTTCCTCATTATATTGAACTTAAAGGTACCAAATAAAAATGAATTCATTAAAAATAAATTCCTACATCAGATTAAATTAAAATAAGACAAAGCCCAACGTGCCCTCAAAATGTTCTTTTTTTCTGTGGTGAATAAGGTAGCCAATATGCTCCAAAGCACGACTGTGACAACGCATTTTAGCCTTTTCTTTCTGCTTTCTGGTTGGCGGATCAATAGCAGCGTGGTGTCCCTGCTTCAAGCCCATCTCTGCAAATTTGCGGGCTGGAAAGGAGACAACATTTGGCGCACTTACAGAGCTGAAAAACAGATTGTTCAGTGTGGAGTCATTCATTCTGTTTCTGCCATTATTTATGTTGTTCATGACACGGAAACTTATTTCACACTTGGCTGTGGACACTGGGAGCGTGGAAACAGCGGTGAGAACTTTTTGCATGCTCTTTCCTGCGATACTGTGACATTTAAACTGAAGAAACTCCTTCAGGAGTGTTGGACTGCTTGTAGCCTTGACTGAAAGAGTTTTGTTGATGGTGAGAAAATAATAATCGAGGAAATGCTCATCTTTATCATACGGCCAGTTTAACGGATGTAGAGAAGTGGCGGCAGAGATGATGCCATTGTCATCCATCCGGCGCTTAATGTTGTCAGCCATTAAGACAAAAGGTTGTCCATGAAACACTTGTCCCACCAAGGAGCAAAAATCATTCAGCAGAGGGTAGGTTGCAAAAGCCAATGTAGGGGGAAGACCCCCACCCTTCGCACTGGCAAATCACATCCCGAGTGTCTGAGGTTTTGTTCTGTGTTTTGATTCATTCATTCATTTTCCGAACCGCTTATTCCAATTCAGGGTCGCGGGGAAGCTGGAGCCTATCCCAGCCGGCTTTGGGCGACAGGCAGGGTACACCCTGGACAGCTCGCCAGTCCATCGCAGGGCCTGTGTTTTGATATTCTTGTTAATATTTCAGCTTTCATAAATGATCAAACATGGTTGCAAGGATAATTGTAACATTTTTCCTCTTGCTTCGCATATTGTAACGGATCCAAGAATTCAATTTTTTCAATATTTAATGGAATTGTAGAATCTTCTACCACCCCCCCCCCCAAAAAAGTGATGTTGTACAAGTTACTAAACTCATAAAAGCATACTATTTTCTCAAGAAAATATTAAAACAGTTTAGATGTCAAAGCATTTTATTATTTCATTGAAGACAGCAGTAACACATCTGTAAAAACATCAAAGAGAAACTCTAAAACATAAACAGAGGCAGAGGTTCACAGATATGTAAAAGACTGGATTCAAAAATTGCTGCACATTTTTAGAAATTTCAGTTTGAGGAGTTTTAAGTTTACAGTTTATATCATCGTCTGAAGATTTAAAGGATGAATCTCTGTGCAAAAAGGGACAAGACCGAGGGTCAAAGCAGGATTTATGTGCTGTGCTTTGCTGTCACCCATGTCTGTAAATGGAATTGCCCCTTGAGGATGAATAAAGGTTTTGAATCTGAATCTGTCATTTTAGGGCCCCCATGCAGAACTGTTTATAGTAGCTCTATTGTAGGTGCTTTCACGCTGATACACGCCCGGTTCTGCAACCAGCTCTGTTGTCGAGTTTCAAAACCTCTTTTTTGTTAACTAGCTAATGTTCACACCAGTTCAACCAGAACCAAAAAGGGAAAATCTCACATGGAATTAAAACATAAACTTCATGGAGAGTTTGACTGCATTATAAATTTTGGTTTTCTCAAAAAATACTTTTGCCATTATGATATCATATAAACACAGTTTAATTGGTTGAAAGGCAATAATACACATCAACATTTATGTTTTATTCCTATCTAATGATTTCAGTGTTTGACTTATTTCAATTACCTCATCTGAACATTATTTTTAACAGTCATTCTGTTGTCTTTGGCCGTGGAAGACTGTGGGATGCACAATCGATTTTGTCGGCTTCTTTAAATTTAGCTGCTGCAGTGGCTGTCAAGCTGCTGGAAAGATGGATGAGTAAAATCATATCCAGTTCCACATGTTTGCACGTCTTTAGTGACCATTAGTGGTCATGTCTGAAAAAAAAAAAATAAAAAAAAGAAAATCTACCAACTTCTCTAAAAACAGGCGGTGTTCTGTACTGGGAATCACTGCATGGGCTCAGGAAGACATCCAGAAATTGGTGTCTTTGTCTCTGATCTTCATCAGGCAGTCCAGAAATGCAGGTTAAAGGTCTATCATACAACATAGAAGCCATATGTGACTAGACAGAAACACTCCAGTTTTCTCTGGGCCAAAGCTAATTTAAATAAAACCGTTTTGTGGTCAAATTGGGGTTGCATTAATGCCAATGGTTTTGGGAGCTTATACATCTATGAATAAAACATCAATGTTAAGAAGTGCACATTGGTTGTAGAGTAACATCTGCTCACACATCATTTCTGGCCTGCAGTTCAGACTTTTCACCAACAGAAGGAACTCTTCAAACTCTGCTTTGTTATTTCAAATATATGTTTTAAATAGGCAAGATTAACTAATTTCAGTCTATCCATTTTCATATGTTTATAATACAAGTGTATAGTGGTTAGATTCTCATGGAATTTATGTGCTGGGGGGATTGGATAAGAAGATATTTGTGTCTACATGCTAAGCTTAGGTGATATCAGATGTTTCAATCAGGAACCTCTCTGGAGATTGGGTAGATGTGGCGATAGACAAGTTAGACAAGACAACATCAGAACCAAATCTAATCAGTGGTGTGCAGTCAGAGTCTACCCAGGGCAGAACAAAATAAATGTAATCATTCTATTTTAATAATTAGTTTATTTTTACTTTCTTTTATAATAATAATTTCTAACAGAAACTTTCAGATGATAATTTCCCGTAGCCTGTTAAATTTAAAACTAACCCTCTCAAATTGTTGCAGCGGTGTGTTCACACATGCTCAGTCCATTCCCTCATATAAAAATCCTATACATAAAAAGGCAGATCACGACGCTGCCTTTTACTCTGCAAACAGAGTAAAACATATTCACAGAGACTTGACACAGCACTCTCAACCTTGGTTGACATACTCACTGTGGGGATGACCTTTCTAGAGAGGCTTAAATCATCTTCAGCATCTTTCGTTTGAGGAAAAACATCAACATTCGTTACCATTTGACACACGAAGTTGAATATTCTGGGGGGGAGGGGGTGCTATTGAAAAATTTAGCTAGCTTTGCAAGTTTTTTGATGTCACCTACCTGTCCACACATTTAAATTATCATTTGTGTGTCCGGGTCAGTTTGTGTCTGCCTACCAAACCCTAGGCTGACGGCACATGCTTGAATCTACTATAGTATCAAACCCCATGTTACAGGGAGCCATTCATTCATTTATTTTCTATACTGCTTATTTCAACAGGCTTGCAATGCAGCTGGAGGTTATTGCAATAATTAGCAGGCGAGATCAATGTCATCTTCACCATATTCACCTGATCTGTCCCTGAGTGTAGAGGCACATAGCATTACCAAAAAGCAGCTAGAATGGTGCTTTTGTGCTCTATGTAGCTGGAAGAAGCAAGCCTTCGTCAGTAATGAACTACAGTAATAACACGGGATTATCAACATGTCATCTTCTCTGCGCCTCTAATGATTTGTACTACTCATGGTGGACTGCTTTTTCTCATTACTGAAATTTGCCTGTTGTGTCTGTATGTGTAGACTCTTTAAGGACACTGACACTCCCACTAACACTATTCATAATTTGCAACCACATGCTCATTTGTTTGGCGAAGTCAATCTGGCCCTTGTGGTTTTGTAATCTCGGGGACAATGTGAGATTCTTGCTCAGCACAGTTACCACAAAATGTTTGAGTAATTAGGGTTTAAATGTCCTCAGTGAACTGCCATGTAACAGAAACCAGTTGTCCCTGTCAACATCTGTGTGTTCACTTCAGTGGTCCCTTCACTGCACATGCTAGGTTGGCTTGAGGGTTACTGGTACTAGGAATTTATTAGTTTGGTAATTACTTGTTTGTGAATTTGATTATGCTAATTTGTTAGCTTGAAAATGACTAGTTAGCATATTTTATAATGATAAGAATATAGTAGTCTGACAGCATTTTTTTGTATTACCTTTTAGCACAGAGTTAGTTGCTGGTGTTTAACGAATGAAAAGACTAATATTCAAAGTAAACTAAATTCACTAAAAATATTAAGGATGCAGCTTCATGACTGACATTTGTGAGTTTCTAAGTTGACTGAAGACCTTTGTCAAAGCAACATAGGATGTTAGTGTCCAATCAAACACACCAGTCAAGTTCACCAGAGACCATTTTTTCACTTTTTTTTTCAAACTTCAAAATAGTAATTTATTGTGAACAGGCGTTGTAGTCTTATTTCTGTTTACAGCTTTTTCTTAATTACAAAGTTTTGTTTAAAAGCCAGGGAAGTGCTGCATTGAGGTAACCCTGCTGATATGCATCAATAATTTTTTCTGTGTGAAGTAAAAAGAAATAAAAGAGCCCTGGGTGTCATTGCTGTGTCTGTCTCAGGCTCTGTAGTGGTCTGGCACTGTCTTGTTGTGTTGCTGCGTCCTCTATTCAGTCCTGTCATTTTCACTCTTGTTTCTCGTTTCTCTTGTCCCTCTGCAGGGATGTTTGTGACCATTTATCTCGCTCTCTTTTAATCAGTTTGACGTCCATTTGCTTTCTTCCACTTCACAGTAAAGTGCAGAACATATTTTCTGAAATTGTCTTGTGGAAAATCTTAACTTTCTTTAAATTTATTAGTTTTCCTCCTGTTTAAAAATAATTATATATATATATATATATATATATATATATATATATATATATACACATTTTGACATTATTTGCACATATATAAGTAAAGGCACTTGCATTCTTATAATCCACTCTGTTCCACCATCATGAAAAATGGGTTAAACTCAAAGGGCAAAATGTGCACCAATATATTTAGCTGTTTAATCATCATTTATATTCAGCGTCAATTCCCCTTGTTTACATATATTTTGCAGTAAATAATATGATAGTGCGTATCAGTAAAGACTGGAAGCAAAGAGGCTTAACTGCATGGTAAAGACATAACACAATTGCACACTTTTTGCTACATTTCCAGTCAACATGTCTGTATAGAGACATGCAGAAACACACAGAGGCACACACAAACCTTATTACTCAAATGGATAGATCCTGACAGGCATATCTTTGTCCTCTCAACTCTCCAGAAAGCCGCTAATCTGCTCAAACTATCAGCTTGCAGTGGCTGTTAATTAGCTGCCTTTCCAGTATTCACTGATTATCTCGGCATCCTGCCAGTGGGGCTGCTCTTCGATTGTCATCCGCTCTGGAACCGGTGGGTCCCTAAGTGTGAAAGAAGGAGCATGTGATGTGACTTTCTAAAGCTTTGTGAGGACCATGTTGTAAATTCAAGGAAAATGTGTGGGCTGTAAAACTGTTTACAACTTCCAAGTTTTGTAAAAGCAGGTGCTAATAAAGGTTGGATAGGAATATATTTCTGGGCCTCATTAGCAGATAACTACAAGTCAATAGCTTTGCCTTTTTCAAGTCCAACGGGTAAACATCTGTGATAATATACCTTACTCACATCGATCCTGGACTATCCTTTTTTGATAATTTCCTGTGCATTAAAGCCAAACTAATAATGAAAAGGAATTTATTATCATACAACAATAATGTTTGTCTAAATTCTAAATATATACATCCAATCCACCTTCATGCGTTTCAAGTTCGCATTCATAGCATGAAAACATGGATTGTTTTAGTTACAGCAACTCCGCTGGAGGGATGAAACATAATCCCTCCACAATATACTTACTAATTTGCTGTTTTGATGTTTGTGATAGAAAGTACTTTAAACACGCTGATCCAAAATCTCTAACTGGGAAGACATCTGGAGACTGCAAAAGCTGGAGCAAATGATGCGTATTATTTACATACTCATGAACCCGTTCAGCTCCTTTTGCTTCACGGATGAGTGTTGTCATCCTGGAAGAAGTATTCCCAATACAGATATTAACACTGTAGGATAAAAGATCCTTCAGAGCAATCTTTTACTTCCAGGAGATCCAGACCGTATCAGTAAAATGTTTGTTTAACACAGCGGTTCCCAAACCTTTTCAGCAGGGCTCTCTTTTATATCGAAGACAGTAGTGTCAGCTGTAAATTTCCAGTTTTTTCATCTTGCCTTAGTTGTATCAGATGGGACAACTCAAATATCTAACAGAGAGTGCACCAGTGGATATCATTCATTGAACTGCTCCATGCAGTGCACAAGTAGAAGTATAATGCACTTGCACCTGCATAGATGTGTAGCATTTGATGTAACAAGTACTTGTTGGTAGTCATGTTTAATATGAATAAAATATGAAGAATAAATAATCTTTTGACTTTATTATCTCATTGACTGCAAATACTAAATAATGACATAAAATGGAATAACCTGATGTGAAAAATGTCCATTTATATTAAACTTGTCTACATTCATCACACTTCTAAACAAGCTTTATAAACTTAACTTCTGTGCTTTTTAGTTGTGTAGATAAATAAATTGTGTCTGCTTTATAAGGCCTGTTTTCCCACCTGCTATCTGAAAGGACAGCCCTACCCAATTAAATATACCAAAACCAAATGAAATCATCAAAAAAAAAAAAAAAAAAAAACCACAGGTTCTATGCATAATCTTAGTTTTAAAAGAAAGACTGTGTTATATTACTACAGAAGTATCAGAAACAAGGCGTGTGTTACTGTGTCAGAGTGAATTCGCCTGGAATACACTAGAAGTGTGACTTGTGCTCCTAAAAGAAAACTACAGTGAAACTTTGAGTGACAAACCGTGGATAAGTGCACAGTGAATCTGGGAATTATTCTGATGAATGGCTATGTAAAAGAAGCCATGAAATGTGACCCTGAGCTGTTTTAGTAGAAGCTATACAGATATCTCAGGAACACCATCAGCCATTTTAACTACTCCATCATCCATCAGTCTGGAGAATCGGAATTCACCATGGTAACACCATAAGAATCACGAAGGAAGTGAACCCCAAGGCAGTTTACAATACGATGAAAGAATGCGTCACTGTAAAGATTTCTTCATCTTCATAGAAACAACCAAGACCTTCACTAATCGTATTAAACAAAGGCAGCATGATGGGAGAACATATCAACAGAGCTTTTCTCTGTTTGTTTTGAGCTGGAATAAAACTTATTTGCATAAAAGCGAACATAAGACATGCTTTAAGATGTTGTGTTTTTTTTGTTGGTTTTTTTTTTTTTTTTGTCTAATTTGTTTGTGTACAAAGATTTCAAACAAACTGTGTAAGTTGAGCAATGCTCTTGCATGCAGATATTTTTAGCTGACTAGTTAACACACGCCAATTTAATGTTTTAAACCAGCTATCAATAATAGTAATGTTGCTATTACCTGTTACATCCTTTGCTTGTCTTTCATTTCTGTACTGAACTTGTGCTTGTTATTGCTTTCCACATATTTCAAGAGAAATGCTGTTTTTGCTATAATAGAGAGAGAGCAAAGTCATGGAGGACAAAGACCAAAGGCAAGCAGCAAAGGTGACCGTATAGTTTCTGCACAGCCGAAAAAAGAAGAGAAGCTGAGAAAAATAAACATCTATGGCAAAAAAGTGACTTAAAGGCTCATTTCCATAGTTCTTACAGGTAGCAGCTATAGGTAATTTTTCTTTATCTTGATAAATTAGGACTACTGCGTATCACCTGAAAGTAAAATGTTAATGTGCTCTGTGTTGTGTCACTATTCAAGCTCTTGCCATTAAATTAAATTATGTGGCTTATTAATATGTTGTCACTTCCATTTCACTGTGTGCACGAGGTAACGATTTGCTAACAGGAATGCTGTTTTACTGAACGTTTCATGTTGTCATTTGACATATAATGATCTGGCTGGTTAACCTTTACATGTTGGAGGGTTATTGTGTCAACACATCAAGAGATTGGCAGCTAAAACATTCAATTTTGTTAGTTCATAGTTTAAAGAACTAAAGCCAGTTCCCTTGTGCAGTAATGTCGTTGTTCATACGTGGTTCTTTAGCCACTAAGGAGAGCTGTGATTTTTCAATGTGAGAGGATGATGATCATTTAGTGGAGCTCTGAAAAATGTGTCCCCCTCACTTCTGAGATGATGGTTACATCCCTGCCTGTATCATCCTGAAGAGGAGAAACCACACTTTTTTTTTTTTTTTTTTTTTTTTTCACAATCCAGGGCATCATTATAGTTGAACTTTGCTTTATGGCACTTGCCACATACCAGTAACTGGATGTAAATGAAATTAAATCAATAAAAATGAAATCTTTATTTGTCATTAAATATCTTACAAAACACACCAAAATAAGCTGTCTGACAAAGCAAAAGATAAGTCAACACTGGACTGATTTTTACTTACTGGATAGTGCTCAAAGGAGAAACACAATGCAAGACAGATGCCAAATTAGTCTTCATTAGGAAGTGCCAAATTGCAAAAACCTGCCGAAGTTCAGTTGTACCGCATTCAAAACTAAATATATTTGAATACACAACAAGGCAATGGTGAGCAGGTTCGAAATTAACACCTGTCATCCCACCAAACGTAGGTTAAAATTCAATTTGGCAAGCATAAAAACCTACTAGTCACTTTAGCAGGAGCTCAGTTAGTGATGTGTCCTTGAGGTGAATGAGGAGTTGATTCCCATCTGAAAGAGACTCATCTTCAGCTACTACTTCATGCTTGAAACATACTTTTATGAAGAAGGAAAGGGGCAAAGGCTCTAAATACAGTGTAGTTACAGGTCAGGTTCACAGAGTGGCAGAGAAGGAATGGGGGACTGTATGCATGATGAAATGCAAAGTGTTGCATTTACAATCTGGCTCATGTTCCCAAAGGTAAAAAAAAAAAGTGATTTATGGAAATTCAGATTTGCTGGTAATTTAAGGAATCAGCCACATTGAATGGCGATCAAAAGACTTAATTTAGAACCTTATGAGTGACTGATTTCTGACTTTTTCCCCCCTTCATTACTTTCTATAATATACCCATAATAGCAGGATGCAAGAAATAGCTGCAGCTATGGTCATGTATAATGACTGTCAAAGACCTGAGTAATGACACTTTAAACAGAATGTTTTAGATTGCTGGGATTTTTCTGCCATGCGAGGGGTTCATGATGTTGTGTTAGGTTTTTAATGACATGTTAAGTAGACAGCATATCGTGCTCGTTCTGTATATCTGCTTCTTCCTACTGATCCTATACAGTATGGTTTATGTTGTTTAATGGCTGGTGACAAAGCAGATGTTTAATGAAGGTCCCTTACCCACAGCTGTAATGTGGTAATGATGTTCCTGTTTTCTCCATCAGTTTTTTTTTAATTCAGCAGTTGTTCTGTTTGTGATTATAACCTAACAGGATAAAATAAGATTTAATTTGATTATCATTAAATTAAAGCTTACATTAGTCTGAATTAAGACAGAAGAAACTTTCTAACTATCAGAATTAACTTGTTAAGTTTAGCCATATTTAGCAATAATCTTTTCTTTTTTTTTTTTTTACCATAAATATTGGGTAACCAGTATAGATTGCCAGGACCAAATTGGGACATTTATGCATCCTCTAGCCTCAGGTCAATGAATAACTACTATTCTCCAAGTGTATGTGTTAAAAATGTCAATAACTGATGCTGTTTGTCAGAGTATATATAAACATCTCCTTACAGATACATTTCCAATATACACATCTCCTTCTCTGTCTACGTTTGATATAATAACACTGCTACTGGAATCACTTTTTTAAAACCAAAGAAAAGAAAAATCTTTGGCTCTCGGCCACCTCGTATTTGTAGCACAAAAACAGCACCCAGGTGTTTGTGTTTGAAGATTTGAATCTCCAAAAGCAGAAAAATCACATGCCGTATTATCGACATTGTACACGCAAGGTTGATATTTGCTATTCTGTGATTGCTTTTCGAAAGATAAGCAAGCAACAAGAGGCAAAACAAAACATATCTGATGGATTTTTTCCACTCGGTGTATGTGGAAAACTTGAAACAACTTGGCTGTGAATTATGGACTTCATTTGAATTCTTGATTACATGTAGATTGGAAATGTCTTGCAAGAAAATCCTATATTTGTCCTTAATGCGCTGCATTGGCAGTGCATTAGTATTTGTGCAGTGCATAAGCTTAATTATGACAGGAGGTTTCACCTGTATATGTGTGGGAGAAGCATACTTATTGTGGTTTGAAGGTAGACCACCGTGTCTTACTCTGCCCCTAGTACCAATCTTTTAGATAATTTTCATTATTTATTTTTTTTTTTAACCATTTTTTTTTTATTATTGGTGAATTTTATGATTACCACTGTAAAATTAAAGCCGTACAAGAGAATTTGTGTAATAAATTCTGCTGTACTTGTCGGTGACTTCTTTAATGGCAGAAAGTTAAGCTGCAATGTTTTAGCTTTTGTCAGTTATGATCATTGCTACAATTCAACTAAATGTGCTCCAGGACATTATTGCTAGCATAATGGTGCTGCGGGGTGCAAAGTAAATCACTATAATGTCTTTAGGTGGGTGAATTTGTGAAGCCCGGGAGTGCTCCAAAGCTCATAAGCAATACACACCTGGCTCTGGGAACATAGAGGAGTGGAGAAACAGCAGCTACTGTACTAATGTAAGAAAAAACAATACACTGAGGTAGAAAACTATTGAAATAGGATGTTGAAAAATAATTACGGTTGAGAAGAAGGTGAGAGACTGAAATAATGAAATGAGTCTCTAGGTTAAAATTTACTATAATCAGGATTTGAAAATGATCTGAACAGGTATTGTTAATTGTGACTTACATGGGGACATGTCATTGCAATGGGGTAATTAAAGCCTTCGTTTTGATTATAAATAACCGTCATCCAGTTTGTTGGAACATGTAGTGGTGTAAATTTGCCAAAAACAAAGTGCATTGTGCACATGCTATCTTGGGTGTACCCTGGAGTAAGTGGGATACAATTAAAATAAAATTTAAAAAACAAGAAAGTAAGAAAAATAAATAAAAATGGACAGTTTGCCACTGAGATTTTTACATGTCGCTGCTTGATCATGAACCATTGGTGTCTCATTTTAAATTAAGTGTCTCTTAAGTATTTCCTAAAGGGATAATCTTTAACTTTTGATCGTAACATAAGCCTGCTATGTGTAATAATGGATGATATCTGGGGTCAATGTACAGTGATAGACATGGGCTGGCACTTCAAAGGGACTGTCTTCTTCAAAATCCCAACATTGTAACTTTGCAGGAGTGGATCCATCTCTCGTGGGATCATGTGATCTGTTGCGCTTTGCTTTACGGCTCCCCCTCTATAAAAACAACTCTGCTTTGCTACTTTTTCCTGCTCTTCAAACAAAAGTTTGTCATGGCTTAACAGAGTAAGAAGCTGAAAAAGTGTCTGAGGAGGCCACAAATCAAAAGTAGCAAAGGACCAATCCAGAAGAATAACACAAGTTGACCTTGGCAAGGAATTCACTTGGACTCTGATGAAAGAACAGTGTGAATGCAAAACCCACTCACTGTTTGGCTCTATTAAACTGGTAAGTTAATTCTTTGCCTGTTGTGCAAACATGCCAAAATTTGATGTACCTTTTCACATCTTTCAGCCAAAACAGTCTTTATTCAAAACAATGACAGCAAGTGCCCAGTAAACTGCAGATCATTGCAGTATACATCCGTGTCTTTACCTTGCGGTTTAGTAGAAGCTAAATGCAACAAGTTGAATGATATGAAGTACAGACCAAAGCTACTTCATATCATTTCACACCAGTTGGGCTAGTTTGCATCCAATGAATGCATTTCATATAATCCATGCAAATATCAAATATGAAACAACATACTTAGGAATTAGTCTGATTTTGTTTTATGGTTTTAGTACGCTGTTTAATAGAAAGCAGTACTATTGTAATGTCCCATACGCTGTGCCATATGCAAACACAATTCCAAAACATGGGTGGAGACTGTGTTTAATTTTGCGCCAGTGTGGTGGCCAGTGGGAATTTACAGGTTTAGCGCCCCCAGTGGCCAAAGGTTACACAGAAGCCCCTTTAAAGGAGGAAAAAACTAAATTGTATCAAGGTGCTGTTGTGCACTGCCTGTAGACCAAAAGAAAGTGCATCATGAGCCAGACGTCCTTCTATCTTTTAGCCCCATATGCAAACAAATGTTCAAAGGGAGAACGGAATCACCACTTTCTGGTACTTGTCAGAGTAATTTATCAAATGTAATTACTTACAATAGAAGAAGAAATATTTGTAGCCCCTTTAGCTCTAGCCAGGCTGTCCACTTTGGAAAGGTCAATGTTAATCCGGGCTCTGTCCTTTTCTTTACCCAACAACATCTTCACCAACAACTGATGATGAATTACAGTAATGTTGGATTTTCAAATTAATGTTTTCTTCTGCTCTATTCTCTACTATTTAGATTAGAAAAATACAAACTGCCATTGTTTGCTTTTTTTAAGCATTTTATAAGGAGAGAAAGCTGAGGGCTTCGAGAGGAGAGAGGAGGTGGCGATTTACATGAGCATCTGACCAGACGCGCTGGTAAACACATGACTGAAGATCAACACAGGGAAATGACATCTTTAGTGTTCACATTGTAATTTATATAAGTCTTTCAATCCTGAATTGTGTCCACATTGACAAACGACTCCTCACATTAACAAGTTAGTTCTCATGGATGTCAATGGACATCCCATATCAGTTTTGAGCTAATCTGACCAAATGACAGGTGCTTGCTGTTTCTCAGTTTATAATATTAGCTCAAGCAAGAGGAACTTCACCATATAAAAGTGAAAACACTCTGTTTACTGAGTAAGTTTTTGAACTGAGTCAAGACTCCTTGAAACCCTAACTTGTACAGTTTGGACCAAGACAGATTGCTCAGCAGGGGGTGTGTGAGCCTGCCCTCAGGAATACTGAGTCTTCTGTTGGTAAGTGGTCAGTGGATTGCTTTCATGTTAGAGTAGTAGGGATATTGCAGAAAAGGAATGTTTTTGAAAATAATTAAATAAATTAGATAAAACTGAATGAGATGAATGGACAAACAAAAACCAGGACAGAGGATAAATTAGATGAGCAGGTGAGCTCCTGTCAGTGTCATCAATGAGTTATGATGGGATTACCAGTCGTATCATTTCCAGTGACGTTACCAGTCGTATCATTTCCAGTGACGTTACCAGTCCTATCATTTCACATATTTTAATGGAAGTGGCCTCTTAATGTCCATATTTAATCAAGTCTAGTTTGCTACACTTTGATCCCAGTTCACTAAACTTAAACACAATGTGTCAGGTAACTTGGAAAGAGTCAACATCGTGGCAAAAGTTTTTTTTTTTTTTTTTTTTTTCAATCAGTGCAATAAATCATGCTGATTACTTGCTGTCCCTGCTGGTGATATAAATCTGTGAATGCCATCTTTGTTCATTTTATGAATCTAGTCCTAAATGCATGTTGTTTAGCAGCAAGGGGTGAAACGTCTTTACAAGTTTCACTTAAACCCAGTTTTCAGGGACCTAAAATAGAGTTTTGCAGAATTCCCTGACATCAGCATTGTTGGCTGTCAACAACGACCATGCACATGACAGGAAAGCTCAGAGTGCCAAGTATTCACAGCACAAATGGCATGGGAATTAAAATGGTTGTCTGGAAACAAACTGCTGGCAAAGCGCGGTCCACTGCACCACTCGAAGGCACCAACTGTGCTGAATTTTACTTGTTCATAGCCAGCTTATTTAAAAAAAAAAACAAAAAGGAATAGAAAAAAAAAAAAACTGTACCTTTAGACAATAATTATACAATCATTTCTGCTTATGCATTGACCTCCTCGCTGTCCCGCCACAATCCAGTTGAGGTTCCAAAACTGTAGAAGACCACTGTATATATGTGGATGTAAATCATCTGAAAGAAAAAAATATTTAAAAACACATTAAATTTAAATAAAACTTCTTTAATCAAAAAGATGGGGGCAGAAAATTGTATTTGACATAATGTGTGTTCTGACACGATACATCTTGTCATACTGAAAAAAAACTAAACGAGACTGGGTACCAGAATGCAGCCTGGAGCTCTCAAAGTCCTTCCAAATTACACACAGAGTAAAGGAATTAGGTTATAGAACCAATGCAACAGGCTTGGATGCATCCTCAAGAAAGACAAGAGTACCTCACAGTGTTTTCTTAACATGTTATAATGAGTTGTGGTTTATTTCTTTCAGTAAAAAGAGCATCTTACTGACTTCGTTTTGACTCATACAGGAGAGGTTTACTTTGCTGTGGTGTGCTGTACACAGAGCCACAGAATGTGATAAAGGGAAAATGGTTTAAAAATTATTAGATTTAAAACAGAAAACCACTTGGAAAGGCACTTGGATTATATCTCACACAAGGAGAGTAAGCTATTTTCCAGACTAACAGAGCCAAAGATTCAGAGCCTGAAACGCTTATTTATCTTTGCATTTGAATCTTTTCAAAAGTTGAGCAAGAGAGAGGCAGAGACTGGAAGATCAAATCACTTAACAGAGGAAATTAACGACAGTCAAAAATATTGAATGCAGGCTAATAATATAATTATAAAATCACAACAGCAAAATGTAGTAGTTTAAAATAAAGTTAGCCTTTATTGGTCATGTCAGTTCACATGAAACTTTAATTAGGATTCATGTTCTGGTGTCGTAGAACAGGTTTTTAGTCTGATTTAATGCACTGCCCAGTTTTTGGCCTTTTACAGTTTATGTAGTTTTTAAGTGAATTTATGTACAGCATCATCAGCCTCACAGACACTTCCATGCTGTGAAACATTTATTCACCTTGATATCAAGGCAAACCACTGTGTTGAAATCTGAAGGCTGCAGTAGCTGTTTTTCATAATTCACTGCCATGTTTCTGTCACAAATTTAGAGCATTCTGTGACAAAACACACAGTCCTGCACCCTAATGTGTGTAATCCCTGCAGAAACCGATTGCCATGTGGGAAAACGGTTACATCAAAGCCTTCTGACTCAAAGCTAATGCATGATAGCTTCTTGTTTATTTGATTTTGTATAGATGACAAATACATGTCAAGGAATTCACTATAGGGAGCCACTGTGCAATTATTTTGTTGGTTTACTCCACTGTTTTTATGATTTAAGAGATTCATCCATTGCTGTATGGCAAAATGAAGTCTTTACTATCTGAATCAGATTCAGCCGTGGTTTAGTTCATTTTTCCTATAAAAAGAGTAAGAAAGAACAGATCTAGGCATAGTCTAAGGATGGTCCTGACTCTTGGAATAATCACAGGACATTGTATTAAAGTAGGAAAAATGGTCTGCATTGCTTTTTTTGTTCCTATCCACCACAGCCAACTTGGACTTGATAAAGCCTTTCCCTTATTGGTTGTTTGTGATTGTCCAACTTCTATGTGATGAGGATGTTCATTTTTAATTCGCAACAAGTTAAAGCTGGTGCTGATGTCATAAAAATGTCATAAAAAATATTACAGTGGCAAAACTCACTGACAGACTTACACTTGTTTCTAAATCAACTAGCTAAGGGAACTACAAAGCAGGAATATGACAAAAAAGTTGTATTTGTGTCCCACACAGGTGTTTAGTGTGTAATAGTATGACAGCAAGCCTAACTGGATGGTAATACAGTAACATTAAACGTAGTTTGAACCTCAATACAGACTGCTAGGAGGGAAATGAACAAGTCTATGCTGCTGTACCTGTAGGTACACAAATCGTTCTAGATTCTTGTAATTCATCTGTTTTAGTTCATTTTATTGGATCGTAAGAAATAGTAGCTTTGTCAAGCCTCTTATATGTGTTTGTGTGCATTTCCAGCTGAGTAATAAAATGGAAAGATGTAATATTACTGTCACACACAAACACGCCTTTTCTGCTCCACTTACCATGTAGACCCTGGGTTGCACAAACTGGCAATGGAGGTTAAAGCAGCAAGTGTATGTAGCTGTCGTTGTCCCTGCACAACATCTCTGACTAGATCTCATTAGTAAATCCACTCACCTTAAACATGCACACATATGGAAAAATATACAAAGGACTCAAAGTCAACACTGTGTGTGTGTGTGCATGTACATAAACGCACTGCACAGACACATACTAGCACTGTGTCATATGAAATTTGGAATGGAAGCGCAGCTGGATGGCAGCCAGCATATCGCCGTGGAAACCCGGCAACTGATGGCAATCCATTTACATATTCATTATTTGATTTCAGCTTCCCACAAACCTGTTCACTCTGTCTTTTTCTCTTTCCCACAAAGACACACACACACAGCTTTGAATTCAACAAACATGCTCATCCAAATAATCAAGTGTGGTTCTAAAGCAGAGAAGAAAAGGTTTTCTCTGAGTGACAGGGGCGGGAGTTGATAAAAATGGGGGGGGGGAATTTCAAACAGCAAACAGAAAGTAGGGCAAATGTACGCTTAGCTGAAAAATAGAAAATACTTTTTGGTAACAAGTTGACAGAGAAAAGGCTAAAGGGTGGCAGTGGTACTTTGTCCTCTGATTTCTTATCTCTTGATTGCTTTTGCAGATGTTGGAAAATTGGATAGCATGGGAATGACAAAATTACAATGCAAAGTCACATTTGAGAGATTCTAGATTAGTTGGGGAATGCAAAACAAGGATTCATCTCTTCAAAATGTTTTCATTAACATCTGCACTGTGTACCTTCCCAAGGCAACCACCTGTTTGTGATCCCAGCTTGAAGTCCTGACAAATGGGTTAAAGTTAAATGTCAAGAGCTAGGAAATGAAAAACAAAGTGAAAAGTCAGGAAATAACATTTCTCAAAAAAAAAAAAAAAAAAAAAAAATCCTGTTGTTTATTAGACATTGCATGTTTGCTTCTTTTCCGAGTGAACTGAGAAAATGAAGAAAGAACATACAGATGCTCCATGTGACTCCAAGCATCATTGAATCTTTACGATAAAAATAAAAATGGATCTTTTGTCAAAAGAACAAAACATCTGCACCTCCATGCTCAAGTATATATTTCACTAGCAAGGACAACACCATGATAATATAAAGTTTCTGGTGTAAGGCAAGGTTTCTAAGCGTGAGTGGGGCCAGGAAGTCTTTCTGAATGGATCATCTGGCGTGTTTTGATCAAAGGCAAAGAAAAGATGACTTAGGATGAGGAACTGTTCCAGGATGTTGACAATGGTACCTCGGGAAACAAAGTTATGTTGAATGAGAGACAAATGGATGAAGTATGCAAATAGGAAGGAGAACTGTTGTAAAAGATGATAGGAGATGATGAATGGATGAAAGGTGGGGAGGATGGATTGGTGCTGGAGAGAAGAAAGATGAGGGATGATGAATGGGAATGGTGAGGGTGGGTGAGGTCAGAGAATAACACAAGCAGTGTCTGTAAGTAACCAGTTTAAAGAGCAGCTCATGAGCTGGTGAGCCCTTTTGACACAAAGTTAATAAGTCAACTATTTTGATTATTGCTGCAAAAAAAAAAAGTTTTAATAAATAACTTTAAAATTACACTCCAACACTTGTTCATTTTTCTTTCCTGAATATTGTTGGTTTTGATCTTTTCAAAGAAAATAAAAAGAATAAGATAACTAAAACAATTCTTTGGGATTACTATTGCAGGGCAAGCTGCACATTCATTCTCTCTCTCTCTGCATCAGGATCCCCCTAGATCTGCAGTGTCTTCTGTTGGGCTAATTTTGTAGAAAATTATGACGAGGGCTTCCTAATTAGCATGATAAAAGTTTTTTTTGTTTTCCATGGTGGGACCGACTGGTCCTTGTTTTATTTTGAGTTAGATGTCAGCAGAGCCTCTGTGGTTTGAGTCGCTCGGGCAAACCAGTTGAGAGTCTGTTACAGTTCGGCTGCCATGCATCTATGAAGTGGTGCAGCGGGTAAGCGAGAGACTCAGTCTGGCAGTGCGTGTGTTGTTGTATCAATTAATTGGACATGTTGCTTGTAAAAGAGTGCTAAAGTATCAAATTAGAAATGACAAGGTGGTGATCTTGAACTCCCCATCACTGTAGCGCTTCACAAAATTAATTCATTAAGAGTGCTGAAATCTTCACATCACAGTGCTGGTTTTTCACAAAATATGCATCTCCAAAGTATGCACACATACAATAAAGCTGCTGTACCGCAGAGTAGACTGGACCTACCATTTCACACATAAATCTGACTGTTAGCTAATTGATGCTTAGTTTTCTCTTCAGAAAATTAATAAAAAAATTTTCAATGTAATTTTTTTCTCTGAAAACTGAAGACAGCCGAAACTCTGCAGATTCTGGCATCCAATTAAAATACATTTGTGTTACAAAGGCCAACCTAATATACTTTACTAGTACTTGAACTTCCTTAGTTGAAGCATGATAACATACTTAACATAACTCACCAAGCTAGCTAGTGCTAACTTCTCTTTATTCCTAGTTTCTCATTGGTTCTTCACACACTGTACTTGTAATTTAGCTGTGCAAGCCCACCAGAAAAGTCGTCGTCGTTTTCTTCAGTGTTATAAGTAAAATGTTATGACTGTTCATCACAATAACTCGAAAGAAGAGGTCATCTCCTTTATGCAACTACACTTAACAGATTAAGAGCAGAAGTCAGTTACTAATATAGACCACTGGATATATCAGGTTAAAACCATGATGATCATTAAATATTTCCTCTTTGGCTTTTACCTGATTAGGTTTTATGAAAAAATGTCTTCCTTCAGTTTTCAGGAGTCTCATATCATGTTGAACTGACACTCTCTTAGTTTTGACAGAAGATCTATTACAGTTTTCTACCTGGGAAGAGCTGCAGGTGTGGGAGCGCATTTCCCTTTCTCACACCTCGTCTCTCCTTCTCCTCCTCGTTTTCCCTGAACTTGGCAGGAGATCGATTTCCTTCCTGAGGCGAAGTGCTCAGATGACTGATGCTCAGAACGGTGGAGAGCACCGCGCTCTCATCAGTTCTAGCACCAAACCACTGTTGACAGGATCCTAAGAACTGCTGCCTTAAAAAACTGATGAGGCAGCAGAGAGCTGGAGAGGCACAGAACATGCCAGCAGGTAGAGCAGGAGGAATGTAGAAAAGGAGAAACCAAGTAACATACATGTACCATCCTGTTTCAAAAGTTGGGGTGCTTTGCAAAAACCATTCTATAACTGGAAACACAATAAAAAAAAAATACCATTCAATCCTTCTTCATTTGCTCATCCAAGGTTGGGAGGGACCCCCACAAACCCCTCAAACCACTGACACTGCAGCTCCTCTCGGTTGATCCTGAATCATTCCGAGGCCACAATAAATTCTGGATCTGCCCTAAAGTTTCTTACTAGAAGAAATAGAAAGTAGTGCATATTAGAATGCAGTATTTCTTTATTAACTGTATTGTACTGATACCAGCTATACAAAATGAAATGCCAAGATTTCCAAGAGTTATTCAGCATGTTATGAATACCAGCGTGGACAAAAGGTTAAAATATTCAGAGTACAGCTTGTTCGTTCAAAAATAAAAAAAATAAAAAAAAACTTAGTCATCACAGAGATACAAAATAAAAAGTCTTTATGGGAAATTGTGTGTAGCTTACTATGGACACATGCAAAAGTAACACAGAAAACAAAGATGTTAAAACGACACTTGAAGGACACTGTGATCCGGTTTGGATCTTTAATTCCCCTTGAAGTTATTATTCAGTTGATTCAACAAGTTTTTTCTCCTAAGTTTCAAAAGAATCTATATATATTTTTTTTTTTTCAGTATTGCTTTAATTCCAAATGTCCTGCGATGGACTGGTGAGGTGTCCAAGGTGTACCCTGCCTTTCACCCAAAAACTGCTGGGATAGACACCAGCTCCCCCGTGACCCTTACTTGGATTAAGCAGGTCCAGACAATAAATAAATGAATGCATATAATTCCAAATAAATGGCCCCTGTTATTTCAGCACTGCAGCACTGACTAGAACTGTGAAGTGATGAAACTGTCTGCAGAAAGGTAAAATAATAATTTGAAAACTTGATTCTACTGTTTCATGCTGTCTCCATGCAGTCTTCATCATATGGGTATGTGGCTTTACTGTTTTAAATCAGAGCTTTGCAAGGAAACCAGAGTACCATTAAAGAAAAAAGTGAGAATAAAGGCTTTGCTTGTGAGATCAGCTATATCTACAAAATAGCATATGTATTAGTGAAATAAAACATCAGGCTGTAATTAATGCAAACACCTCCACTATTAGCCATAAACTTGGTAAAAACTAAGAAAATACATTCATATAACATGGTTATATCTTCCTGACACAGTTCAGACTGCTTTGTGCAAAACTTTCTGCACTTCGTTTAAATTTAGTTTATGACATTAACCAAAAACACACCACTATACTTTTAAAATGCAGATCTGACGCTATTAGGTCAAGATACAATGGCTAAATGTTCACTTTGTGCAAAACTAGCTTCCAGTTTTTCAATCTCTCTTTTGGTTTATTCCAATAGAAAGAATTGCATTTTGCGGCCTCTGTGTGCAAACTTGTCTTAAAATAATTATATTTCTGAATGTGATTTCTGTTCATGGTTATTCTAGTCATTGCCATTTCACTGTCTGGGGTTGCTAGCATTCAAACTAATAAAAGCAGGTTTATGTGCTTGCAAAAATTTGGCACAGCATACAATCAAAGGAGCAGCACTTTCCTGAATTTTTACTAAAAAGATGAAAAAAATAAACCTGTTGTCAGCAAACAGCACAGTTATGAAGCACCATGATGATAAAGCATCACACCAAAGGAAACCACAGGCAACAATGAGCTCTCCAGCTCTCCAGCTCTTCAATGTTTGTTGAGCTGAACAAGCAGAAATTCCTCTTTTATTTTAATTTTTTTTAGATTTTTCACAGCAAACAGTCTATTTTGGTGGAACCAATCAATAAACTTATATTATGCGATTTAAAAAAAAAAAAATCACTATCCTGTCATAATAACTGCTGTAAGATTCCTGTATAATATTACATACCAAAAGCAGAACACATGATGTGCATACTTGCCTCTACTTCCAGATATTTCCCATACACAGTGTAGGTAGACTAACAGGCATCTGGAATGTGGTGTGGGCACAACCAATTGCATTATGGGAGTTTTTGTATTTGGAAGCATACAGACGATTGATTTTCTGAACTCATTTGCTGGCAGTTTTTAGGTCTTTTGTGTTTATTGGAGAAGTGCATCGACTGAAGTGGAAGTACGTACAGATCTACAGTTGAGCAAGCAATGACATTTTGAAAAGAATCGACATAGGAGAATGCCATGGGCTTAGTTGAAAATTAACTAAAAGGCCATGTGACTCAGAGTTATTCTCCTCAGATTTCAGCTGATAGGAAGGTTGTTTTTGTTAGAAAATGGCCAGTCAGGCTTATCTTCTTATCCAGCGAGCATTCGGATAAGTCTTGTAAAGAGGTTCGGCAAGAGAGATTTATGAATATGTTCAGCATTTTGACCTATGATACTACCTACGATAAAGTTTCCTTATCAGCGGGGCTGCTTGAAACTACTTTAAACTGTGATTAACAACAAAACAAGCGAAAAAATAAATAAATAAAACTTTGCTGAGGTTCTGAGGAAGAGCATCTGATAGATGCTTATAAAGTCAGACAGGAATGTGCAACATGTGACCTAACAGAGCACTCAGAGGACTGCATCCAGATTTGTTTACAAGCTGGAAGACTTTAATTTTTCTTCAGAGTAACATAAGGGTCAGCACGGAGCGAAGCAGCAGACATGCTGACAAACTGATGACAGCTGCCTGACTTTGCCAGGCCTTGTGGATTATGAGTGTTTCCATCTTGACTTTCCTTTGGTTCTAGGTATGAAAGGAACTAGTATAAATGTTTGGTCCTGGTCAGTCTCAGAAGGAATCCAGGACTTTTTTATTCTTTTCTTTTTTTCTTTTTTTTTTGTTTTGTTTTAAGTGGCACCTACAATATAAATCAGACGAGAAACCAAATTACATTTTATTTTAACAATACTAAGAGCATTGCAGCGGATTTGTTGTCCCCAAAGAAGACGTTTTCAGCACCGCAGCAAAGTAATTGCTTTATTTAGTTGTGTGATAAGAGCCAACACAAAACATAGTTATAACGCTTATGCAACACTAAAAAGATTAGTTTTTCTTAACATTTTAATTATCCAGACTTGCCATGAGAAATGAAAGTGTCTGACAAAGCCCACATGTGTGGATGTATCTGGGGGGGGGGCAGCTTGCATGACTTATTTAAACTTAATACAACTTCTTTTTTCTGTCAATGACGTTGTGGGAAGACAGTAAGACATTAACTGAATTAATTCCATGTATTAACCAGTCTCTGCATAAAGATGGTAATTCTAAATTCTCTCTAAGGGATTATGGATAATTTGGTCTTTTTGATAACTGAAGTTATTGGCTGAAATTCCAACATCTCTGTGAATGAGGATTTTTTGTTTGTTTTTTTGCTTGTGCATAACCAAACAATGGTTAAAAATTCCAGTTGTAGAACTTATGTTTCTCTACAGCAGAACGTTGCAATTAGTTATCCATTATTTATTAATTATTAACTGCATGGTCTTTCATGATGGTGTCCCTGTTTGTAGACTGGAAACATCAGAAACATTTCGAGGTCTTTCACACATTTCAGTTTTACATTTCTAAACAGTGAAACTTTAACACCGTCATTCTTCCTCTAATATTATTTAGCTTTTCTGCCTTTTCACATTTTCTCACCTTACATTCTCTATTGTACTTTTCCTCAGTCTCTATACTTCCACCAGCTACATATTTATTTTTTATATTTTTATCTACCTCTTTCTGACAGAGCTTCTATTTCCTGTAGCAATTTAATGGCAGATGTTGCAATAACAGTACATGTTTTTACAGCCCTTACAGAAGTAGAAAATTAAATCTCATGTGTCTAAATCTCTGTGTGTGTGTGTGTGTGTGTGTGTGTGTGTTTAAGTATGAAGGACCAAGAAAAAGTAAAGATAAGTTTGTGCACTTTCAGTTCATGGCAATGCTCATGGCTGCTGTACATTATGATGAACATATTTACTGTGTCCATAACTTGCCAGCTATTCTACAGTAGAGACTGCCATCCTCATGCTTGTTTGACTGTTTTGTTTGTTTGCATTGATTTTTTTCTTTTTTTTTTTTTTGAAAAGGCAATTCTGCCTCGTCCGTTATGTAGGAGTCCTTAATATTTCTTCAAAAGCAGGTTACTGTGTGTTAAACTGATTTTGAATCTGACAAGAACATATTATCATTTTATCAAAAATGATTCACTTCATGCGACTACTTGTTATTTAATGTCACATTTTACCACAGTGGTTAAACATGGGCATGTGTTGTTTTGGCATTATTTTTTAACAAGTTAAATTGAGAAACATTTTCTACCAAACAACAACCTTGTCCCGGTTACATGTTAAGGAGGTTTAATTTATTTATTTATGTATTTACCAACCATGTTCTTCCATGCACCATGACATGCAGAATGGTGTCTGTGCACCAAACTGTACCAAACACATTTGGTCTACCAAGAGAGGCTTTTCATATGTCTGTCTTTAATACTTATTATTTAACTTGCATTTGTGTTTATCTGCAGATAACTGACATGTAAATGCCAAACCTGACAAGGGAACAAATGGGAAAAAAAACAAACAAAAACAGTGAAACAGGAGGGTAAAAATGAGAAGTGTAAAAACAGAAATGAAAAGTAGAAAGTAGACTGACTGCCATAATCACAACAGTCATTACAATAACAATATAAACAATTTCAAAGCAAGAAAAAGGTATGTATAAAGTAGATAAATAGAAGAAAAAAACAGAACAGGAACAATTTTGACATCCAGCTGCCACGTCTAGACATGAAGTAAACAGAAAGAGTCATGATTTCCATGAAAAAGTGCAAAGAAAAATTTTCTAAAGTACCTGCAGAGAAAGATTCAGACATTTAGCAGCAGCAACCAGCCGGAAGCAGATGGAGACAGGAGCACCTCAATGTGCTTGTAGAGCGGCAACCTCCGGCGGTAAAAAGTGAAGCCTATGCGGTAGTGTATAGAAGTGCAGTTCCCCCTTCGTCCACTAGGGGCTGGCTGCAAAACAGAGCAAATCCCCATAGACTCCCATGTTAAAAAGGTCAACGTCACGGCAGAAATAAACATGTTTACAGCCTGGTTCAAAAATCCACTTTCGGTTTATAGGTCAGGTTTACCTTCATGGCAACTGTGGGGGGAGTGAATTTTTTTCTAACTCGCCCGTTTAAAAGTAATTTAATCTATCGGCATATTTAGGGGCGGTTCCTTTGATTGACAGGTACCAATCTCCGGCTGAAAGTCAGAAGAACGTAGAACAACCGCGGTTTTTAGCCAGTTAACAATGTGACTTAGCTGTAGCCCGCTTACCTCCGTTAGCTGGTTAGCTCCTGTTATCTCGGGGTTAGCTCGAGTTCGCTCGATGTCAATCATCCGCCATGACACTCACGGCTCCCCTCTCAGCTCCACCTCTTTGCCCATATTTGCATTTTCCAGGCATGATGACGGGCATGATGCTGCCAACATGGCGACAGTAGGAACCGCCCACCGAGCTTCAATTCAGCTCTTCAGAAACCTATGGGTGACATCACGGAGGCTCTGTCCATCTCTTTCTATACAGTCTATGGTGCTTGTTCATGTAAACATGCAAATGTAACCAGTAAGGAACCTGACAGAACCAGACCGCCCCTGGACTTGGTGTGGGCCAGTGCCACACCAAGTCCAGGCACCTGGGAAACAAAAACGGACACAACGAGAACCATAGAAATTCTCTTGCTTGTTAACTTAGTAGTTGTGTGCAGTTAAACTAAGACTGAAAAAGAATATGTTGAATAACATCCCTTCTAACACTCTGACAGGCTTTGCTGATGTTTCCGACACTGCTGTGACCTTTTTGCACCTCACAATTGCAGTTCTAACTTTGTCCAGTACAGGAAATTAGGATACAGTGATGGAAAAAGGAGTTTTGTGTTGTTTAATGTCGGGATGTGTAGAGTCCAGTGTGAGTTGTCCTAGTTAGTGCTGAACATTAGTTATGCCATTTTTCCTGAAGCCAACACAATAAGAAGCAAACTATAAGACTGAATGAAAAGCATAAAATCATCATCAATGGCTATAAAACATGGTTTTGCAAGTTGATATTTTAAGTTAAACATTTGCATTTAAAGCACAATAGAGATAAAAGACCTGAAGCGAGGTACAACAAATGTCTCTTGGAAATAACTAAAGTTCATCACATCTTAAACTTCAAGAATATCAATTTGCAACAATGGAAAAAAAGAATTAATCTGGACTATCCTTATCCTCATTCTAAATGTTGAGATAAACATCACTGTCACTGAAAGGTAAGAGAAAAGTATAGGATTTGCAGATTTCTTCCAAGGTTTATTATTGATTGGCTGCAGCCTTAATAGTCACTATTGGGAATGAACTCTCTCCTTTATATTTACCCAACCTTTATGACTCATTCATTTCCCATTTTTGTGGGCTATTTTATATCCAACACAGGCGATAGAAATTACAGTGCTTACTTTGAGTGGTAACGCTGAGTGATGACTCACTTGAGAAGTTGTTTCATTGATGGACTGTTGACTCCTGGAAAGGACATATCACCAGTCATGTTTTCTGCCTCTCAAGACGTGCGTGGAGTCTAGATATTCCTCCTCTGTCACTATAAACTATTTCTACTTTTTGTCTTTTTGTTAATATCCCTATAATAGTCAGACAACGTGATTTTTCATGTAAATTTGTGTTTTCAGGGTGTCAACCTTGAAAACACAAATTTAATTCTGACCATCAGGATTTCATTTTCATTCTTCAACATTTAATCTGATGTTAAAAGGATGAATAATTTTCAAGTGAAGGTAATCCTGAAACTGGAACGTTGAACCATTATCAACATCTGGATGTTTATGTTTCCTAAATCTGGCAACTTTGTCATGTATTAATTATAATTTTATGAGTTAGAATCAGGTATTGGTTGGCTCAATTATGATAGTTTGAAGTACATGATTTTGACATAAAATGAATCACATTTTTGACTAGATGTTTAATTATTTACTTTGTGGTGTTTGTGTTAATAGGCAGTCTGTGTAACTGTGTTTTACCCATACGACTGCGCTGTGGGAACAGTGACTCAAGACGAAAGTGTTGTAATTGTCACCCTGTATTTTACACAGAATCCAAGCACATTGCAGCCCATTTTACACTCCACACTCTGAATCTGACCTTTTAAAACAAATTGAGGTCCTTTAAATTCTACTCTAAATTAACACACTCCCTACTACTTTGTGACCAGACATGGGTGTATCCAGATGCAAAAATACTTTAAACCCCAACTTTGGCAAAGTTGTCAGCTTCCCTATACAAATTTCTGAAAAAGTTTTACAGGAAAAAGCTGCTATCCAACTGTACTTTCCTTACCTATTTCTTTTCAGACATTTATATGGGTCTTTTGTTTAATTATGTATTATTACGATTATTTTATTTCATATTTTATGTCTAGGATGTCTGAATAAATTGAACAAAACTGAAACTGAACACTCCAGTGTCCAAATCCTCCACTTTAAATACACATAGTAACTTGTACTGTTACCTAAACTTACTGTTTAAGCTGAGTTGATAAACAGAAACATGCAAAAATGAGTTAATAAATTCAAAATGTGCACGTAATCAAAAATATATATGAAACAATAACAGATGTTGTCTTATACATACATTTTTAGTGTTGCCCAATTCGTACCAACGTATTGTTACAACTATGTCAGGAGTTCTCCATCCCTTCTCATGGCAACAAAAACAACTATATTCTAATTCAGCACCTCTAACTAAGTTGATTGACTATTCATTCAATATCACTGCTAAACTTCATCTAAATCTAAAATGTTGAGGGTTTGTAAGAAGATGAGTGAAAGACAAGCGTCTTTTGAAATCATTAATAAAACAGACCTGAAAGAATCTCTGTCAAAAGTGTTACTTGACCTACTTGTTGTGCTGCCACAGTAGATAATCATAGAAAATGGATCAATAAAAGTATTTTAATTTACTTTTTGTTGTACTTTTTTATTTGCAAACTTTTTTACTTTTCTTTATTTTTGTTTGTTTGTTTGTTGCATCCATAGCCGAGAATGATCCCATAAAGATCCTTTTTGTTCACCACCAGTTTACAAGGCACCCAACGTTGATGTTCGTCCCTGCAGGCAGCAAGCCCTTGTGGAGGTGGCAATCTGTGGCCTTTTGGGTTGAGCCCAGCCTTGCCACAGACACCAAGGCTTGGCAACAATGTGCTCACCAGCAAGCTTCCCTCCCAGGTCTAGCTACATGGTGTTCTGGTTTTCCTATTCTGGGAAAGGTAACTACTACGTTCTGGTGTTTGTCCACTGAGGTTTTCAAGAGGTGCCAGATGAGGTGGCTTGTGCTTCTTGTTAGGTGTTCCAGACATGTTACACAAGAGTTTCAGAATTTCTGTCCTTATCCCCCTTCTTACATATTTTAGACATGTTCCTCCAAAGCACCTAACTCACATTATTGAACTTCCTCATCAAGTTCTTTGCAGCCTGTTAACAAATGCTTTGTTTCATTCAGGTGTGGTCGGGTTGCATCTAAAACATGCAAGGCAGGTTGTCCTGAGGACTGGAATTGAGAAAAACCGTCACCAGTGGCTGCTTTATGCGTCATGCAAGGAAATCTATTTAAAATAGTAATATGACAATTTTAAAGATACCTATAGACCAGAGGTGGCCAACTCTGGGCTACAGTCCGTCAAGTGTTCGGAGTTTTCCAGCTGTAACACACCTGAAACACATCAGACTTAAATAATAAAGCTTGGCATCAATCTCTGTAGAAATCTGCTAATTAACCACTAATATCAGATGCGTTGACCACCCCTCCCATAGACCAACGCTGGTGTATTTTTTATCTGGCCTTTAACTGCAAAAACATAGTTTACAACCCATGGTAATAAAATGCCAGAATAAGGCTGAGATCTGAATGATCCAGAACAGAACAGATCTCTTTGACGTTGGCTAAATGAAAGACGAAAACAATCAGTTTAGTTGGAAAAATGCTTCATTTTTTTCCCTTTTTTTTTTTTTATAGAGAACATCTAGCAATGAATATTATTTTATTTTCTTTGTGAAGGAAAAACAACATTGTGTCATGGTTCATTTGCTTCTTTTTTTATATAACAGTGAGGAGGTTTTTGTTGCACAGCTGTTCTTCAGTCTCTTCTTTTCTCTGAAACTCAATGAATGAACATTAGTTCTACATGGGAGCAGGAAGACTGTATGTTGTGTTAAATTTACATTTCTGTTGTCTAATATGACTATTTCAAATTCACCTAAAAATGCACATTATACAACTGATCAAGTTTAATTTTCAATAACATATTGGTGTCTAGCAATAAATCATGGGATATGAAAGGGAAAATAGTTGGCAAATTCCTCTTTTTTTTAAATGCAAGTGTTTACTGAATAGATAAAGGACTTTTGGAGATAGTGGTCAGGTAAGCCAGTTTGACTGTTGAAACTCTTGAAAACAAACTAAAAAAATCTCCATTAAACATTACAAGTAAATAGTAATTACAGTTTTCAGTCAATACTGTATACATTGATTAAGGCCCAAGTCACAGACACGCAGATCAACAGATGCTAATGCACATGTAATGTAATTTACTTCACTCCATATGGTATGGATTGGTGGTCTACTTCTTCTGATGTACTGTATTTTCACGACCATAAGGAGCACATAAAAGTCTTAGATTTTCTTCAAAATGTGCGGCGCGCCCTATAGTGCAGTGCGCCCTTTGTGTGCATGTTGTTGTTGTAATCGTATGTAGTAGAGAACACCATGAGAACGTTAAAGGGTGAAGTGTGGGCGTTGATCGCATATAAAAGAACAGGTATGTGCGTTATGCAGAACACCTTTTTCTAACAACCCTGAAAATGGCAAAAAGACATGCTTATGAAGCACAGTTTAAACTGAAGGCCATCAACTGCGCCAAGCAACATCGAAATCGAGCAGTCGAGAGAGAATTTAAGATTAATGAATTGATGGTTCGCAAGTGGAGGAAGATTGAAAACGAGCTCCGACAGGTAAAGAAGACGCAGCTGAGTTTCCGTGGACATAAGGCAAGGTGGCCCGAGTTGGAGGAAAGACGCTTGGGCTAACGTGTCTGCTGGCACTGTTGTCCGCGCTTTCGCAAAAGCCGGCATCATTTCAGAGGAGCCGCACGGCACGGAAAGTGACTCTGACAGTGAAGAAAGTGAACCTCGCATGTTTGCTGGAGATTTAGCTCAGCTGTTCAATTCAGAAACAGAGGATGAGGACTTTGATGGGTTTGACTGATGATGATTACCAGTAAAAAAAAATGTGAGTACCAAACTCAGTTTTGGTCCCGGTCTATTTTTAAATATGCACACTTGTGTGCTTGTTTTATCCGTGTGTTTTACCATGCCCGTGCCTATTGATGATTGATTGATGATTAAAAAATGTTATTACTTTGTAATCAATACTTAAATAAAGCACAACCAAACTTGGTTTTGCTCCTGCTCTATTTTTAAAAAGGCATACTTGTATGCCTGTGTGCATTGAGAATGTTAAAGGGGGAAGTGTGGGCGTGGATTGTACCAGTATATAAAACCCACGCCCTATGGTCAGGTGCGCCTTATGTATGTGTTAAATACAGAAAGGGCGCACATAACTGAGACTGCGCCTTTTAGTACGGTGCGCCTTATGGTCGTGAAAATACGGTAATTTGTTTTCAGTGACTGGTGCTATTGCAGAATATCCAACATGGTAGACTCAAAAAAAAAAGAAAAAAAAAATTTTGTCTCCAACTCGATGTCCACGTTTTAAAAACAGTAAATAATATTGAGAAAAAGTAAATCAATTACAAATGATTGGTCAGTTAAAAAAAAAAAAAAAAAGAAAAGAAAAAATAAAACGTCATAGTAAATATAAAAAGGAAGAAAATTTAAAACAAAATCAACAACTCAACTACAGTTAAAAGCCAAAGAAAATAAAACAAGGTCATGTGTAGCAGCAGCTTATAGTTGATGTCTGTTGAAAAGTGTGATCCGTCCCCGGCATGTTGCCAACCCATCACAGGGACAGTTCAGAGCCCAACAGCTGACATGCTCACACTCATTTTAGAATCACTAATTAACCTGACATGTATGTCTCCAAGAATGTGGGAAGAAACCAAACTCTTGGAGAAAATCCACACTGAGGGAATCTGCTAGTTTTTAACAGCACAGCCTCAGTGTAGTGCAATGGCATACACATCTGTTTATTTAGAGAGACAACGAAGTGTTAATGGGATGGGAATGAAGTATGACTTAGACTTAGACAGACTTTATTCATCCACAAGGGAAATTCTGTTGTCACAGTAGCTCAGAACAGCAATAGAGGAAGAAATAGAACAGCAATAGTAGGTAAGAAAAAAAAAGTAAATAATAATAATAAAATAGAATAGGTACTATCCATAAAGCAATCTGGAATATGTACACTTTTACAAAGATAAAAGATAAATAAAACTATCTAAAGTAAAATTAGCAATATAGAATATGGAAATTTAGAAATTTACAATATATACAACATGTGACTAAATGCAGTGCCAGTTTACACAGGGGCTTTGAAATGAATTTTAGTTATCTGTCACAAAGTGGGGAGTTATTGTACATCTGTATAGAGAATGGTAAGAATGTGTTCTTGTAGCGCTCACTGTGACAGCGCAGCTGTAAAAGTCTATTGGAGAAGGAGCTCCTTTGCCCCTCTACAGTCCGGTGGAGTGGATGAGCAGGATTGTCCATAATAGAGAGCAGTTTGTCCAGAGTCCCCCTGTCCCTCACTGTCACAAATGTCTCCAGTTGACAGCCAACCACCTGTCCAGCTTTGTGGATCAGTTTGTCAATCCGAGAGATGTCCCTTTTGGATGTACTGCTGCCCCAGCAGGCCACAGCGAAGTACAGGGCACTGGAGACCACAGACTGGTAAAAGATCTCCAGCAGTTTACTGCACACATTGAAAGACCTGAGCTTCCTCAGGAAGTACAGTCTGCTCATGCCCTTCTTGTAAACAGCATTACAGTTGTCCCTCCAGTCTAGTCTGCTGTTCACATGGACTCCGAGATATTTGTAGCAGTCCACTATCTCCACCTCTGAGCCCTGGATGGTGATGGGCTCCACTGGTGTCCTCTTTCTCCTGAAGTCGATGACCAGCTCATTTGTCTTGTCCACATTCAGGAGCAGATGGTTAGCCTGGGACCACTTCACAAAGTCTGCAATCAGTGTCCTGTACTCCATCTCCTGTCCATCCCCGATACACCCCACCACCGCAGAGTCATCAGAGAACTTCTGCAGGTGGCAGGACCCGGAGCTGTACTGGAAATCAGACGTGTACAGAGTGAACAGGAAAGGAGACAGGACAGTGCCCTGCGGAGCTCCTACATTACTGACCACAGTATCAGACAGGGTGTTCCCCAGCCGCACATGCTGAGGTCTGCCAGACAGGTAGTCAGCAATCCAGGAGACAGTGGAGGAGCTGACACCCATCCCGAGCAGCTTGTCACTCATCAAAACAGGCTGAATAGTGTTAAAGGCACTCGAGAAATCAAAAAACATGATTCTCACCGAGCCTTTAACACTATCCAGGTGTGAGTGAGCACGCTGCAGAAGATAGATGACAGCATTATCCACACTAAGTTGAGCCTGATATGCAAACTGTAAAGGGTCCAGGGCAGATGACACGAGGGGTCTCAGCTGGGCCAGGACGAGTCTCTCAAACACCTTCATCACGTGAGATGTCAGTGCAACCGGTCTGAAGTCATTGAGGCCAGATGGGACGGGCCTCTTTGGTACCGGTACTATACAGGAGGTCTTCCATAGCACCGGTATCTTCTCCAGCTTCAGACTCAGGTTGAAGATGAGGTGCAGGACTCCAGTCAGCTGAGCAGCACAAGTCTTCAGGACCCATGGGTTGACTTTGTCCGGTCCAGGAGACTTGTTCTGACGAACCTTTTCCAGCTGCTTCCTCACCTGGCCGGCTGTCAATGTCAGAGGGGACGTTTCCTCTGTGGGGGTGGGGGCAGGTAGGGGGGTAGAGGTGTTGAGCTGCGACAGGGGGGCAGGTAGGGGGGCAGGGGTGTTGAGCTGGGACAAGGGGGCTGAAGGTGTGGGTTGTTGATTGTCCGTCTGAGTGTTCTGTGGGGAGGTGTGTGTAGACGGTCCAGGAAGTGTGAGTACAGGAGGGGAGGAGGAGGGGGCAACAGGAGGTGAGAGGCTAAATCTGTTGAAATGCAGATTGAGTCGTTCAGCCATGTCCTCTCCACCATCCTGTTGTTTGGCTTTGGTGTTGAAGCCAGTGATGGACTTTACACCCCTCCAAACCTCTCTGGTGTTGTTCTGTTGGAGCTTGGCCTCCAGCTTCCTCCCATAAGCGCTCCTACACTCCCTTAGTCTGACCTTGATCTGTCCCTGTATCTCTTTCAACTTGTCCCTATCATCAGACGCAAAAGCCCTCTTCTTCTGATTAAGAAGACCCTTCAGCTGACTGGTGATCCAGGGCTTGTTGTTCAGATAACAGCTGACAGTCTGAGTAGGCACAGCTACATCCTCACAGAAGTTGATGTAGTCCGTGATGCAGTCCGTTAAACTGTTGATGTCCTCCCCATGGTCCTGACAGAGCACATCCCAGTCTGTAGTGCCAAAGCAGTCCTGCAGCGCCTCAGTGGCCCCCTGGCTCCACTTCCTCACAGTTCTAGTGGAAACAGGAAGCCTCTTCACAACAGGGACATACTCCGGTGACATCCAGATAAGGTTATGATCCGATCGGCCGAGGGGGGGCAGGGCAGTGGAGCTGTATGCATCCTTGGAATTAGCATACAGCAGGTCCAAAGTTTTATTGTCCCGTGTGGCACAGTTCACAAACTGATTAAAGGTGGGCAGGACAGAGTCAAGAGAAACATGATTAAAATCCCCAGAAATAAGGACGAGGGCCTCCGGATGTTTAGCCTGTAGTCCTGCTACAGTGGAGTGTAAAGTGTCACACGCAGCAGCCTCGTCCGCTGAGGGCGGAATGTAGACTCCAATGAACTACACAGACGTGAATTCCCTTGGTAAATAATAAGGACGTAATCCCACAGCCAAAAGCTCAATGTCCGGTGAGCAGACACGCTCCTTCACAGTAATATGTCCAGGATTGCACCACCGCTCGTTCACAAAAATAGCAATTCCACCGCCTTTCTTCTTACCGCTCAGGTGCTTGTCTCTGTCCGCACGTAAAGTTTTGAAGCCGGGTACAGATGCGCTGTGGTCAGGGAAGTCCGCATGGAGCCATGTCTCCGTGAAGCACATGATACTACTCACAGCATACTCCTTCTGAGTCCGGACAAGCGCATGAAGTTCGTCCATCTTATTCCCCAAAGACCTCACGTTCCCCATAAGCACAGCTGGAACTGCAGGCTTGAACTTCCTCCTCCACTCCTTCACTTTCGCTCCAGCACGGACTCCTCTGCGCTTCTTCCTCTGCAGTTGCTTGGGGATGACTGGCTTAGCTCCACTCAGGAATGGGACCCTGGCCAGAGAAAGAAGCTGTTCTCTGGAATAGACAAAGGGCCGGCAGTGCTGCTGGGCCAGACAGCCAAACACAAAAAGCCCAGAGAAAAACCAAAAAAGCAGTTTAAACAAACAAAAACGCCCGAAAAACATGTTTCATGTTTCATAAGGCAGGTAAAGTGAGGAAAAAAGAAAGAAAAAAAAGACAAAAGTCAACTCTAAAAGGTGTGAAAAGGTGTGAAACCCAGGAGCTACTGTGACCTGCTGCCTCTCTCTCAGGCGCCAGGCTGAAAAAAAAAAAAATTGTATGTGTACAATACGTCATGTTTTCTGCCAATACAACCCACCAAGAGTTTATACGATGTTTGTGTTCTGCTGCTTTTTTCACCCTTAATAACTATTGTATAAACCAGGTCAGAGCAAGTCCAGGTTGTTCATAGTGAGGGGTTTGGCGATGTCACTCAAGTCAGCACCTCATGGGGAACTTTGGACTTTTTCTTTTCAGGTTTCTTTTCCAGGATACCTGCCTTTATTTTTTTAAGTCATTGTCAACCATGTCATGCTTGCTTATTACAGCTGGTGCTCTGAACAGGAGGACAACAATGCTGCCACATCCAAGAGAGCATCAGATCATGTTCTTGGATATAATGGGTTATAGGGGTTTCACAGCAGCTGAATTATAAAGCTCAGTAGTTGTTAAGTTCGCTAAAGCATCTCTGAAGGGTTTTTTGTGAACTGATCAGAATCAAACCACAGATCATATTTACTAAATCATAATAATTAGTTTGGGGCTTATCATTGTTTATGAAATATCTTAAAGCTATTTAACTGGAATCCCCACTATGGAGTATGAACTTGGCTAAATCATGTTTGTAAAGACAGCATGATGTAGACAATGTCTCATGAATCATCAGGCTTCAATTCTGAGGAGCAACATAGATTCTAAACCTGAAGATTTTGATGTGAGACACAGAAAGAAATATCTTCACTGTTTACAACTACATATATGAATGTTTGCTAGTCTGTTTTTGTCTTTGAAGTGATCATTCCTCTGGTATTTCTTCATACAATCAATAAAAACATATCCTACCTATATATTTCTAGGATTAGGCATCTTTCGTCTGGGACTGCCAAGAATCGCACAGTATGTAGCATGTTTAGTTAGCTATCTAACACTTCCTAACCTACAGATGCAATAAACATGCTGGTGTCACTCTTTGGCTTGTCAGCACTGCTGCTGTCAACATGAAATGGATTTTTTTTTTTATGCAATTCTATTTTTGACAATTCCTTTTTAACTTTGACTTCTCATATCATTCCTGACAATTGTGTGCAAAGCCTGAGATGTAATTGGTAGTGTGTAAAGATCAGCAGGTCATTCACTGAATAGCAAAGACTTGAACATCTTGTGTTTTATTGACTGGCAAGTTGACATTGAAGTGCAAGTCTGCCTAAAATCAGTTTTTGTATTTCCTCCATGATTCCCCCCATCCTTCACCTAGAATCACATCAGTGTCGAAGATGAAAGCAAATGACCACACAGAGTCTGGCAGAAGTTTTGTTCTCCTTGTTATATGTGTGGTTATCTATTTATACACTCACTGAACCTCTTGGGCTCTCTTTGCTGTTGGGCCAGGCAAGCATATGCATTGAAACTGGGCTGACTGTTATAAGCACAAACCAAAAGACAAGCCCACTAGTATGGATAGGAAATTGTCTCCTAAAGGTAAAGTATTTTATTGCTCTTTTGATAGATGTTCATAATTATATTAAATGGCTATGAAGTGAAAGTTTTTGATGAAAAATATTCCATTCAGGAATTGGTAATTACCATTTTTGTTTGGTTAGTTTTGGTTGTCTGTTTCATTATTTGACTGAAGTGAATTCAGGATTCCATCCATTTTCTTAACTGCTTGCTCCAATTAAGGGAAGATGGAGCCTATCCCAGTAGTCATTAAGGCATGGTACACCCTGGACAAGTCACCAGTCCATCACAGGGCCACACAGAGAGACAAACAACCATCCATGCAATCATTCCTAGGGACAATTTAGGCTAACCAGTTGACCTAACAGGCATGTCTTTGGATGGTGAGAGCATGCCAGAGTACCAGACGAGATCCCACACATACACAGGGAGAAGATACAAACTCCACACATCAAGGCCTCCGTTTGAACCACAACCCCAGTTTGAACCAGCAATCTTCTTGCTGTGAGGCCACAGTGCTAACCACCATGCAACTGTACAGCCTTGTATTCAGGATTATTTACCTAATGACTTCTAAAATGTTATGAGTTGAACAGATCTGTTGGCAGATCAATATGGTCCAGACAGGAACAAGAAATCCACTTGTTAAATTAATCAATTTAATGAAGCCTTGAGGGGAAATATGCACAAATACAGTGATAAACCATTGCTATCCATACAGCTGGAAAATTTTTACATAGAAAATTTAAATGTGATTAATATGACCAGTTGCAATTGCACAAAATCAGTGATATTAGAAAGAATATGACCTTTTACTTTAATATTATTACATATTTATTGTAGTGATCTGTATCAAACAATAATGCCTTTTCCAGTATGTACAGTGTGAAGGTCATGTCAACATGACTTTGACTAAATTCCAATTAATCATTTTGACCAAGTAACGACAATGAGAAGTAAAAGCTCACCTGCTGCTGTGGCCCTGATGCTCCACCTGTCTCTGCTTCTCTTCTTCTCTCTGAGCTTAATGGCAGCTTGGATTATGTCACCTGACAAAATAACACCTTCATAATTGCTATGGAAACAAGTAATTACAATTACTTTACATTTACTGTTCTTTATAATTACCACATTTTAATGGCTCGATAGTAGTTGTAAAAATATTCTTTTGTGATGTAACCTTTTAAATTGAATCACTTGAAAATGAAGTCCTATCTTTTCTTCTAGGTTAGAGATACAATAACCAATAGCACCGCTCTTGGGAACTTGCTAGTGTTAGCCAGATGCACTAGTTCTTCATGCAGAGTGAGTCACAACGTGGACAGCCAATAAGAAGCAGAATGTCCAATCATGCAAGCTAAAATGGGTTGTAAGGTGGGACTCAAAGTTGCAGAAAGGGTGCAGATCTGAGCTTTGACAACTCAGAACTTCCTGGATATGAGTCAGGACATGGCCTCCCTTTCCCTTCACCTGAGTCTTAACAGCCAGTATCATCAAAATCATCTTCAACAAACGTTTGCCACTAAAGAAAATAGTGTGCAGTCTCAAAAAAAAACTAATTTGTTACGTGACAAAAACCTCTTAATTTCATCCACAAGCTGAGCACACCATTACAAACCCAAAAGACTGCACCAAAGTATAGAAGTCTTGATCTGCTCAATATTCAGATAGTTACATTTATGGCATGTGATATTTTTAAAAATACTTTTTTCAGTTTTAGCTTGGTGACTTTCTGTGTTCTCATTTGACACATAAGTGTTTATAATGAAAAGTAAATAAGAGTCTTCGTCTGACAAAGGTAGTCTAAAACAAAGATTAATTATTTCTGTCTATAAAAGGCTTTTGTTTTTGTCAAGGTTAAATGATCTGCAATAACTTTGAAAATGGAACAGCTAAAACGAAGAAGCAAAGAACCACTAACTGAAGTTTGCAGCTTGGTTATTTTAAATGATTTAGAAATGGTATTTTGTTAAAATCTGAACCTTAGCATTCATGCTAAATATGTTATCCCTGGCACTTTGGCCCAGATGGACCAGTATACAACCATGCACACCACAAATATCTGCACTCCTTTAAATGTGAAGATAAATCAGGAGTGTAAACACATTAACCACATTACAATGTGAGACTTTTCTTCTATTGAGCAATATTCTTAATCAACTTGTCATAGCTAAATTTGGTTTGGTGTCTTTTTAATCATATTTGTTTTTTACATTTTTTCCTGTGAAGATTGCAGTTAGTTTTATTGAGCTGCTGTGTTTTTATCTGCACCAGTGTGGTAATCTGGGCACTTTGATCAAAAACAGCTGATCTCAATTATGCTCCCAAGCCCCTGTCAGCAATTGGACATTTGGACAATTAGCAGCCTTTTTAATGGCCAAGAGGAGAGAGAGCAAAGGGGATTTGAAAGAGCTTTGTGTTTGAGCTGGGAGGACAGAGACCTGCTGCACAGATGGAGTCAGGCTCATCTGTGGAAATGGCTGCGTGGACAACTGGAGAAACTGCAGGTTTCATACAGGATGGATGCAGGTTGGATGCACAATAGATGCCTACTTATGTCTAGATGAGAAATGCAACAGCCAACAATACAGTGTTTACTAAACCTAATCACGGAATGACAAACTGTTTGACTGGGTATGGATGAACTAGGAGGTTTTTGGTTTTTTTTAAGAAATTCTGCATTACAGATTACAAAATTAGTATCTATTTGGATAAATAAAAATATTTTAAACACTTATTATTTTGGCTGCAAGGTCTAATTATTTATTGGTCAACACACTGCTTTTCCAAAAAAAAAAAAAAAAAAAAAAGTATATTCTGCTTGTGAGTAAAATTCCATTTGCATAGACAAGCCTTTCACAATGTCAGCCACACAATACTCATATCATCACCGCATATTCTAGTTTCATTATCTATTTTAAAATAAACTGAGGATGAAGTTGTTTCTTTGTGCCTGAGCAACAACAACTTGCCATAGAATGGCACCATGAGCTCATTAGTATGCTAATCTCTTTACAGCTTCTGCTGCTCCTTCAAATTCTGCTAACAAGCAAAGCAGCTTCCTCCTTTTCCCCTGTCAGTTTTGCATCAATTGACAAGTTCTCCTTCAGTCTCTCTGTCTGTGATCTCCTCTGTTTCTCACTTCACAACTAGCCACTGCAGCTACTTATTCATTACAAAAACTGACATGAACTCAATTACCAAGCGTTGTTAATGGCTCTGTCCACTCTCTGGGTATAAGAGAGGCTATGCTATGAACTATAAGTGAATGTTGTACTGAAATGATTAGTATGTTGCTTTGTAAAAATTGCCATCTATTTCGGATCAAAGTCAAATGAACATGTTTGCAATTTAGAGCAAAAAGCAATCATCTGGAAATGTTTTCCTCTATATTTCTAGTATTATCATTCTAAAAATGGAAAAATCCTGCAAAAAGTGAACTTAAAGCTACTTTATGGCCTTTGGGTCACTTTTGTCCCCATTAGCTGTTGTGAAAACATAACAATAAAAAGATAAAAACATGTTCACATCCACTGAAGTGAGGATAAAGGTAAAACTGTATGAAAGACAAAGAAGCAAAAGGATGAAAAAAATGAGGAGAAAGCAGACAGTCTGAGGCGAAGCAAACTATTCAGTAGGTTTCTTCTTTCTCCATCACTAGAGGTTACAGCCTGATGTCTCCTCAGAGAGCTGAGCTCCACATTGTTTCTGCACTTGTTTCCCAGCATGAGCTTGACTCAGTCTCCTACAGTGGTGTGATGTAGAACAAAAAAGAAAAAAACAGACAGTTAACCGATAAAAAATTAAATAAAAGACCTAAAAACTCTAAAACACTGGTACTGTAAGGGACGGGAGGATGCAATCTCTACATTCACGCCTGCTGATCAGATCAAGGAGGTTTGTTTGATGAAGATCGACAAAGTAGTGGTGAATCCTGATGCAACAAGCAAACTGAAGAGTGATGCTGCAGCCGTGCTGCTGATAAAACAGCCCTTCCTATTTTATACATGAAGTGTAAAACCATGCATGAATAATTTGCCTTAAGATACAGATTGAAGAAACCAAAGGGGGGGGGTGGCTTAAATTTTGGGATAGACATGAGAAAGTCACTGGAATGTGTGGTGCCGCTCTGCTGGTTCTGCATTTTAAATGTTGCTTTTAAAATAATGAATTGTGCTGCCTTGTCCTTTGGGCTTTTGTTTTTTAAAACTCAGCTGTGTTATTCTGTCAGAAAAAGTTAGAGGATGATTCCACATCCTTACAGCAAGTGGGTACTGTTTTATCAGAGATGTGGAAAAATTGGGTACCTTTTCACAAATAATCTGCTAAAACGATTAAACAAGTTTTAACATGTGGTGTAAACAACAGCTGAACTACTAAACCTAAAAAATTATATATATATATATATATATATATATATATAATTTACTTGTAAAAACCTAAAAATAGAACATAAATAATTGTCATTTTAGAACTTATTCTTGTTGCCAGTTTGTGACAAATTGCATCATTCATCCAAACGCTTTTGCAACAGTTTTTAACACAGGGTTTACTTTTAAAATAACCTTTTAATGCACCAGGAACAGCTCCACATTGTATATTACCAGTTTTCCTTCCCAATCCTGCAACTTTAATGTATTTATTTATTTTTTTGTTGTATGTTTGTTTATTTTTCTTTCAAAACTCTATCGTTTACCGTCTTTTGCTTTAACACTGTAACCATTGTTTTGTTGTTTTTTTGTTTTTTTTTTTTACATATTTTTAAAGTACTTCATTAGGGTTAGGAAGCATCATAGTCGACATTATAATGCACAATTAAAGCAATATGAGCCCACTGTAACGTATACATAGCTGACCCATTTTTTTCTCTTTTAGCCTTTTTCCTGCATACATTTTCTGATTTTAGCACAATATTGTGCGTTAACAACAAAAACAGGATGGAAATGTGCCCAAAAAGCTAACATGGAGCAAGAGAATGGTTTGAATTATGGGAAGGGGAGCTGAACTCTTCTGGAAACACCCATGTACAAACGTCTGCTTCCAGGTTGTGTTCAATTTAATTTTCCTGCTTCTTAAAAAATACCACAAATTTGTCAGTGTTGTGTGTCTAATTATAATAGAATAAACTATTCTGTTCACGCAGGTGAACAGTTCTGTTTCTGGCTGCACTGTGGACAAAAGCCAAGGTGCATGACCAAAAACTAGGCTACCCAAAGGCCCCTAAGCCCCCTATTTAATTTAAACTTTAGGCAGGAGAGTGTTAGTGCTTTTAAACAGATTTACTTGTACAGTATGTACAGGGAGTAACAGGCAACAATGACCATGAAAAAATAAATTGGCAGAAAATGAGTCTGTATCAGTGTAGTGTTTACCTGATGGAGACAATTCACAAGGGAGAGAAACGGCTTTCTGCTGGACATGTAAGTTAATTCAGTCGGATAGTGAAGTTAATTTTGGCGTAACATTAGAAAAAGGGCAAGTACTCCATCAACTACTTTATCATCCTGTTTGAGTCTGATCATTTACTGTTACTATCTGTATAAAACAGCAGCTATGGCTAATTTGTTAGTTAGCCAACAGTAGAAAAACTTTGTTGCAACAGTTTTCCGTTGTTGTTACTTTTCACAGAAGTCATACCAGCAGACAGTAGACTTCTTTCAGCCATATTTTCTGAGTTTTTCTTCATGTTTCATCATTAATTTCAGCTGATTTGTCAAAGGGCTGTTAGCACCTCTTAGCTATTAGCAGTAACTTTTACAAAATACATGGAGGGCATGCTTGTAACTCATCGGCATCAATACCGAAACAGAATTAAGTATCGTTTTGTAATTCATCTATCTGATGGCACATTTCAACTTATGCAAGATGTTGAGACTTTCACATTTGTGACTCACTGCAACTTCGGTAATGACAATAAGCTTCTAAACTTGTGAGGTGCCAGAGCACTACTTGGTTGTATAACTTGGTTGTATTGAAGATATAAAGCCAACAAGGAGTTCTCATTGAATGAACAGTAAAAAAAAGGAAAAAAAATCAGAGAAAAAATCTAATTATTCATTGATTTTTCAATGAATATAAAAAAAAAAGAAAAAAAATCAATAAACTTTCTAAATGCCCCAACGCCCAGAGGATTATACTTACTGCTTCAGGAAGACACTAACAACCAGCTTACAGTAAATGAGGCTCTCTTGACTCAGTTTAGAAAATGCTTCCAGTAACAGAAAGTAGAAGGGAAATGCAAATGAACTATTGATTATGCAGCAGTATCCATCTAATGTAATTGGAAAACTGCAATAAATTGCCACAAGAAAACATTGTAAATTGTGTCTGAACACAGAATCCACAGTTTTCTGTCTGTTATCAATTTTCATCTTATTTCTTTTATGAATAAACAAAACAACACTCGCATTCTACGCAGTCAGCCACATGAAGTCGGTAAATGCTGCATCTTAGTGTTCAGCTGACATACACTCACTTAAGTGAGTATTGCTTTTGTATGTTGCAATCTCTATATGTATGTTTCTGATGTCCTCCAGCATTTCATGCCTAATGTTAAATATGTCTTCTGGGAGCACATGTTTTGTGGAGCACATTTAATAACTTTGCTGTGTGTGTGGGGGGGGGGGGGAGGGGGGGCTTTTTTAATGCTCATGCATGAAGAACATGTATACCTTTGTAAATACACTCTGGTCCTCTGGCTTCTGAGGGTTCTGTGTGTGGCATGGTTTCAGATGGAAAGCAGCTCTCCTTTATGTCCGCGTGTGTCTGAATGTGTCTGTGTGTGGTGTGTGGTCACAGGCTGAAAAGAGCCTTGGTTCACATGGGAACAAATGACAGGATCTGGTTTAGTGAGCATATCTGTAAAAAGATAAAAGAAACCAAACTAGTATAAGTGCACATAGGAATTAGTGCTGAAATCCTGCCAGACCTCCCACAGAGATTTCAGTTCATCATCAGATGGTCACTTAATGGTCACATGTTTTGTACTCTGCATCCCTTCAGCGGTAATGAGCCACCACTGCAATGGGAACGTCTTCCAAAAAACGGCATAAGTCCTTACAAGCAAAATATAGGACCTGTACTGAATAAATAGATAAATAACCATAAAAAAACAGGGATTCCACCAAAAAAAGGGACCTTATTGGGAGTTTATACCCAAGAAATACTCAAGAAGTCTTATCAGATTAGAAATCCCACTCAAGAATGTGCCGCAAGGTTGCAGCATTTTTTATGAAAATCACTGTCAAGTTAATTTCTCAAGGTTTTTTACCTGTTTGTTCGTAGGCTGTATTTTTGGAGTGACTTGTCTGTGTAATTTGGACTCTTTCAAGAGTTTTTATGACATGTTACCATGGCAATGGATAATAATAATGGATTAGATTTATATAGTGCTTTTCAAGGCACCCAAAGCAGTTTACATTGGATCCATTGTTCATTCCCTCCTTATGCCTACTTGGTGACGGTAAGCTATACATGTAGCCAAAGGTCCCTTCGGGCACACTGACACTAACACTGATGTGTATCCTGTTCAGAGACACAACAGCAGTTTGATTGGGGGGGTATAGATTGGAACCCCCAACCTTTATGTAGTAGGATTGAGCCACTGCCTCTCCGGATGACTTGTTCACCAGGAGGATCAACTCAATGATCTCGTCAAAACAAAATACATCAGTGAAATGACACACCGAATCCAAAGCGAACAGTAAGGCACGGAGATCACTGTTTACCAAAATGGAGGAGCTCCAGGTGACGAAAAGGTCTCAAAAAGAATACTGGGAATGCAGTCGGAACCTCCCAGTTTTCCTTAGGGAGATTACTAAAGTGGTTGCCTTTTCCTTTTATTCATGTACTTTATTGAATCTCAGTATTTGTGCTAATATGCATCATAAGATGTGAATATATGAGGATGATGACACTGATTTACACAAACTAGAAAAATAAATTTCCTTTACCTTATTGCCTTTCAGCAGCACTCAGACAGAATAATGGCTGAAAATGATCACATTTATCATAGTTGTATCTGTAGCTGGAATAAAACTGAATACATGCATTCCATAAAGACCTTTCAGATTACTGCAGGCAGGATTTGCTCTTAAGCTGCACCATTACCTTTTATTTTTTATCTACAGCTTGCAGCTTTTTATGTCCCTACAACACCACAATCCCTCTAATATCGTTTCATGTTTTTAAACTCTATGTATACTTGTCAAATGTCACTCTTTGCCCCTAAAGCCAAACTATATCATTTCTGGCATTGCACAGTGTTGAAATGAACTTATGCAGTATTTCCACTCAAAAAGACAAGACTAACATATTTTATCTTGTTCAAGGTTGAAGGCTGACTCAAGCACAGATGCCATCAAATAGCCTTGCAGTTCAGGAATGTAGGCAAATTCAGTTCAGCTTTTTCTGGTAAACACAGAACCATTTATTGTGGCTTGTGACAAGACATCCACTAAGAGACATGTTTTTATAGGACAAGCATCATGTAAAATACTGATAGAAATTAAACAGACGCTATACCACCAAGCCTTACCCAGTATTAATGTTCCTCATTTACTAATAGTGACAGGAGTTTGAAATCATGCTGATTTGAATAAAAATGCTAAACCTTGTGGGCTGGACTTCTTCTTTGGGTTTGCAGGTAAAAAAAAAAAAAAAACTAAAAGTGTTGATGCAAAACCTTTGCATTATTACCAGGAGACCCAGTGTCTTCAACATGGTCCTCTTCTCACTGCATTTCTTCAGCTGGATGAAAAGCAGCCACTGGTACCGGAGTGTGCAGATACATCATGGCCACCTACTTGTTAACCCCATAAATAGCCCACCAGTACTGTCAACCAAGGTAACGAGCAGTTGCAGTTTCCTCGGGAGGTGCACAGCACCAAACACCGCAGCCTCAATTGCAGACTGACCTGACTGCTGTGCTTTGGCACTGAAGACAATTCATCTTCTGGCCTCTAATTTACAGCTGCAGCTCTTGTTCATTACACACAGTTCTTAGTCTGCTTACTCAGGATATTCAAAACAAAGAGATGTCCTCCTCTTGGTCCTCGTCCATGGCTGTCTGCCTTCATCTTGGCATTGGCACCAGGCCCATCTGTCTTCTGTGCCTTCTTGCTGGCAGTCCTCACAGGCGGGACGAGACAGAGGCGGGAATGATTAGCATAGATTAATTGCATGTCGATGACAGGAAAAAAAGCAGTCCACAAGCTAAATCCCAGGCAGCTTCAAAGAATATTTGTATCAGCTAAAGTGTTTTTATTAATAAGTGAATTAAAGGGAAATTAATTTATTTTCTTCAGTCTCAAGGAGGCGTCAGTGTTTAAAGTGCAACTCTGATTTTGTGTTTATCAAACCTGACAGTCTGAATAGTTGTGCTAGAAAGGGAACATGTTGATCTAAGGGGGACAGTTTTTTCTTTTATTTTAGCAGGATTTCATGCAATTCATCCTAAAAAGAAAAAAGAAAGTTTTATAACTTAAAAAAAGACCTGCTTGTCAGATTATTTACTGATTTATTAGCTTATAGTCGTGAATTAATACAAGGAATGTAATGAAGACTCATATCAACCTGAGGTTTTAGTTAAAACTGTGATGTTTTAAAATTTTGTAAGGACTTTTCGAAAATTGTTTGTGTTTTTTTATGTAGGTCATGTTATGTTGATCAGAAAACAAAAACAAGCTAATTTAGCTTTAATTGTTAAAAGAAAAAAAGAAAATAGACGAACGTGAGTCCAGGAGCTTCCACAAGGACAACTCCCCTCTGACCAAGTGTGGGCTCGAAAAAAGAAACATATAAATAAATGAATAAAAATAAAGAGTTTGGCTAACTGTGAAGGTTGAGGCTGCATCTTATAGGTTTGGGGATTTCACCGCTTTCCAGTGTCCCAGAAAAATCCTGGCAGTGTCAACCAATTCACCGATTATCAAAGAAAAAGAGCCATTTGATGGATTTTGCATTTGGGATCAAACAGAGGAGTCGTGGGAATTGCTGAGCCACACCACTAACTCACAACCTCCATTTAACCCAAAACAGTTCCTTCAGCCTGCATCACCAAATACGATGCAGAAGGTCCTTACATCTGTTTTACAGTTTTATGATGAGTTATTCTTCCCCTTCCTGTTGAGGTTTGGTAATTTCAATGTGCAGTGGCCGTAGATCATTGCTGCCTTCTGACAGTAAGAACGCAAACGGCTTGATCGCCACTTTCCCCAGTACACAATTATCCTTGAATAACATACTGAATCCCACATTGCAAAAATTAAAATGAACTGAATTTAACTGAACTATGAGACAAGAGTGATAAGTGCTTTCGTAAAGGTAGTGAGAGTAGGTAAATATTGCACTTAATGAAATGCACTTTGAGTGACCAAGAAGACTAGCAAAGAACCAAAAGTTGAATCAAGTAACTTCCGTTTTCTTGAACAAATGGTCTTGGAGGTGGCAGAATATGTTCAGAGCAGAAAACTTATGAGCATTCGAAGAGACCTGTCCAAAAAGGGTTTTTTTGGCTGGCAACTTTATGGCCAAAAGGCAGACATGCCTTTAGGCAGCTGCCTCTTTGTTTATTTATTAGTGGTCAGTTATTTCAACCATGAAATATCTGAATGGCACATAACTTATAAATATATGACACTGGGATCAGGGTGAAACTGAGGGGAAGTGAAGACCAAGATAGATTTACCGATCAGAATATTGGATCATTTTTCTTCCAAAGGGAATTTACAGTTTTTAACTTTGAAAAAAAAAAGAAAAAAAATTACAAAAAGAGATGTCAATGTCAAAGTCAGCTTTATTTATATAGCACATTTGGTAGCCAACGGCCAGCCAAAGAGCTTTTTAGCAGGATATATATATATATATATATATATATATATATATATATATATATATATATATATATATATATATATATGTGTGTGTGTGTGTGTGTGTGTGTGTGTGTGTGTGTGTGTGTATATAGCAGCCACCTGCTGAAAACTACAGCTGATTTACAAGTTCATTGCATGGCCATACATAGTTAATTTGTGCCACTTAACACTGACATGATCATCTGATGATAGAGAAATGATTTTATACCGTGAAAAATGTAGCTCTAATGGACTTTAGTGTGATTAATAGTTTCTGCTCACATGCTCAGTCAAAGCCTATTAAATTTTTTCCAAGTGGTTTAGCGCTTGGTGAATCAACCTTTTTTTATTTGAGTATTTATCATCTTAAAAGTTTGGCAGCAACATGAACATTTTTCTTTGGTTGTAAAATTATCAACAGAATACTAATTGTACCTAATTGTAATAAAGAGTACAACAGATGACACCTTCACTTTCTTGCTACTTATACTAACCCTTTTTTGTTTTTTACCTCGATACTTTCTGCTGCAACCATTAATTTCCCAATTTTTGGATTAGTAAAAGTGTATGTCCAAATATCTATCCATATATCCAATATCTAACTATTCATTTGTGCTGTTTGCATCCACTTTAAACAAACCTTGTTCCACTTCCACAGTTAGCATGCTTAGTGCCCTAATCTGGTCCTCCAGATCTTCCACCCTGCAACCCTCATTCGGACTAAGCAGTTCAGAAAATGCATCAATATTTACTTGACTTACACCCACTTTCTGCATGTGCTCTTAGTTGCTCACAAAGTGAAGCACCAGATTTTTTTGTTTCCATCTAAAATGTCCTTTGTTCGTGTAGTCTGTATGGAGGCAGTCAGTTTCAAGAATTACTCAGCATGTGAGTGAATGTAACTTTTCCTGAAATAATGAGGGAACTTTGAGAAAATCAAATGAACCGCACGAAACCACTGTTATTGCCGTCATTACCAAAGCCCAGCCAGTAAACACCATTATGTGTTCACGCTGTCTATTCTAAGTATCGCTGCTAAGATCTGCCGACAAAACTGATCACAAGCTGAGAAAGGTTCTTTACAACTGCTGTAACTGAGTCTTTGGTTTAATCACAAGCTCGTTGCTATATTCACTAATCTGCAAGTGCTCATAGACTTTAACAATAATAACAAGCAATAAGTATAAATCGAAATATAAAATAATACGGACATTGATGTATGTATAAGTAAGTGTGCTCATGTTTCCCAGTGATACTAACCTGTAGTTGTTTTCTTTTTTTTTTTTCTTCTCACTCATGTGTATGATGTTAAGATTCTTATTGTATTTATTTTTGTACACTTTGCACTTGGTGTCGTTTGTTGAAAACTAATAAAAAGATTATTAAAAAAGAAAAGAATAAATAACAATCTAATCAGTTTTATTTTTATATTTTGAATATATAAAGTAAATATGCTGCCCTGCCATTAAAATGCTTTCTTGATGATGATCTGAAAATCAGTAGCATAATAACCAAGTCATCACTAAGAAGCTTCTGCCACCGACAACTAATCACACCTCACCTATGTCAGTGAAGCTTTCAACCTGCCATCAGAGCTTGTTTTTTCAGCCTCTTCACCTGGAGGAGAAAAACAGCAATGTGTAACCTTTCCCAACTACAGCCCACACACTCCTAGGAGGTTTTAATGTCATGACACATTATGAGGTTTTCTGGCACCGGTGAAAGTTGGACAACATTTCGAACCAATTTGCATTACTCATGGCTTTAATGCATCACTTCAAGTTCATTGTTGAGTTTGTACACAGCTGTTCCTGTTGTTCCTTCCAATTATACTTATCTATTCACGCTCTTTCGTATTCACACTTTATCTTAATGTTTCATATTTCAATTTTTCTGGGTGTCCACTGGTTGATGGAATTTTATCTGGGTTATCCATTTTGCATGCCCCTTTCCATTATATGTTTGTAACTCCTGACTGCTTCCTGGCACTTTGGCAATCTGTGAATGTTCAGGCAGTTATGCTTGGCACACTGCAGGCAAATGCTGCGGCTGTTAGCTTTTACTGTAGAATTACAGGCATCTTGTTTTATTTCACAATTTAGTCAGATGACTTTTAACTGTAAAATTAGGTACTTTACTGGTTTCAGCCATGTTTAAACCGATTCATACACCAACATGATTACATCTTAGATATTAAAGTGATCAGTTCATGTTTGTTTATCTTTACACCAGTAGTATTCAAACGTTCCCTTTTTTGAGGAACTTTGAAAACAATAATAATGGGTATCATTAGGGACTTTTAAATGCATGTATTAATACTGAAATTGGTTATGTTTACAGATACCTGTTCATACCTTTATTGATGATACGCTGCAAAAAATGTTATGTATTTACCATAGATACCATGGAAAGCAGTACCAACGAAGCATAACTCCTGTTGAAAGCTTAATTGCATAACCTTAGACACAACCGGGCCAGTGCATAGCCATTTAGATGTGATTATTAGTAGCAAAAGAGGAAAAAATCCTTTGATGGTGCCGGGAGTGGTAGGCCCAAAATTAGGTGCAAATATGTCAGATTTATCAAGATTTGAACTGTTAATCTCCATCAAAAATAAAAAATATATATATGTCATCAATTAACTATTCATGCAATGTGTTCAGTGATTCCCTCATATTGGTCTTCCCACTTGGCCAAATCTCTCCGTTCATTTAAAGTCTCTTCTTTCTCACATGGATCAGGATGTCATGGTTAAACAGCCATTTAAATTACACTAAGTGGATGAATTTGAAATTTAAAGGCATTCAAAGCAAACTCCCAGATGTTCATTGTGAATCATCACAAATGGTTTTGAATGAAAAAATAATGAATAAATACATACACAGGTGGCTTAAAACATTATTGTCTATTCATCACCCTGGCATTTGAAGAGGGACTGTAAAAAAGTAAGAAGTTCCAAAAAAAAAAAAAAAAAAAAAGTACAGATTCAATGAATAAGATTAATTTTTTTTCACTTTAAACTTAATGTGAAATTGGTTAACTCTTGAAAGCTTCAGTGTAAAAGTATTTACGATTATTTATGCATTTATTAAATGGAATACTTAGTCCAGCAGAGCAAGTTTAGTTACTTTCTCAGGTTTCATTCAGTATATCCTTTCTATCCATACATTCAGAATTCAGACTTTATATATATTCTGTCCATTTCTTCTTGGGTTCTGCTTAAAGGGTGAAATTTATAAGCAATTCCCAGTGAATACAGAAAGCAGAGAAAGTTAGATGTAAACACTGTCTGCCTCACAGTGAATGTACAAGTCGGCTACAAGCTTCATCAACAATTGCAACAGGCCTCCTGTCTGTGAGCTGAATGCTGGGTCCTGCTACTGTGTAAAGTAAGGGGTGGGCACATCAACGTCTCATCCAACTGATGTCAAAAGTCCAAACTTCAAACATCATGGAGCAGGCTTAACTTGTTTAAGCCAGAGCGTCTTTGAAGCTGAATCCAAGTTCAGACTTTTTATCATTATGTTGTAGTGTGTACATGTTTTTCTACATAATGTTTTAACACTTAGAAAGAGCAAAGCCTCTGAAGCCACGAAAGCCTAATCCTACAATGGCACTTGTAATTCTTCTGTTTCTCAGAAAAAAATTGTGGTTTTCCAGGAATATTCTGTCCTTTGGCATTTTTGCAGATCTTTTAATCTAATTGCAGATTTTCCACTGTTGTTGAACAAAAGATATTTATCTAATTTCTTGCTAGATTAATCTCCACACTGAGTCATTGTTGTTACTCTTTTCAAATATTTGATATTTATTAGTGAAGAAAATTCTTATAAATAGGCCCATGTCTTTTTTTTTTTCTTTTGTAAGAAGCTTTTTCAAATAAAACTCCAAAACTTCCAGCCTCCAAGTTGAAACTGCACAAAGAAAAAAAAAAAAAAAGAAAAGAAAAAAAACTTCATAAGATCCAAAAATACTGATGGGCATGAGCTTATTTGGGAGGTGAAATGCCAAACTGGCATGCAGTATGACAGGGAAAACTGAAAATTTGGGATGAATTATAGATAAAGAAATGCAGCACAGTCTGCCACAGCAAGGTCAAAGCCAATTCAACAAATGTCACATGCTCAGTGCAAGTTGGAGAATCAATAAGAACAAGAAAAAAAAGTCTGTGTATAGTTGCAGTAGAAAGAAAAAAAAAATACAGGTTTATCCACATGAAGAGGGATTTGTGAGTACCATGATGGGGAGTATCATGTCATCCTTATTTCGAGTTTCTGAAATGGTTGCCTACACTCAACCCAGACGGTTATTCCATCAAACTGAACTGCTGTGTGATCACACACATCTCTGCATGATCTCCATGTTCAGATCTCTCGAACGAATGTCAATAAAAGCTGAGGTTCCAACAAACTCAGCCAGTGTGTCAAACTTACAGATACGCTTATAAAAGACTAAAACAGCATAGTTTTCCTTTTTTTTTTTTTTTTTTTTTTAAACAAGCTGTCAAAAAAATTTGTTCAATCAGGACAGACGGTTCGTTAGTCTTAAGTTATGTATGAATGTGTGTAGGATGCAGCACTGATAAGGTAAATAAAAAAACAAAGCCAGTAACAAAGCCGAATCAGTACATTTTTTTTAGCAATATTTATGAGATTTTTGACCACGTTGTTCATACACTGTGGATTTGTTCCAGCTAAATGAAACTTGACAGGATACATAATGAGTAGATGTACCACGATTTCTTGTCTTATGCCTATTAAATCATTTCATTAATGAGAACACTTTTCTTTCACCCCCATCAGGTCTGGAAGCTAAATTTGTCTAAAGAGTTCACAAACTTCTTACAATTTAGTTACAGCTCCTGCAACTGGTGATGCCATGATTCATGATATGAGCTCAGATTGATTGGAAAAATGATTTTGTACAAATGTACAAATAAATGGAGTAATAATTAAAGTAATAAATTAACGATTTCAAACATTTTTTTTTTCATGCAGCAGCTGTTCCCAGATTGATTTTTCTAATTTGTGCCTTTTTTCTGCCTTGTCTCCTTTTAAAACGCTTTATAGCTTTGTTTTTACAACAGTACAAAAATAAAAGCAATAGAAAACTATTATGATGTTACAGGGTTCTTGTGTTCCTTTAGCTTTTGCAAATGAAATTCTTTGGCAATAAACATGTCCTGGAAGGACTGCTTTCATTTAAATTCAAGTGGAAAAAATCTTTTCTGTCTGTCATGCTCTGTAATGTTCCACCTGGCGTGTCCTTCATACAGCTGCTGCGTGCAAACATATGCCTTTTTATTAATGCTATAAATACTTTTTACTTTTGATGTTTTTTAAAATATATTCATAATTGAAAAATATTCTTAATTCATCTGTTTAAAAAAGCTGCAACATGACCAGCCACAAATACCCGTTGCTACTTTTATGAGAACTTGTTACTAGCAAGTCATTTTAGATATTCATGGTGTAAGTCTATTCCTTGTTTCTTTGACATATGTGAATGTATTTGCAGGAAAAAGAAATATTTCCTTTTTTTTGTGAATTGCTGGTTAAATTTCCAATCTACCTGACGTACATTGAAGTTTCTAAGTAATCTTGAAAGTTCGATCTTATCACCATGTCCATTTAGGTGGATGCAATTCTCACATGGTGCTTTGACTTGCCCCAGTTCTTCTGATGAAAATAGAAATACCCAAAGAAATTGACTCTGTGAAAGTACCACAGCTTTTGAAAAGTTTCCTGCAAAAAATGTAATTATGCCGAATACAAACTAAATTTATTCACTGACCTTAAAGTCGCACTATCTAACCTTCTGGCCTTTAAAAATATGCAATTTGGACTCATTTTGATGGCACAGTGACATTTATTACCTACAGTCTGGAAGCTGTTGTTACCCAGCATTGTCTTGAGGTTAAAATCCTCACTTACCAGATTTTGCTTCTGGAATTCTGCATCATGCTAAATTCTGCCTAACACACTACATCATGTGCTAGCAACTGGATATCAACACAATTAACAGAGCTTACACTCTGGCAATGGCAATAATTACTTGCAAAAGGCTAATAATGTTGTCTTTTATGCTTTTTTTAGTTGGTTTTCACACAATCTTTAATGCTTTTAATGATTCATGTAAAGCACTTTAAGAATTGTCTTGTACTTGAATGGTGCTTTACATGTGTCATATACCCATGTGTCATGGGTGTGTGTATATATGTGTACTCCATCTACTTCGGTGTCTATACAGTTGCACCAGCTCTTTTAACATTGTCCTTAAACTATTAAAGTACAGTTGGTCAGACAGAATGCAGTTTACTAAGAAAGAAAAATAAAAGCGAAATTATTTAACCAGTATGGACATGGAACGGATACATTTTAAAAAGACAGGAAATTAGAATAATAATGACTGAAAGAGGACAATGAGACAATGCAGAGTAGAGCCATGCATACAAGCGACACAGAAGGCCAGAAAAGATAATCACAGCCTTCAACAAGAATAGCAGAGAGGTAAAAAATGACTGTCTACTTACAGCCATATAGCTTTCCCTCAATCTGAATATTGTTAGTGTTAATTGGGCTGAGTCTATCACCTAGACAGAAGGGCTTGGATACAGCCGTCGCTGGACATATGGTCAGCAGCATGCAATGCAAAGCTGCCAACAGAAAGATTATCTTCACAGCAATATGAGTAATCACAGTAAGTTCAATCAAAATAACAGTGAGCCCATGAGGAATTACAGCAGAGGGAAATGTTGCATGTTAGTTCTGCATGTTATAGCAGTAAAACTACAACACTGCTGCAAAAATATAGAAAGAAGGGAACATAAACACAAAAATTACAGAAGCTAAATCTCTAAAGAGGTGTTGAAACAAGAATATTTGAATTATTGTCTATTTTATCATATCTTAGAAAGCAAAAGTGCTCAAATAAACCAAATGCTTCCCATTCGGGAGTAAAGAAAAATATAACAGAAAATAGGAGATTTCAAGTCATTCTGTAGAAACGCTGTCGTGTAAAATTTATTCCACACCCCTTCTCCTCAATGCAGTCAGTGGCAATCTCTTGGGGGAAGTGTGTTGGCAAAGATAAGTAGCCAAGCACACTGAGAGTGGAGTTCAACGTGGGGTGGTGGTGGAACAAGCTCCAGCAACAGAGTCAGAAAACAGCAGGGTGCACAGACGTCCAAGCTAGCAGGCTGCCATCTAAAGCCACCTTCAGACAAGCGCTGCTTTACATTAGTGCTTCTCTGTAATATTTTGAATTATACAGCCTATTTAGTCACATCCATTTAACTTTAAGCAAAGCAAAAGTCTGAATATACAACACAGTCTCATTACAGACTATTACATGCATATTAAGTAGCAGGTTTATAATGAAAACTTTTTAAAAAAAAGACCAATTCGACACTGGGATATTATTCCTGTCATGCAACTGATGACATTTCCCATCCAGTCACCATACTACCATTCTGACAACCCTGACTGATGATTTTGACAGCTGACGCCGTAGGACAAAGGAATCCATATAAAAGAGAAACAGCACAAGGATGGTGTCAAAATCATTCCCTTCCAGCAAGAGTTTGCTGGAACTAATCCTTTCTTTGCAACCTTTTCAAAAGTCCTATCACTTTTCAACTTCTGCTGTACTTTCCCAGTTACTTACTTTTCTGCATGGCTCCAACCTGCTAATGCCTACAATGAAATCACCACTAACGACGCTGCAGAGTGAAAAAGAGAACAGTGATGGGTAGCTCTGCTAGTTGAGTGGGTGTTCCATCGACACAGACTGAAAGTCCTCATCAGTGTGGACTTGAGTTCAGCTCTCAGTTTATGGGACATTGCTAAATTTCTTCACCTAATCTCCTTTTCGACCTTCATAGCTATAAAAAAAAAAAAAAAAAAAAAGTCATTAATAAAGACTTTTCACAAACAAAAGACTCAAAGAAAAATGATTTAGTTCTGGAAAAAAAAGTAAATGGAGATTGACAACAACATAGGAATGAGGGGCACTGCATGGTAACAAAGTTTTAAAACAAGTTTTTCAGGCTGGTGACAAAAACGGAAAATCCCCACTGCATATGACAGCTGGTTCATTATTTTCTGTCTGGGATCCTAATTAATGAAGCTATATTCCATTTAATTGGCACAGGTAACCTATCGGAGGTGCTTTTGGACATATGTTCATGTTTTCACTGTTTTCAACTCGAGTTGCAGCTGTTGTGCTGTTCTTCTTTCCACGTCTATGCTTTTCCCAGTGACCGCCAGCAGTGTTATCACCTGCTTCCAGGTTCTGGAGAGTTCCCCTGCCCTTGCCCCTCATAATTACTTGCGTGTTTGGACTGCATTTCAGTGACATATTGTTAGGTTGTCTATTTGAACATTGATTCTCATTGAAGTCCTTTTATCTTTTACTTTAAGCAAGTCATTTTGCCAGTAGAAGCACCTATTACAATGCATTTGGCATGGCTGAAGTCCTTTATAACCAGGGTCAAAGCAAATAAAACACCTCTTTGAGAATAAGTATTGGTGTAGGTATCAATGTTTTCTTTAGTACATTGTTTTTCTGGGTAAGGTTACCCATGGCTGCTTCCCTTTTTATTGAAGTGGTCTGAATAGGTAGTTAGGTGAATTTGATTGACAGTCCTTTTTTAATAAAGACATGCCACAAAATGTTTTACAATTATAGAAATTAAAAATGAAGCCCAGATCCCACACCAGAGGGTAAAAGACTGAGATTCTTTATTACACTTGTAGAGAAAGCACATGGGGAAGAGCCAGAGCAGACACCTCAGTCTTATCATTGTTTAGTTGAAGAAAATATTTAGTCATCCACTCATTTATGGACTTTATGCAGCTTGACAGGGCAGATCATTTAGAAAAGTCAGTAGTTTTAACAGAATATCATCTGCATAGAAATGGCAGGACACACCTTCAAACCTTCTTATCAAATGATCCAGAGGCAAACAGCAGTGAGCCCAGATAGGAACTATTGGGAACCCCTGGAGACAAAGGTTTAGACCAAGGTTGTCCAAAGTCCTCAATGGTCAATGTCCTTCAGGGTTTTGATGCATCCCTTTTCTGAAACACCTGGCTCACATAACTTTCAACAGCCAATGAGTTTCAGTGATTGATTCATTTGAGTCAGGCGTGTTGGAACAGGGATACATGGAAAACCTGCAGGATTCAGTATCTCAAGGACCGAAGTTGGACACCCCTGGTTTATTAGAAGATGTAAATTTGCTGACATTAACGAAAATGGATTTTCTAGAAAGATATTATGAGAAGCTGTCAAGAGGTGTTCTTGATATTCCAGACCTTTCTGAATCTTTCTGTCTTGAGTTGACAACAAGTAACACCAATGGAGAATGTTCTCCTGAATCACCTTGCCTCAAATTTCATGAATAATTCTAAGCAGACCTGTTCCAGTTGAATGTAATCACTCAAAAGCCGACTGAAATGGATCAAAAACATTCTCTCAGATATCAATAATATCTTTGGAAGTTGGCTTTTGCGTGGCAGGGCAGGAACCAGATTGTTGTTTTACTGTTGAATTGTAGTTAAACAAAAGTTCACTTAAGATATGTTAGATATATGTAGGAATTTATGTAGGAATTCATCCAGAGGTCAAAAGATTGTAAATGAGCCACATGTAGGATTCATTACATTTCTCCTGCACAGGTTGTCAATGTTTGCACACGAGGTGACTAACAAGGCAGTGGTGGAACACATGCAGAAGTTGTGGGTTATTTACCAACAGATGCTTCTTCATAATCATTGTGGTGGTTCTTGATGGTCATGTGAGTGTGTTAACATATGCTAGCCCTGCTTTGCAGGCTACAGGCTTGTGATTACTAGTTTGAAAAGTCTGGACCACTGTGCCAGTTAAGATGGGAACCCAGTGCATACAGGATATTAAAAGGTACTGAATGGCATCATCAACTGGACACCAAAGCTGAAGAGAAAATGGAAAAAACTTATTTTTCTACAGAATTTGAGTGGATGCCAAACTTGTACTCAATTAGCACTTAAATATTTCTCCTGAGCTTTAAAAAATGTCGAGCATTTGAAAGCAAAGAAGGCAAAGGAGTTATTGTGATTTCTTTTCAGCTAATTATGACCTTTTTGATGTTTATAAGTTCCTTTTTTTACTACAAGCTGGGATTTTAGCAGAGAAGAGGTAACTGCCACAGAGTGCTTATGTGGGACTTTTAGGAGAGAAGAGTACCTGTATTGCAATGTTAGTTATGTAAGAGTTTAAAATATTCTTCTGCCTGTTTTTTAATCTTAAATAATCAGTTCCACCTAAAATGCTTTGCTCTCCAGGACCTCCATGTTTCCTTAATTTCTTGCTTTCATGCATGCTGCAACTGTACCTTGATGTTGACCTTCGATTAATGCGCTTGTGTGTTTATTTTTCAATAATTATGTTACATAAGAGCTCCAATTAAGTGTCACCTTTGAGTCTATTAAATAGAAAGCTTTGGTCTAAATTTAGATGCAAATTTCTAATCATCAATGAGAGCATGTGCTTTTTTTTTTCCACTGCTTACACAAGAGTTACACAGAATTACATTTTTTCATCATCATTTTACTTTCAAGTAGATCATTTTGGCAGTTGAAGCGGCAAATTTGAGAACTGCAAGGAGTTCTATCTGCTTTATAAGCACTTTTAAAGGCAAGTTTAAAATCCCCACAGCTGGAACGCAGAACATCTGTTGACTTATCTGTTGTATCTCTAGTCATGTTCAGAAGGTTAAAAATCTTTCAAACAGGTTACAAATGATATCAGACTCTGTCTGTGATTCTGATTAACATTAGCATTTTTATGCATCACATGTTAAAATAGAATAAATCATTTTTACATGCAGAATTAGGGAGAAAAAAATGAATAATTATCAGTGAGCATGTATAATACATGTATGTGTAATTACAAATGTGTGTTCAAATGTAAACACAATATCAGGCAATTATGGACAGAAAATACATTTTTCACTTGTGCAAATTACAAATGTAGTGTTAAAAAAATGTTCCAGCTCATGCAAACTGCCTGATATTAAGGGGTTTTAAGAATCCTGTCTTTCTTCCCAGCATCACAGTTTTTCAAGAGTATAGTGCGTAAAGTCCAAGTGGAAAGCTGGTCCATTTTAGTCAGATTTTCATCTATAGTTTTATGTTTAGTAAAGATGTCAAATAATGAGTATCTGTCAGAATGTTGAAGTAATCATCAATTTCAATGCCTCAATAGTTTTCTGGCTTGTCAAATAGTCAATTACTGTAATTTAAAATGACAATAAAAGAGTGCATCTTCTGGCATTGCCAGTATTTTTCTTCACACTATTAACAGCATTTAAATCAATCCACCTCACAATTAAATGTGTTGTTTCTTACCTCTCAGACAAACTAAAAGCAGAGAAAATATACCTTGGCTTTAGTTTTCTCCTTGAATGAGCTTGGATGGATACCTTTGTTCACATCCCGTTCACAGGACATCTGTCATGGCCCACAAGCAGGAGAAGAAGTTTCTCTTGCACCCTTAGTGACCAACTCCTTGCAGACACATGGTAAGTACAAGGGGGTTGAGAGAACATGTGTCATGGTGAGATTATGAGGAGCATCTGAATGAGGTATGCCCTCCCTGGGGCGAGCTTTAGCTCACTCAGTATTGAGAGAAAGGAATCCCCTTTACAGATGGAAGAGCCAAAGGACTGGAGTGGAAAATATGAAGAATGATGTGCCAACCATAGAGGTATTAATGCCATTCATCCCCTGGCTTCCAATTGTTTTTTGTCCTCAGTGCCTCCTGACAGTTTCCACGTATGCTTTATGTAGGAGGTGATAACAGGTACAGGAGGCTGAATCAATAGAGAAAAGGATCAATGCCAATAATTGCCTGCAAAACTAGCTTTATCATTACATTACCATGAAATTTGTTTGTAAACTCTTAATTTTCCTTCCTACTTATCCTGCTCTGGAATTATTTTACCTGCTTAGGAAACAGTTATTCTATATTAGCAGTGTAAGTGTAGGATAGTACAAACAAATCAACTGGTAATGGCTACCCAATAAATGCATACTTGATAGCCAGTTAGCACTTACTTGCAAAAGGAGAGGCAAGTGGACATGTGGACTGTACTCATTAGGGAAATAATCATTTGATAGTATATAATCGAAACAAAACTGGAAGATATATTCCGCTCCAAAAGGTTTGGGAAGCCTTCAAGTCCATTCTGCATATCTACACAAGTCACTTCACTGAAATGATCATGCATAACCCATTTTTCAAGGACATGATTTGCAAAAGTTCTCAAAAAAACTCAATGACAACCCATGTGGTTGTTTTCCATCAGTAGGCCAACATGTCAACTTGAAGTACCAAACAGAAAAGTATGCCATCAGTCACCTTTGCTTATGAAACTTCATCTGAGGGGATTAACCACTCATCCTGAGGACTAATAATGCCAGCAATATTTGCTCATGCTGCGAGGCTTCGGTACACCATAAAATATGGCGTGGTGTGAAACTGGCACTGCCATGTCACGCTGAGTTCAGCTTAGTTTAACTTGGCCAGCTCAAAGCCTCACCATCTGCTACATTCTGTCACACTGGCATTAAGGCCTATTAACTTTTGTTTCTCTAATTCCGTCCTATTTCCATGAGCGCGTTTGTTTTTCATTCTTCAAAAAGTTCTGTTTCATCCCTCTTTTCCATTTTATTTCTTATCCAAGTGGTTTTCTTTTCATCCTAAATCCAACACGACTTTTAAAAACTCAGCATGTTGACCAGTGTAGCAAAGAACAAGTAATCGACATGTGTATATGAAGCAGGTGTATACCACGTAAAACAGCAAAAAAAAAAAAAAAAGAAGAAGAAGGAAACCTTTCCATTTGATGGAAGATCAAGCACAAGCCAGTCAGACAGTCAGCCTGCCAGGCATGTGTGTGGGTGTCGGTGGAAGAGAAACAAAGAGAAAGAGAGCTGCTGTTGCATCTTTCGCCTAAAAGCTCGTTAATCCCAATTTAGCTGTCACAGTGCTGAGGTAGGTGCAAGTTTGTGTCTGTGTGTGTAAGCAAGAGGGAGAGCGAGTGAGAATGTGTACAGAGTATAAATTCTTCGTGCGGCCTTCACACCCGTGCGTTTTGAGCTGTCACATTATCCCGGCAATTAGTCTGATGGCCAATGAAAAGTTCAATTTTCTCGGTCTACCAGTAAAGCTGTGTGTTAGCCAGGGTCGGGGTGAATGAGGGTTCAGTTAATCTATATAAAACATTAATTTTTAAAATTCATGCCCAGCATAACTTTTAAAGGAAAGAGATCCTGGAAGAATGGTTTGAGGGAGCTACGTTTTGTAAATCACAATTCAGAAGTACAGACTCCTTTCTGCAGACTTCCTCCCAGAAGCCACGCCTCCAAAACACAGAAACATGCAATGCTTGTTCCTGAGGGGGTTTTGGGGGGAGGGACAAATGGCAGTTGAGTTTGACAGACATATCACTGTCCAATAATTTAGAACAGTGCGGTTAAAATGATTGGATGGATTTTTTTTTTCTTTTTCTGTCCTGTCCATTCACAGGTGACTATTTTTTGTGTGTGTTTTTGTGTGTGTTACAGCATTTAATTTAAGTGGCTGCTGTCAGGGTGTGAACGAGATGTTTTTGGTTGAGATTGTAAAAAAAAATGCTCCTAGAAAAAAAATATCCCACCCTACCTTTAAGCTAGCCCAAACATTGGTGACCCGACATTATTGTTTTATCTCACTGATGTAAAAGCACACAAGCACATTTTGAAATAATATCCTATTGAAATCTTTTAAGCCAACATAATATAAATGGACAGAATATGTTAATAGTATTTATTTAAAATCAAGTTTTACCCATTTTTCTTGATGTTTATTATAGCTACAAACAGTGTAGTTTCCCATGAGTCAACTAATATGAATTTATGTTGAAATCAGAAGATAATTGACTGGATTATACTATTAATGTCATCTGCATAGCAGTTACAAAGCATGTAACTGATGTAGCGCAACTCATGTAATCAAAACTAACTGATTGATATAGAAATTGGTCATGGTTAGGGTTGGAAAACATTATGTTCCATGCTGCTATGACCTTCTTGGTAGGATTGTCATAATACTAAAGTAGGCTTAGTGCTGATGCTTGGGATGGTGTTTTATACATAATTCTGCTTTACATTCAAAGTCAGTAACACCATAAAAAAAAAAAAAAAAAAAGGAATATAAGAGAGGACATTGCTGTTGTAAAATAAATGCTAGATGTTAAAGTCAGTGCAGGCTTGTAAAAGCATGCAGTCCTCTTAAACTGTTTGCTTGCTGTAGAGTAAAATAATATAAAACTAAAAGACAAAACTTCAACCACTAGTTACATTTTCTATTATGTACCACCACAATACTTCAGAACAGCTCAAGTAAACTATAGAAACTAGTTTAGATGACTAACATCTTAGTACATCCATATATCAGATCACAGATCACCCTGGAGATCCACAACCTATCAAAACAAACAAAGACAATAAATGCAGCATGCTCCTGTGACTTGCTGCTGTGGGTGTGAGACATTCATTCATTCATTCATTTTCACCGCTTATTCCAATTCAGGGTCGCGGGGAAGCTGGAGCCTATCCCAGCTGGCTTTGGGCGACAGGCAGGGTACACCCTGGAAAGCTCGCCAGTCCATCGCAGGGCCACACACAGAGAGACGAACAACCACACTCATGCTCACACTCACTCCTAGGGGCAATTTAGAGTGACCAATTAACCTAACATGCATGTCTTTGGATGGTGGGAGGAAGCCGGAGCACCCAGAGAGAAGCCACGCATACACGGGGAGAACATGCAAACTCCACACAGAAAGGCCACTGACCAAACCAGCCAAGGATCGAACCAGCAACCTTCTTGCTGTGAGGCCACAGTGCTAACCACTGCGCCACCGTGCAGCCCGGGTGTGAAACAGTGCTGTAAAATATAAGACTACATCAGGCCTGGTGACCACATTTAGCATGGGTCGTTTAAGCAGTTTATAGTTTTTGTTTGTTTTCTCATAAACATTAACATATAACAATAGTAATAACAGATTATGTTTATATCACACAATTTTCCTGCTTTTTCCCTCAAGCACTTAAATTTGTTCCATTTTCAGTCACTCCATATTCATACTTGGTGGTAGTAGTAAGCAACATGTGCTGCACAGCTGTCCTGGTGAAGGGCGACAGAAACATGGCAGCCAATCTCTCACCACAGAACATCCATATGCCAGCAATGTGGACATTGCAGGCGAGGAGGGTGAAGTGCATTGTGACATAAACAACAGATTGACTAGGATGAAGCAGGATTTGATGTGCCAACCTTTTTATATTGGATGGTTATTGGCCAGACTCACATGGTCCTCCCTGAGTGTGGGCCTTCTCAGGGGCCAAAAAAGGTCTATTGGCCCTTTTCCATTAGCATCAGCTTGTCTCAACTCAACTCGACTCGACTCGGTTTGTAGGGTTTTCCACTAGGCCTTTGTACCAGTTAACCGGTACAGTTTTTGTAACTCCTCAACCCAGGTTCCAAGCGAGCTGAGTCGGGTTGTGCGTGAAGTCGCCAGACTGCATGCCGCCATTGGTCAGGGGTGCAGCCAATCAGAGGTCAGGGTCAGGGAGTGACATCACTGGAAGAGCGACTCCAACTCGCAAGTTGTTGTTTTTCAGTACAACGTGATAAGCAATGGCGCAACAAAAGTCTGTTCCGTGGTCCAACGCTGAGGTGGAGACGTTTCTTTGTTTGGTTGCTGAAGAACAGATACAAAGGGAACTCGATGGAGCGACACGAAATGAAAAAATATTTTAAGAGCTGTCTGATTCCATGGCTACACACGGATACCAAAGGAGTTTCCAGCAGTGCCGAGAGAAGCTGAAAAATCTCAAAAGCAACTATTGGCAGGTCAAGGACCACAATGGTCGAAGTGGATCGAATAGAAGAGACTGGAAGTGGTTCCAACAAATGGATGCGATTTATGGTCAGCCACCGGCAAGCAATGGAAGGACGATTGGTGTCGATTCGGTGTTTGTGTCTGTTTAAGGCTGCCTTTCCCAAAACGAGGACAGTTCAACAACAAGTGTCCTCCTCGCAGACTCTCAAAACACCCTGGCACTGGCAGCTTCCTCAACACCGACACGCACCCAGACGCCAGATACGTTGAGCGGCGAGTCGCAACGTGTTATCTCTGGTAAGGAAGAACAGATTTTACGGTTTAGTCTGTAACTCTAAGTGGATAGAGATTAACATCAGTTACAGTGCTTTTAAGGGTTTTTTGGTAAATAAACCACTTCAGGTTTTTTTTTTCTTTTACAAAAATGTGAAAAATGTTGCATTGTTTTATTAATTCATGCTTGAAAGGATTAATGAACTTTAAGTTTATGTATTTACTTTTCAGTGTTATTTTTAATGTCCATATATAAATATAAATTAATTCATTAGCTTCATTTTTATTAAAATCCTTTCTTGCTGTGTGACCAGGAAAGAGGAAAAGGGCCAACTCTTCATCGGACCTTGTTACTGTCCTCAAGGAGATGAAGAATGAAGATGAGCTGAACCGGGCCCAGCGGGATCATCACATGCAGATGCTCCTCAGTGATGCTCGTGAGGCGAGGGAGCAGGAAGCTGCTTTACGGCGTGAGGAGATGCAACAAAATGCACAGTTTAATCAGGCATTTCTTGGAGTGTTAGGCCAGCTTGCCCAGTCACTGAGTGGTCGACGTACGTGACACCTATTTAATTGTAAATATATCTTTTTAGGTGTTTGGCTTTTTCGACTTTTGTACATATTTCTGGTTAATTTGAATTAAAAACATCTTTTGAAGTGACTGTGCCATTATTCTATGTTGCCTGTTCAGACACAGATGAACCCAGTGAAGAGTGTGCACCAAGCATGCATTACTGACATTTTGATGAAATGCAGCAAGCGGACAAATGCAGCAGTATTATACTAATAATTTAACATACGTCTCTGATTTAAACAATTATATGGTCCATGTTCTACCAATACAAAGTAGTTTATAGAACGCTTTACTTTAACAACTTCAAGCTCCATCCCTCCAGGACCACAGTTCTACATTTTCCAGGCTCCAACACACGTCTAATAAAGGATCAAATCGTTACTGCAAAATGACCTATTCGTTTGTATCAAGTGTGAAAGAGCAGAGAAAAATCCCAGTACAGTGGCTTTGTCAGTTCTTTAGTTTTTATTATTCTTTTCAAATCGGGTCTAAAAACAAAAAAAAGACAGTTTCATAAAGTAAAACATTTTATTGAATATTATCACTCAAAACTGGATGTAAAGACAACCTCAAATGAACAAACTATTAGCTATGAATGAAACTATGAACATGGCATTGGCAGTTAAGTAAAATCTTTAAGTACTGGCCAACAAGTAATGTATGAGAGCATCTCTTACATCCCTCCCCTGCTCCTCTATACCCGGTGCTCCTGCTACCCCAGGTTGAGCTGGTTCAGCTGCAGGTACGTTCCATGAATTTTCATATGTCTCCCCATGATCTTCACACAGGTTGTGCAGAGCACAGCATGTCAGCACCATACTTTTCACCAGTTGTACATCACAGTCATTCCTTTTAAGGAGGCAACGCCACCTTCCCTTCAGCCTGCCAAAAGCATTTTCAACAATGACCCGTGCCCGGCTGAATCTTCTATTAAACATTTGCTGGTCCACTGTCAGGCGTCCGGTGTCTTGGAATGGTTTAATGAGTCATTTCTGCAAGGGATATGCAGAGTCTCCGAGGATGTAGCAACCAACCTGCACCCCACCAATGTTTCTGTAGTTGGCTGGGAAGAGGTTTTCTCGGCTGGCTAGTTGCATAGCTGGACGTACTTTGTTGCATAGAAAATCAAATGTTTCCTTGGACATCCTGAAGTTCTGTACCCACTGCTGACTCGTAAAGCCAGGAACAATGGCATCCCACCATTGTGAGGCTCGTTTGACCACCCAGACTGACGGTTTGCGGCGACGAAACTGCTCCAAAACTGCCACCTGAAACACAGAATGAATACGCTATATCTTTTCAGAAATCATAGTTATTTAATCATTTAGTTGGTTTAGGTATGCAAATAGGGTACTAATAAACGTGGTATTACATTATATTATAAAACACAGAGTAAGACTTACCCTCCTTCGAAGTCTGCGATTGTCTTCCACTTGGTAAAACTGCAGGGCTTCTAAAACTCTCCTGTGCTTCTCCAAGGTATTTTGTCTTGCCACTTGCAGCCGCTGCTCGCTCTCATTTTTTATTTTGTTTCTGAAAACTAGCCACAGACTAAGTAGCAGATATACCATTGCCTCTATGTCCTCCATCTTGTGTTTGTCACTCAAAACTACCTGCAATGTATACTGAAAAGTAAACATAGAGCACAATGCATTGCAGGCTCAAAGTGGTGCAAGTGACACGAACGTCGATGCAGGTTAACTAAACTAACTAAACCATAGATCTATTTACTTATTTGTTGAATGAATATGCAAAAAAGAAAGTATAAAATACAATAAAAGGAAATACATTTTTCTACATACGTTTGGATTGGATTTGGAATGACGGGGTGGTTGCTGTGGTGACAGTCAGTAGACACCCGATCTGCAATGAGGAGAAAATAGCCAGCTTTGTGTCCAAATTGCCAACAGAATGAGTGCACTGTATATTCTGCTAAATAGCGTCCCCAAATGTAATCATTGAGGGGTAAGGGGATAGTGTGCACATTCAGCCACAGCCTTTGGCTTCTGATTGGGTTCAAGCTATAATATAACTTGGTCAGGGTTAGAAATCAAAACTATTCTGGTTAAAAAGACATTGAGCTCAGTGTTGCTTTGATGGATGACATTTTTACACTTAGAATGCAATCACATCAACTTTTTTTTACAATCTGTCATTTATTACTCTTATATTGAAACAATTTTATTTTTTAATCTAGACACCATATGCAGTATTTTGACCTCAATCACTTTCAGCACATGGATATATTTGTATGACTTATCACTATATTTCCACAGTTTTTCCAACACTGCCTAAAGAATTGTTTAAAAGAAAAGTAGTGTTGACATAAGTGTGAAATACATAAAGAAAGGATTCAAATGATTTCTAAAAGTGTTCTTCAGAATGAGTCAAAACATGTGACACATAAAGGAAGAGAATTAAACATTGTCAGAGCAGGGTTGTACATGAAAGTGGAACTATTAAGTGCATTTCAGGCTAATTTATTTTTATTTCTGAGACCAGAAGGGCTGGGATTGATCGAGTTATTGTCACAAATCGCTTTATTTACTTCAGACCAACCCTCTCCGTAGGCTGTCAGATCAGCCTGTGGGCAAAACGAGTGGATTGAGATTCTTCCGCATTAAGCCCCGCCTCCCACCACTGCACTACATCGGGAGCGCGCACCGCACCTGCTTTCGCCGTCATTGTAACATCTCATAAACAGAAGGATTAGGCTCATATAAACTCAATAAAAAAAACAAAATATAATGTCAACACATAACATACAGCCCTACATGTTGGAACCTGAATCAGACCCTGAAAACGAAGTAGAAAACAGCAACCCACAGCAAGGAATGCAGCAGGATGTCTCTCTTTGGTAAACTCACCAGTCATCGTTGGAAATAACTTTATTTGATGTTTTCCACCTGCCTTATGTATTTGTACATGCCCTTGTTAACCAGTAGAAGGTAACCAATCACTGAACCTTATCCCACAAGGATTTTGAAGTAGAAAAAACTCTCTAAAACAACACGTTTTTCATCGCCATGAGAATGCTGGAACTCAAACTCAAACATGCGTTTAGGTGATAACAAACAGTGCCGTTCACATGTCTGATGAGGATTCAACACTGTAACACTATAGAAAGCTCAGAAATCTCAGAATACCATAATAGCACCCCTTTAACCTTTTTATTCATCAGAAGTTTCATCAGCCTAATTTCTTGAAGGGAATTTAAAAAAAAAAAAAAAAAAAAAAAGCCATAATTTAAGTTAAACTCAATGCATTTAATCACGTTGTTCTTTCAAAAGTCCCTCTTTAAAAATATTTCTTGAATAAAAATGCAAAACAAAAATGTTCTCTCTACCATTTCTTTTCTACCTGTCTTGGTCGTCTTTCTTTTCAAACTATTTCAGCGACTTTAGGCAGATTTTTCGATGATAAAATTTAATATTTTTTGTTTGCACGGATGCTGCAGTCTTTAGATTATTCCATATGTTTTTCTTGGTCAAACATCACCCAACCCAAATACCATTTTGTTCACAGTTTATTTAAGATTGACTGATTTTCTATTGGATTTAAGGATTTTTATTAGAGTGACTTTTCGCAGAGTGACTTTAATATGTGAGGAGTCAGGATAAAACACAAATATGAAAAAAAAACAAAAAAAAAAAAAACAATAACAAAGCACATAATGTCCGAATTTTAACCTTTCTTTTTACTTAATTCAAACATTGACATTTTTTCTTTTTGTTATTATTCTGTTGTTATTCTTTCTTATTGACATTATTGCATGGAAAAATAAGCATGCCAGAAAACCTGTCACCTCCGCTGCAGCTCCTTGTTTGGATAGAATTTACTGCCGCTGTCGAACGGGGAAGGTGTGACTTGACTGACTAATTAGCATTTCTTAGTGATGCAATATGAAGAGGGCCTTCAGCACTGGTAGTAACTCACCGTATTGACAAATGTTCTACATCATAATCATCCCCAGTTTGCTAGGCAGGTGAGAGACTGTAGGTACCGTATACCTGTAGCTTTTGCACAATGACTGTAAAAATTCATCTTTGGCTGGTATTTACAGAGAAGTGAAGCTGAATATCAGTTAAGGTGTATACTTACTTCAGGTCAAACATAATTTTCTCTGTAAGTAGTGCTTGAGTGTACAAACCTGAACTTTTCAGTCGGTGTTTGTTTGTTTTGTCCTTGTAAGGGGAGCAAAATGAAATTATATACTGAATTTTCTGATCTAGGCTGCACGGTGACATAGTGGTTAGCACTGTGGACTCACTGCAAGAAGGTTGCTGGTTTGATCCTAGGCTGGGTGGGGTTTGGGCAGTGACCTTTCTGTGTGGAGTTTGCATGTATTCCATGTGTAGGTGTGGGTTCTCTCTGGGTACTCCAGTTTCCTCCCACTGTCCAAGGACATGCATGTTATGTTAATTGGTTACTCTAAAATTGCCCCAAGGACTGAGTGTGAGCATGAGAGGTTGTTTGTCTCTGTGTGGCCCTGTGATGGACTGGCGAGCTGTGCCTTTCGCTCCAAAGACTGCTGGGATCGGCTCCAGCTTCCATGCGACTAAGCGGTTAGGACAATGAATGAATTAATTTTCTGATGTATCTGAATTACTCTTGACTAATCATTTATTTACCAAACACAAAAGTAAAACATGCTGGCTATTGTGACAAAGCGCCCTTGTCACATAGGCTGCCGACCGACGTCTCTACGCACACACTAAGGGACATTCCCAGTGGTTGTCTCCAAGACGTCACCAGGAACCCCGCAACTCCGGGTAGTGCCGAATTGACGTTACCATCACGTGACGTCCTGAAACGACGCATCATGGCGTTTTGTGGGGTTTATTCCTGCTATACAGGGTTAATTATTGTGATGTCGACAATGTTTAAATGTATAGCTTGTGTGGAATGTCTCCGTTTAAACATTTGTGTACAGAACAAAATGGAATGGAAGGAAAAACCATGTTCTTTAGATTAATTGAGAAGCTTCCTGTTAGGGGAGGAGCTTCGAGTTCATAAGGGACTTATTCAGAGCAGAAAAGAGTGGAGAGTAGGTTGGATGATCCTTGGCAAGCTGGCATATGAGAAATCTGTGTGGAAAACCCGTGTGAATATTGTACATATTGTACATATTTGGAGTGACGTTGGACAGTAATCTCAGACTCAATAAACAAATAGACTCTGTGGTCAGGGCAAGCTTTTTTCAGCTTCGCCAGTTGGCCAAAATCAAATCCTTTCTCACTCGTCAAGACCTTGAAACAGCCATCCACGCCTTCATCAGTTCACGTTTGGACTATTGCAACGCCCTCTACATTGGACTCAGCCAGGCTTCTCTGCACCGTCTACAGCTTGTGCAGAATGCAGCTGCCCGCCTTCTCACCAACACACGCAAACATGACCATATCTCCCCTGTACTGTTCTCTCTACACTGGCTCCCGCTTCAGTTCAGAATTCAGTTCAAAATCCTTCTGTTTGTTTTCTGCTCCATCCATGGCCTTGCACCTCCGTACCTTTGTGACCTCCTGACTCCTCACCAGCCCAGCAGAGCCCTGCGCTCCTCTGATCAGCACCTCCTGGTGGTCCCTCGGTCTAGGTATAAACAGTGGGGCGATCGGGCCTTCGCAGTGGCAGGGCCCAAACTCTGGAACTCTCTGCCTCTGGAGTTACGCTCCATCATGGACCTGCCTCTGTTTAAGGCCAGGCTGAAGACTCATCTGTTTAGATCAGCCTTTGGCTGTTGAGATTTTTACATGTGAATGAACTGCTATTTTATATTTTTACTTGTTTTTATCTTTGTTCAGCACTTTGGTCAACTAAGGTTGTTGTAAAGCGCTTTATAAATAAAATTTGATTGATTTGATTGATATTTGGATGGGAGCACTTGACATATTGTTTCACCTGGGAATAAAAACCACCTCAACAGAGTACCAACGTCGCCGTCGTCTTTGTAACAGCATAGAATCCTGTGACAGCTATAAGTTTTAAAATCTAAACAAAAAACAAACAAATAAATACTGAAAGAAAGAAAGAAAATGAAAAAAGAGAAAGGGGAAATTAAGAAAAGTTGAACATGATATTTTTCCACAATATTTATGTCAACCGCTCTTTCACTATGATGTTCGTAGTCTAATATGTCTCTGCAGGGTGCTATCTTTCTGTTTTAACATTTATATGCCACACTGGTGTTGTTTCTTATACAGCTTCACAGTGTGACATTTCTCAAATCACTTCCCTCCTTTTCAAATTCCGCTGTGTATTCTTCCTCATTTTAACCCCTTCCCACTGAGCATTTTATTCCACATTTACTTTATCGCCGTCTCCATTTGGATTCATTCATGTTCTGGGACAAAAAACTTGGTAGCTTAACCAATAATTCTACCAGTTATTAAATATTAACATAATTAAACCAGAGTCCTGAGTTGTAAAAAGTGATAAAAGACTGAATGATAGTAGCTCTAGGGGTATCTAATAAAATTTTAATATTTCTCTAATAGTGTTTTGAGTTATATATTCATTATTCTATAATGGCATTGAAAATTCTCTGGAGTTGATAATTAGCCCCCCTACCAGTATAATTCCGCTTCTCCTTTATTCATTTTTGCCCGTGTCTTTTCTCTATCAAATGTCATAATTCAGCACATTGTTCTTTCTATGGGAAATTAAACCCCCTACAGCATCTGTGGCTTTTGGCAGTCCCACCATCGTGTGCACTCATGAACAGCTAGCCAATGTTCCCTGACCTGAATGTCTGGATATAAAGCGTCCCTGAAACTCTACACTTTCCCAAAGCAGGCGGTGCCAGAGGTTTATTGCTCACAGAGTCATGTCAAGGTGAGGCAGCATGAAAATAAAAATGTAGATGAGGGGTTAGAACTCAGTGCTTCTTTGAAAAAGTCTGCAGAGATATTTGAAGCCTAACTAAGTACCTTTTACAATTGTATGTTTGATGTTTTCATTTGTACCTTACTTCCAAGTCAGCACACTTATACAGTTGTTTTCCTCTAAATGGAAGATGCAAACTAGATAGTTTTTGTTAAGAAAGCAAAACATTTTTTCATATATGTACATACCCCTTTGTGATTGTTAAATGTAACCACAATTTAGTTTAAACTCTCATCTGAGCCCAAACATACGCCAAGGGCAGCTTTTCAATACTTTAAATAATTTAAAATTGTTCATTGTATTCATGAAGCGTTACAATCAAGCTGATTATATTGTTTTAACCCATGAAAACTCAACCTATGAAAAAATAGTTTTTTTAGGCATTTTTTTAGATATGATGTATTTAATGGTCTCTTTAACAAAATGTAAAATAAAAAAGTACCAACACTTTTTTAGGAATATTTACCATTTATTACTATGTGATACGTCAAAACTTTATAGCCTAATCTGCTTTATGGTGTCCATTAAGGGGCAGAAGAGAAAAATCATCAAAAGAATTTTTGAGCAAAGTTTTTACCAGAAAGTGATGCGACGCGTATGTATTTCATATATGTATGTATCATATATGTCATGCTGGGTACTTATGGGCTCACTACAAGAACTTAGAGGTTGAATGGAAACACCAGTTTGTAGCTTGTGACAGTGTAATCCAGTATCCACCTGATTACTGTTGCTATTGAGGACTTTATGTGGTGGAATGAGATTCCCCCCTCCCACATAGCACCTCCAAGCTGCAGCATATTGGCAATCATGACTGGGCGGAGCCGGATGCCTTTATATTCAGCCAGGTGGTCTCCTTCAGCAGATCTTCCTTGCCTGGGGTAGCAGACTGGTAGCTGTGGCTAGACTAGCCTGAACGCCAATTCCATTGCTCTGCATGCCACTAGAAGCTTAATAGGGCATCAGTGGAGTTGGGCGGCCTGACTTCTGAGGATTTGTGGACGGCTAAATTGGAGCCGGTGCCAGGACAGCGGTATTCCTGTTCTCTTCCTTGTGGGAGAGGCAACATTGGGTAAGGGCATGTTTTTCTAAATCAACCGACAATTAACCCAGGTAATAAATAAATCTGTGATTCAACAGGCCTGAGGAACTGCTGCTGTTTTTGTCTCCCCTGTGATCCCTGGCCATTCATCCAGACTGCAGATGGTCAATGACCAGGTTTTGAACTTTGGCTCCACGCCACATTTAGTTTGGACATTGAGCTGTAAACATGATCAAGTCATTATAAAACACTGCTAAGAATAAACTAATCTTAACTAAACTCTTAGCTTGGTTCTGTTTCTTTTCATTACAATTTAGTACCAGGTCTAAAATGGGCAGGGTTTGTGTAAAATCTCTGACATCAGTGTTGTGCATGACGAGCTCTATAACAACACAGGACCTAGAGGCAATCTTCTACTTGGTCTGTGGCTCGCCGGTCGCCAACCATAAATTGTGTCCATTAGTTGGAACCACTTCCAGTCTCCTCTGTTTGATCCACTCTGACTATTGTGGTCCTTGACCTGCCAATTTTGAGCTTCTCTCGACACTGCTGAAAACTCCTTTTGGTACCCATAGCCATCACGTTGGAAAGCTCCAGATTTTTTTCATTGCGTGTCACTCCATCTGATTCCCTCTGTGTCCTTTCCTCAGTAACCAAGCAAAGAAGTGTCTCCACCTCAGAGTTGGACCATGGAATACATTTTTGTTGCGGCATTGCTTGTAAAGTAATGTAAACAACTTGCAAGTTGGAGTTGCTCTTCCAGTGATGTCACTCTCAGACCTGACCTCTGATTGGCCGCACCCCTGACCAATAGTGGCACGCAGCGCCATCACACACAGACTCAGCTTGCTTAGAACCTTGGCTGAGGAGTTACAAAAAGTACTGATAAACGGGTACAAAAGCCTAGTGGAAAACCCTACAAACCAAACTGAGGTAGAGACAAGCTGATACAAATGGAAAAGGGCTTTTTGAGTCTCTTTTGATGCTCATCTGTGTTTACTGGCAACTTATCTTTGTGTTTGCGTTTTACCTTTTGGTTTATTCTCTTTATGGCGCAGTGGGATGCCAGGGATTATTGAGAAAATTAGGGTATGTGAGAAACTGGAAGTGTGACCAGGCTCCAGATCAACTACTTGTGGATGTACTTCATATTCTTAAAGATTCAGACCACCAGCTGAATGACAACACGACATCCGGTCCATGCAGAGACCGTCTCTCAAAGAATCACTTCACACCTCAGTTCTAGCCATCTGCCCACCCCCAATAACTGTCAGAGGTACAGTATGCTGGACAATCAACACATTTAAAAACATAAGGCTCCAGGGCTACAGCAGGTTTACTCTCCTGTCTCTCTCTGCTCTAGTCTTTTCAGATACATTTTATACGTTTAACACGCTAACTATTAGTCTTAGCAACCTAAATTAGTATGTCTAATCCGCAAGTCTAGCAATAGTCATATGTCATATATCATAAATCTTTGAAAGAATCAGACTGAATCATCTCAAAACAGCCAAAACCACATCTGGCTCCTCTATAGTTCCCCAACCAGACTACCAGCCTACGGATTACAAAACCAGTGGGGGGCATGCTTTTCCCTGAAGCATTATCTTGATGTGTGGATTTAGACTGTGGAGATTTTGCCCTCTGAGCTTTACTTTAAGTGATTTTATCTCGCCGCTGCTGTGAAAGTCTTCCTTTAAACACAGACAACAGCGTGTAAAGCCAGAGGAGTAGCGAGCTGGCTCATTGGCTCTGTGCACAAGAGTTACATGACATCAGGTTACAATGGCTGCAGATGTTTATGTGAAGGTATAGACCTACCTGTGGGTGAATTTTGTATAACAATGAATGTGTTTGTACAATGAATGTGTTACAAACACTCAGGGTCTGTGCATTCTGTCAAAGTTGGATCATCAAATATTTGTTTCCTATGATATTTAAGCAAATATAACATATAAAGTTATAAGTATGATCAATTACAGTTGCTTAGCTTTAAGGTCTCCCTTCAAGAAGATTATAAGTATTTCTTTAATGGCTTAGCAGAAAGACCCAGATGTGTTTTAGCTGTTCTAAGATGATTCAGTCGGATTATTTCAAGGGATACATGAAAAACCTGCAGGATTGTGGTTCTTGAAGACTGAATTTGGACCCCATTGTCTGAAGGAGTCAATTTATCAAGTAAACAAGTCCTCAGTTGAAAGGTCATATCTCTTGTTTTCATACCTTCTAATATCACTATAATTCTATTCTGTGAAGTACCATCTCTCCCAGTGCCAGTGGCATGAGGAAAATATGCCTCATGAGTGTTTACACATCAGAATAGAAATTATTTTCAAGTATATCATTGGACAACAAGCCGCAGTCTCTACAGGGAGGGTGGAGAGGTGTTGAATAGTGAAGTTAAATGCAGCAATTTCAACCACAGGCAGACGAATGCTGCTCTTCAGAGCACTGGTATTTGAAAGGTGTGGGATCAGGAACAGAATATATCCCATCAGTGACCTGACTTGAGTTAAGACTTTGTCATGTCCCGGTTGTGTTGAAGCTGTAACACCACTTGGTGAAGGATAGAGAAGGATCGTGTTAAGGGCAAAATTCCATTCACAACTACTACAAGTTGTATTTCTAATTGTTCATACCAGCATACATATCTAAAGACATACATGTCAGGTTGGTTGGTTACCCAGAATTTCCCCCAGGAGTGAATGTTAGTGTGAATGCTGTTTGTCTCTCTATGTTGGCCCTGTGATGGACTGGTGGCCTGTCCAGGGTGTGCCTTTAGACCTCTTCAGATTTGACCTTTTTTATCAAAAATATGCAAACTGATATTTTTCCCCATTCTCCAAGGTCTAAATTAACTAAATATAGCAGTTATTTTGATCTTGGACCTTGGCTACGCCTGCCTCAAGAGCCATATAGTTTTATTGCTGACGTTTTTCAAAAAGCAACGCAAAATTTGGGATATTATGTCCTTTTTTTCATTGTAGCTTACCAGAAGTTGATGCTATAGCATTTAAAGTTGTACCAAATGAAAGTTAATAAAATGTTCTTGCATATGCTTGTGAACACATTAACACTTGTGTAAATTTGAACTAATTTTAATGCACAATCAATGTCAAACATTCAAATTTTTTATGCTTGGAAAGGATGACATCATGACACATAAATTTATCTCAAAATTGTTACTTTAGAAGCAGGTATATCATATTTTATCACTAAATATGTTTTATTTCAGATTATTAGTTAAGATTGATAAGATCTGGGAACTGCTGACATCATGGCATCTGGAAAGCAACTATGCAGCACGAAAGGGGTCAGCGATACAAGTGAACGGGATGAACCAACTGAAAAGAGAAGAATGGTGGCAACTCCCGGCACAAGGTCGTTCAGTGATGTGTATCTCATTGGGCAACCCAGCTCCAGTATGAGACAACTTCCTACTAATCGCCAGGTATTCCAGTATGTCCTGCATTTGAGGAATGAGAATCCCAAGTGACAAGAGGTCTCCAGCCCATGATACAGTGGATGTCATTTTATCATTCTAGTTAATTTAGACCTTGGAGAATGGGGAAAATATCAGTTTATCAGTTTCAAAATATATAACTTATCAAAGTATTTGTAGAAAATCTGTACTGCCAGAAAATTTAAGCCAGTTTGGGATTTGTAGCTCAGCATACTTTTAACATGCACACGAACTGAAATAAATGTGAGCCCATAAGAATAAGTTATTTTTTAACCTTCTTAACTTTTTTAGTATAATTCAAATTCTGCACATATCTGTGCTGTGGAAACGTATGCCACTGGCAATCTGCTGCATTCTCTATTACAATAATAGATGGAGGCTCCTGTAGTTACTGAAACACATATTAAAGATGCCGACATTACTTACAGCTTAGCTGCCGCCACTTGTAATTATCAAAAACACGACCTAACCTTGTCCTTCACAGAGAATCAATAATACAGTGTGGCATACTAGAAAACAGAGTACCTTTCTCTTGAGTGTGTTGTGGAGAAAAGAGGGGAGTTCAAAGGCATTTAATCATGATTTTTTTTTTCTCTTTTAAAAAATAAGCATGTTGAACTAGGTTTTGGTGTGTTTATGCTTTCTCACTAAAAAAAGCCCCATTGAACAGAGTACACCCTGAACAGATAGTTAGTCCATCAGGGGGCAATGGGCATGTTCACAGTTGTATATGCAGATGAAATGAAGTAAACAGGTCATTTACAAAGAAACTTTAACCGGGGCGCCGTAGAAAAACTCTGCAAACACGGGTAGTAAATAGTAACACTACAAGAACCGCCCCAAGGCAGTTGGCAGGTTCTTATGCAGCCATCCCACGTTGAGGATGCAACCCTTACAGGTATTATCCTGCTGCCCTAGGCATGAGCATTTTGAGAATAATTAGTCATTTTTCCATATTTTAACAATTATACTGATAGAAGTTCAAAACTATTGCGATTAGGTTCTGCATGGCATCTCAAACAGGTAGTCAGACTAGAGGGAAACTTACAATTACATCTGAAAAAGAAAGATTTTGCTTCATGTATATTAAATTTACACTAATATGCAGAATTGTTTTTTGTTCGCAATAATAGAAAATATCACCTTGGCACCAAATGCAAATCAGTCAGCCTACATTGTCAGTCTACTAGCTGTTTGTCATTACCATTAAAAAACTAAGTTAGTCAGTTGTATTATAGTGACACAGTTAGATTCAACAGGCTTTTTTTATTTCTTGGAGAAATGATATTAAAACTTTACCCTCTATTCTCTATTTTCTTTTTAAAGAAGCCATATTGGATTATTCAATGAAACTGTAAAACTTGCAGCATTTTGTAAGCAAATGTAAATCATGAGGCTATTTTAACAAGAATGTTCTGTGTAGATGCCTACAAACGAGCTTTATTTGTTTTTATTTGATTGTTCATGGTGAACCGTGCATTTTTGGTTGGAGACAGTTTTGGACTTTGATAGCGTCAGAGAAGTGAAAAGACAACACCTAAATGGCGATATGTATTTCTAAAATTTCAAAATGATTCATTATTGTTACCCTCAGAGATTACCTTCTTTGTTTACATTGTTTTACAATTTCCTTAAGCAGAGATGAAAAACATTTTGGAAGCAACAGTTCACTATTTAACTCAAAATCTCTTATATTCCACTGAATTTTCTACATATCTGCTTCTGTCATGTTGAGTATTATTAGACTGATGTTTAAACCAATTAACATTTTTCATATATATATATATATATATATATATATATATATATATATATATATATATATTATCACAATATATCTGTGTTGCATCTGTTGTATGAAACAGATGCCGTATTATCAACACAATAAGGAGCGTCTCTTGCCATTATGTTTAAAATAAAATACAGCAATTTTCCCAATACACCATTTCTGCATCAAATGCTGCTTTCTGTGAGCTCTAGTCAGCTATTTTTGCTTGTCTTTGCATATCCAGTCAGGAGTGCACATCTCCAGCAGAAAACCTTGCAGCTGTGATGGACAGATCTTAAAGCAGAAAAGAAATGACGGGAAAAAAATTGTTCTACTTCCTCTTAAAAAATGTCAGCTGTTTGTGTGTGAAAACAGATCATTTGTGAGGAAATAAGGCTATGTTCACACTGCAGGGCTTGTTGCTCATATCGGATGTTTTTGTGAAATCCAAATTTTTTGAAAGTCTGTTCACATTTCCCATCAAATGTGACTTGTATGTGATCTACTGTAATAACCTCATGCGCACCAGAAGTGTCCCGCATACGTAGAAGACACAGCGACGTGCAGTGAGCGTGAGTGTGACGTCTTTGTGTTTGCAGAAGTAAATATGAATGGCAGCAGAGCATTGGCTATTTTTAAAGTTTTTTCCAACAGTGAAAGTTAAATAAAAGTTAAAAGTTTTGTCCAACCGTAACCACAACATTGTAAATGGGTTCGTTTTAAGGAGACGCTTACAGAAGAGGAAAGTAAAAGTTTTGGTCAAGGACTTTTGTGGAGCTGTGGCAGCAACAACTGTAGAGAGAAATGTTTGGGTACGGAGTCGCAGTCAGGATTGGTGGGAGAGTGATGTGAGCGCATTTACCGATAAAGAGTTCATAAACAACAAACGCAGAATAATGACGTTTGTCGCGTGTCGATGACGCATCGGTCAGATTAATGCGACCTTACCGTTCAGACTGAAGTCGCATGGCAAAAGATCAGATACATATCAGATTTAGGACCACATATCCAAGCGGCCTGGGTCGCATTTGAAGATATCAGATATATGTCATTCAAACTGTGAAGAAAAGATCGGTTACAGGTCTCATAGGGGCAAAAACATCGGATTTAAGTCACTTCAGCCTGTAGTGTGAACATAGTGCTGAATTAGGGCTACCATTTGACCAAATGTCTCACTGAGCTTAGATGTATTTGTAATTTAATAATAAATTTAATATTTTACTTGTTTCTCTGTTGTCATTTCTCTTCATGTTCTGTTACGCAAAGTGCATCAAAATACTTTTAAATATGAAATGTACTATTGAAATAAACTTGCATGGCATATTTTAAGTTAGAGGTGATCCATAATTTTTCAACTCATCAGTTAGTAACAGTACATACATTAATTTGTTTATGTGTTTGCTACCCTTATTTTAGCTGTTTTGTTCCACTAATTACAGATTTAATTTACTATTTTGATGAACTACAGCTGTTAGAAAAGTCTGTAAAGCTTTAGTCTTCACTTTATTAGTTTTTAAAACATCAAGATTTTTTTTTTTTTATTATTGCTTAAGTCTACAGAACACATGGGAGTCAATCAGTAAATCATTGATTTAAAAGCAACAGAAATGGATATAAAGTATTTTAAGACAACATAAGAGTGAGCCATTTCCATTAGGTTTATTAACAATATTTGATGAGATGGGTGGTTTCCATCCAGCTGTAGTCAGAACATTTGCAAACCCTCTTATGTCCACTGTGGACCTTTTCTTTTAGAGCTTCTATCATATTCTTTTGCAGTGCAACTTTTAT